>NC_048595.1:378048563-378348563 GCF_003668045.3 Cricetulus griseus | reverse complement strand
ACTTCTCAAGGATGATTTCTAGGGGAAAGAACAAGAGAATGTGTTTGTAGACTGTAAGGGGAAAATATGTCTTGGAATATAAGTCAGTGGTAGAGCACTTACTTGCCTAGCATGTTCAGGGTTGATCCCCAATAGTGAAAAACAAGCAATAACAAGTCTCCCTCCTCCCCCAATCTCCTGCTAACCATAGTTTATCCTCAGTTCCCCAAATCTATTTCAGAGTCTTCCAATCCAACCAACAAACTATTGCCTGGTCATGGCAGCTGTAATTACACCCATAACCCCAGGATTTAGGAGGTGGAAGTAGGCTGATGGTCATGAGTTCAAGTCCAGCCTGGGCTACAGACTGATAACCTGTCTAATAAAACAGAAAAACACAAAGTAGGGCAGTGCTGGCACATGCCTTTAATCCCAGCACTTGGAATACAGAGGCAGAGGCAGAGGCAGGTAGATCTCTGTGAGTTCGAGGCCAGCTTGGTCTACAAAGTGAGTTTCAGGACAGCCAGGACCATCCCCCAGAGAAACCCTGTCTATAAAAACAAAGACGAGCAAACAAACAAACAAAAAAAACAAACAAAAACACAATCAATAACAACACATTTTAAAAAAAAGAAGGCATGGAACTACCAGGTACCTGGCTTATTTTGGTTTAATGCCTGCTCTCAAGCATTCTTTGCTTTTGACAACAGGACCTCAAATAAGCATTTGAGTTTATCTCCCAAAACAAACCAGTTATCTCCCTTGCTCAAACATGCCCTGTATTTACAGAGTTCTCTGGCATGCCCCACCTCCCTCCTGTCTGTCAAACAAACCTGCCTGTGGCTTTACAGGACCCCACCAGACTCAAGCTCTCATGTCTAGTGTCCTCACATCATAGTTGCTGTTTATGTCATCTGTTGCTGCTGTTCACGCCTATGGCAAAAATTACCTCTGTTTTTGTTTGTTTTTTGTTTTTTTGAGACAGGGTCCTGGAACTAGCTCTAATAGACCAGGCTGGTCTCGAACTCACAGAGATCCACCTGCCTCTGACTACCGTGTGCTCGGATTAAAGGTGTGCACAACCACTGCCTGGCTTTTTTTTTTTTTTTTTTTTTTTTGATTCAGGGTTTCTGTGTGTAGCTTTGTAGACCAGGTTGACCTCGAAGTCACAGAGATCTACCTGCCTCTGCTTCCCAAGTGCTGTGGTTAAAGGCACGTGATGCCACTACCCAGCTTTTTTTTCTTTTTAAGACAGGGTCTCATTATGTAGCCCTGGCTGGCTTGGAACTCAATATGTAGACCAGGCTCATTTTGAACCCTGAGAGACCCTCCTGCTTCTGCCTTCTGAGTGCTGGAATCAAAGGCATACATTATGATACTTGGACTATTTAATCTTTATTTCCTCTGTTTCTCTGTACACAGCCAATAAGTACTTGCTGAATCTTCTCCTGAATTCTAATTTTCAGATCTGGATTCTGTTTTTGCTAGTGGTTAGTTTGGGGATATTGGGTAAGGTACTTAGCCTCACTAAACCTCAGTTTCCTTACCTGGACTATGGGCATCATAACAGCATCAGGCTACCACCAGGTAACTTTCACCTTACCCTTAAGGTGTTTAGTTATCATTGTGCTTGGCCTAGGAGCTGCATATTGTTAGAGAAAGAAAAGATCCTGGTGCATCAGAGAAATAGCAAAGGGCTTCCTGGCAGAAGTGTCTGATGAGAGTTAGGATTCAAATAGAAAGTGAAGAGGGGACATTCCAGGCAAGATGCCCCACCTGAATGAGAAGTTAAGTAAAAGAAAGGAACTGTGTATACTGAGGACAGTTCAGTCAAGATCCAGAGAATACCTTTGGAGAAATTACCCAGAAAGAGGGACAGAGAAGGAAGGATAAATGGGTATGTTTTCTAGGCATGTGGATTACAGGTTGTATGTGTGGGACCAATGTCTAGCAATCTGCCAAAATGCTCTGTCATTGGGTTTGCCCTTCAAAAATCAGAAGAGGTGGCCAGCCAAGCCATGAGATAGTTGAATGGAAAAAACAAGTTGCAGCAGTGGATAAACGCAGACAAAAAGTGAGCAGTCATGGTGACGAACACCTTTAATCTCAGTGCTCAGGAAGCAGAGGCCAGTGGATCTCTATGAGGTTCAATCTAACCTTGTCTACAAAGCTAGTCACAGGCAAGCCAGGGCTAGACACTGTCTTAGAAAGAAAGAAACGTGAACAAAATGACACTTAGATGCTGGTTACTAGCAGAGTTAAACCCAAAGTCATACATTTGTATTGAAGAATTAATCGCAGGGACCATACATGTAGGCCCATAACTGGATGGCTTGCCCAGCAGGCCACAAAGTTCTGGGTTAGACTCCAAAATGGCCCTTGTCACACACACACAAAGAGTTGGTAAAAATACAAGAGAAAACTAGGCATGGTGGTGTGTGCCTATAATCTCAGTACTTGAGATGTGATGATGGCAAGAGGATCAGGAGTTCAAGGTCATCCTTGGCTACATAGTAAGTTTGAGGCTAGCCTGGGCTATATGAGACCATATCTCAGCCACCTCCCCCCCACAAAAAGTGTGAAAAAGAGTTAATTAGACTAGTTTATGGAGGAAAAGCTGGGGGTGGGATGGAAAGGATGGCCTATAACGTTAGCTTAAGCTAAAGGACCAACAGAGTCACCCAATTTGCTGACAGAAATACAAAGGTTTAGCTTGTAATAGGTGAGAGCAGTTGTCAAGGAAAGCCATGGCTTCATTGTGCTCTGGCAGTCTGGTCACACCCAGCTATTTTACTTATTACATTTGCCAACATCAGAAGCCCAACTCTGGAGAGGAGGCAAAGTCAGCCCGGCCCCTCTCATGTCACCTTAGCCAGAGAAGTTCAGCTGCCAAGGGTTTCTGGTTGCCCCCAGATTTCCAAACATTGCCCTCAGTTAAAGAGACCTGCTTCCGGGGATCATCACTCCCTGGAGGCTCACAGCTAGTGACTGAGAAACTGAGACATAAAAAGCTTCCTGTGCTTCAGTCTGTTAGAGCACTCCAGCTGCAGATCAGGCCAAGACAAGCTCAAGGTAGGTGTTGCTGGGCTCTTTCCCTTTTCCTGTGTTGCTCAACTTCCTCCCTTTCAGGCTCTTTGTCATCCCTCAGTAAATTTTGCTTATTAGCTCTCTCTTATAGGTATTCTTTCTCTCTCTCTTTCTTCCCTTCTTTCTGAACCAGTGTTTCATGTAGCCCAGGCTGGCCTCAAAGTGTCTATATAGCCAAGGATGATTGTAAACCTCTGATCCTCTGGCTTCTACCCCTCAAGTGCTCAGATTAGAGGCATGTGACATGTGCCTGGTTTTAGGCAGTCCTAGAGAGTGGATCTAAGGTTTTGTATATACTAGGCAAGGCCTGTACCAACTCAACTATACCCCAAACACTAAATGTTCTGTTTCTAATGGCTCAAGACATCTAGAAATCAATTAAGTAATTAGATCTAGGTTCTCAGGGTCATTACCTGTTGTGACCATCATTCCTGGCTCAATTGTTTAGCTTTTATGTCTCCCTCTCTTCCTTCCTCCCCGTGTGTGTGTGTGTGTGTGTGTGTGTGTGTGTGTGTGTGTGTGTGTGTGTGTGTGTTGGAACTCAGGGTCATGAGTATGCTAGGCAAGTGCTCTACCAATGTATTATATCCCTAGCCCTCTGTTTGCTTTTATGTAGTATTATTCTCCAAGTGATTCTTGCTGACGATTTGTTGTCAGCAGACAGTTCAGGAGTACTATGCAGCAAAGAAAACATTTCCATACCAGTAGGTGAACAGAAGTCTCAGGACTCATTCTGATTGGATTCTCTTGGGTAATAAGACTTTTTGAACCTTGCTGATGCTGACGGTGGTGGTGACAGTTGGTGATGGGAGTAGTGGTGGTGGTGGTTGTAGCAGTAAACAGTGCAGTGGTTGGTCAGGACTGGAGCATAGGTTCATTCCTGGGATGTGAATAAGGCAGCCATTACTTATAGGGATGAATCGTAGGGAAGAGTGTTTCCCAGAGGACATTCAGGTTTCCTTGCCAGGAAAGAGAGAGTGTCTACTATAAGGACAAAAATAATACATGTCACCCAAAGACCCTGACAAAGTGAAGAAGGTCCACTTGAAGTCAATAGGCCACATGAGAATTGTCATTTGAGGAACAATAGCAAGAAAAGAGACACCATCTCCATTGCTTTGGGGACAGTTAGAAAGTAGGAAAAAAGAAAAGAAAAAAAGAACATAAGCTGAGCAGTGGTGGTGCACACCTTTAATCCCAGCACTCAGGAGACAGAGGCAAGCAGATTTCTGTGAGTTCGAAGCCAGCCTGGTCTGCTGAGTGAGTTCCAGGACAGGCTCCAAAGCTACACAGAGAAACCCTATGGGTGGGTGGGTGGGACTGGGAAAGAGCAAAGTACAATTAAACACATTCTGTGTAGTTGTTCTTTTTTTTTTTTTTCAAGACTGTATAGCCCTTGCTGCCCTGGAACTCTCTCTGTAGATCAGGGTGGCCACGAAGTCACAGAGATCCACCTGCCTCTGCCTCCCAAGTGCTGGGATTAAAGGTGTGTGCCACCATCTCCTGGTTGAGTCTTTTAAAAAATTTTTTTAAGGTCTGGAGAGATGGCACAGGGCCTAAGAGCACTGGCTGCTCTTCCAGAGGATTCAGGTTCGATTCCCAGTCCCTACATAGCAGCTAACAAACATCTGTAACTTCAGTTCCAGGGGATCCAATGTCCTCTTCTAGCTTCTATGAGCACAAGGCTCACATGGGGTGTCAAGAAATATAGGCATATAAAACACCATAAACACAAAAAAATTAATAATTTTCAATTACATGTGTCTGTCTGTGTTGGGGTATATATGTGCATGTGTGTACCGGTGCCTGTAGAGGTTGGAGGCAGTGGATCCCCTGGAGCAGGAGTTATAGAGCTATGTGGGAGTTAAAACCAAACTCAGGTCCTCCACAAGAGCAGTACGTGCTCTTAACCATTGCACCATTTCTCTAGCACCCTGTTCTGTGTAGTTTCAAAGGATAGCATTAGGTAGAAGCAAGGTCAAAGATTAGATGGAAACAGAACATGGATAAGAAATACAGCAGGGGGTTAGAAAGATACCTCAGAGGTTAGGGGCACAGGTTGATCTTCCAAAGGGCCTGAACTCAGTTCCCAGCACTGATATATCGACTCACCAATCATCTATAACTTCAGTTTCAGAGGATCTGACACCCTCTTCTGGACTCTGTGGGCACCAGACAGAAATATAGTGCAGAGACAAACATGCAGGCAAAACACCCTTGTGCATTAAATAAATATAAAAAATACAGTCCTTTAAATATATATATATATATATATATATATATATACATATACATGTGTATACACAAAATATATACACAATATACAATTTAGATTGTTCATAGAAGAGAAGATTCAGGTGTGAGGTGGTGAGCTTGTCAGGTCTAAGGAGCTTGCCTTGCAGGCAGCTGTGAATGGGTATATTGTTCTTCCTGTAACTAACAATACACATTTTTGTTTCCTTTTCACCTTGGCTTTTTCACCAGGGTTGTGGACAATATCCAGAGTGCCCTGCCCTGGTCTTATCTTGGGGTAATCTTCCCCACCCCAATAATTCCAGGCTGTAGGACTTTCTCCTCTGAGGGTGCTTCTGCATCATCTGTTAGTCATGACCCAGCTTGGTGTTAAAGTCTCAGCATTGCCTTAGCTTCCCCCTGCTTAGCCTAGGTACCCCAAAGCTATGGTTTACCGAATCTCGTCTGTCTTACCCCTTAAGGAGGTACCTTTTGAGCCAGGTGATACATGCTGATAATCCCAGTTTCTGGGAGGTGAAAGTAGGAGGATCAGGAACTCAAAGTCATCCTTGACTATTGCACAAAATAGAGGACAGTCTGGGCTACATGAGATCATTTAATATATTTTTTATTTAATTAATAATTTAATAATTAATAATTTAAATAATAACTATGTAAGTTATATAGTATATATATTTGTTGATGACATATTATTTTTAGGGCTTTTGTGGAATTTGTTTTTTTAACTCTTGGGAGGGAAGGTGTGACTAAGGGGCCACAGGATCTGGCCTTCCTCTAAGTTTCTGTGGTGAGACACATGGTACTGAACTTGAGGCTGACTTAAGAAATGAATAATTGGGAATTACTCAGGGCTTGGGCTGGTTTTTGCCGCAGACAGAAAGAGTTTCGTCTCCTTTTCGCTGTCCAGTGGAGCCGCTGTACCAGTGAGCAGTCTGGGAGACTTCTGGGGAGAACAGAAGCCAACAGAATGATTGCCTCTGAGATGTAACATGAGTTGTCCCCTTTCAGTCACTGTGCTTTCCCATGTACAGTAAGGATGCCCCCATGAGCTGCTTCTTCTACAGTGTTCCTCCTATTCTGCGTCCTGGGTGACTTTCCCAAAACCTCTGGGGAAAGTGCCTCTCTTACCTTTTCCTGTGTCCTGTGGCACTGTCCTCCATAGCTATCATGGTCATTATAGCAGCTATGACTGCTTGCCAGAGACCCTCAAGTTTGGACTTGTTGACTGTTGATGTTCCTGCCTTGAAAAAGGTGGGTGGGGAGAGTCACTGGACCCTTACTTGATCCCAATTACTCCCTCCTGCATCTCCCAGCTAGCTGTATGTAACTCTGCCCCAACCTGCTTGAGGTCTTGTGACCTGGCCAGAATATGTAGACTATGAATTTAACTAAATTGTGGACTCAGTCTGTGCAGCTATGGGGATGTCATCATCCATGCTGGGTAGGGTGCAGCCTTTTGGTTGTCCCGCTGCTTTGAGGGTCAGTCATGCTTTCTAAGTAAGTCAAAAAACCCATTAGTTTCCCAGGTTGGACTTTGGGGAAATAGTAGTTCGGATTATCCAATTGTAGGTGCCCTAAAAGGAGAGGTAGATGTTTGTTTATATATATATCTCCCTAGGGAAAGTGCTCCTGAAACACCATGCCCAAGTCTCAATTATTTTTCCTTTTGAGCGTTGCTCTTCCTTTGTTTGGGGGTTGGGGGTGTCCCAGACAGGGGCAGACAGGGGTCTGCCTTCATAGTGGCTCTTAGCAACTTGACAGGGTGGGCCTTGCATGGCTACAGTCAACAATCTCTTTGAATGTTGGAGTTATGTACTCTGTCACACACATCACACACTTTTTGGCTACACACAAGCAGTTCAGAATTTTAAAGTTGGAAGAGACGCTCAGGACTCTAGGGCTCATTCAACCCTTTTTCTCCAGCTTCAAGCTCTTTCGCTGTTAATGATCTCAACAGTCTAGGCCGGGAGTTGTCAATATCCTTTGACCATAGGAGAAATGATTCAGAGAAAGGAGGTGGGCCACGGTGGGGCGGAGGCATGACGGAATTCAAGGCTTCAAGCCAGAGCAGAATTTATTGTCTCCTTTCGGAAGCGTGAATGTGAAGTAATCCATTTGGGAGTCCCCGCGGAGTAAAGACATCCGGAAAAAACGAACGAGACAGAGGCTGAAGGATTATTTCAAAAGTCTCGGCTGGGCACCGAACCCTGGGTAGCTTCACGGTCACCCTTTCGTTGACAGAGTGATCAAACGGGCTACGGGTCTCTTTAAGACCCAGGCTCCGCCCCCGACTCAGCCCCGACCTCCTCCCACCTCCTGGCCGCAGCTCCGCCAGTTCCAGACTTCCCTCAGCGATGAAGTCATCTCGCAGCTGTCGATTGGCTGGCGTGTGCTGTCACTCACAGGAAGTCGCGCCGCCGTACTAGCCTTCCTCGTTCCTCTTCCTTCTGCGAACGCCCCCTTAGTCGGGCAAGCCCTGATCGTGCTATGCTTCTGATTGGTCGGCACGGCCGTCGCTCCCCGGCGGAGGCGGGACCCGGTGTGGTGGGAGGGCCCGCAGCTTCCGTGGCTGAGTGGAGCCGGCGGCGGTCGTGTCTGAGGTGTCCCCGGCGGCCCGAGTCACCGTCCCACCTTCCCCACCCCCTCGTTCTTGCTCGCTACGCTCCCTCGGCTGGCGCCTTCCTCGCCCCATCTTTGTGCACCCTGACCGGTGTCTGAGTCTCGGGAGGAGACGCGAGCGGCTGGCACCGGAGCGGGGAGAGCCGCGGAGCCCGGGCCGGGAGGCGAACGAGGCGGTGAGTGAGAGTTCGGGCAGGGTCCCCCTCCCCCACTGGCCCCGCCCCGCCCCGCGCCAGCATCCTTTCTCCCTGCGACCCCTCGGTGAGCGCCCTGGGCGGGCCGGGTGCTGTGGGCTCCGAGCCCGGGACTGCCTCCTGCGGTCCTCCAGTCCTCCGCCCTTTCCCTAGGGGCTGGGGTCGCAAAGCTCTGGTCACTCGGCAGGGCAGTCGGGTGCGACCGTGCACCTGTGCACCGCCTTGCGGGGCTGCGCTTGCTAGGGAGCAGCCTAGGTTCCCGCCCTGGTTGCTCCCCGGGTGTGTGCAATCTGCATGGACCGGTCAGGCGCTTTCTCCCGGCCCTTATGCAAGCACGAAGGATCCAGGTGCAATCCTCAGGCTTCTCATGGCAAGGGGTTCACCTGGATCGGAAGACCTGAAGACCGTATAGCAGCGTGGGTGCCGCCAGGTCTGCAGGGCTTTGCAGATTTGAAACTTGACCGCCAAAGCAAAAGCAGTGTCCGTCGTGTGTGTGTGTGTGTGTGTGTGTGTGTGTGTGTGTGTGTGTGTGTGTGTGTGTGTGTGTGTGTGTGTGTGTGTGTGTGTGTGTGAGTGTAGTGTGTGTGTGTGTGTGTGTATGTATGTATGTATGTATGTATGTATGTGTGTTGTGGAGTGTAGTGTACAAGTGCGTACCTTTGATGACCTCTGCACTCCCCGCTCCATAAGAAAGCACTAATACTATACAGTGTTTAGTGCTGGAGCTTTTCCAGTTAGATTATCTAACCCACGTTTTAGAAATCTGTGGCCCCTGTTTTCTCATCTGGAAAGTGGAAATAGCAGTACCTATTACATTGGAATGTAGATGTTAAACGAAAGAACTCAAATAAAACGCTGGACATGGTGTTCAACACATACAAAGGGTCCAAGAGATGACCAGTGTTCTGATGTCGAGAAAAGAACTACTGGGTAGGTGTGTAACTACCAGCACAGCTTGTCTTCGTCAGGATTTCTCTTTGTTACATGATATAACTGAAGGACAGATTGGTGGCCAGTTTACTGCTTGCCTGCTTGTACTTGGCAGGAAGTGTGTGCAGACAAGAATGTGAACCTCATTACTTAAAAATGATGCGGTTACACCTATGCTTCATGGGTTTACATAGTTTTTTAAATCCATAAGGTGTCTGGAATGACCCCACATTGCAAGTTTTTGAGGACTGAAGCTAAAGTCTGTAGCGTAACCTTTATGTTCAAGAAGTGAAACTTAAGTGCTTTAATTTAGAAGCCCCCTTCCACCAAAAAAAATCAGTTATGCAGTTTTATTGTTGAAAATCAGTTGCCTTCCAGGGGTGAAGTGGTACAGCCAACTGGCCTACAGCCCCATCACTGTAGGGAGGGGAACTCTTGCCTGGAAGTTATTAAACTGAGTTTAATCTAATGATGTTTGCTTTTTTCATAGCAAATCAAAGGGCTTTTTGATATGTAGTTGTTGTTCATCTTCCTTCCTTCCTTCCTTCCTTCCTTCCTTCCTTCCTTCCTTCCTTCCTTCGTTAGTTTCTTTCTTCCAGTAGTGTCTCTCTTTGTAGCCTTGGCTGGCCTGGAACTTGCTAAGTAGACCAGGCTGGCCTTAAACTCAGAGTTCTGCTTGCTTCTGCTTTCTGAATGCTGGGATTAAAGGTGTGCACCTTAGAAGCAAACTGTTACTACTTTCTTCATAGAGACATCCAAAGAAATATGTCTAGTCCAGGGCTAGCGTTTTGTTCCGTTCTTTGCCAGCACTTTTTTTTTTTTTTTTTTTGGTTTTTCGAGACAGAGATTCTCTGTGGCTCTGGAGGTTGTCCTGGAACTCACTCTGTAGACCAGGCTGGTCTCGAACTCACAGAGATCCACCTGCCTCTGCCTCCCGAGTGCTGGGATTAAAGGCATGCGCCACCACCACCCAGCTCTTTGCCAGCACTTTTAAGAAGTGTCCTGTTTAACAAGGTTTTCCAAAGCCATATTCACTAGGGTAAAATTTTTTATTTAGAGTTAAATCATGAGAGATAGAATTGTAATGTGTCTACCATCATCCAAAAGTATTTATTGCAGATTTTCCATGTCCTTAATACTCTGCCAAATCCTGTGAGGGAGGGATTTAAAAAAAATATAAAACAGGATCTCAGCCCATAAAGGGCGAAACCATAAAATTTGGGTCACCCAGTAGTAATTATGAATACTTCTTAAGTAATGACTTCATTTATTCATTCAGCAGACTTTTGTTCCAGGCCTGTAATGTGCCAGGTGTTTTTCTGAGCTGCGAACAAGATAAGTGAAAGGTGGTCCCTGGTTTTGAGGGGCCTACAGAGGCAGAAAGTGACAGGTGGTCTTAATAAGATGAAATAAAGTCTAGGTGCAAACCCAGAATTGTAGAAGAGTGTTAGGCAGCCCCCCCCTTTTTTGTTTTTAATTGGATTGAAGAGAAAGCTTAAAGAGAAGATGGTGTTTGAGGTGCATCTTAATTCCAATGAAAGAGATAAAGACCATTCCAGATAGAAGAAATCAAGCTTGGGTTCCTGATAAGTATTCTGAAGGCAGTTATGAGCCCTTGGGCAGGAGGGAGGGAATGAAACTTAACACTATAACATTCTCTGATGCCCACTGCATTTTAGGCATTAGGTCAACGAGTTGTGTGCTCCCCTGCCTCTCCCGGCCCCGGGCTGGTGTTTGAACACACAGCCTCATGCTTATAAGTGCACTCTACTAACCCCTTGTTTTTTTTTTTTTTTTTTGAGACAGATTTCCTTCTGTAGCACAGGTTGGCCTGGAACTTACCATGGAGCCTAGAACTCAGGGCAGTTCCCCTGCCCCCCCCCCCCAAGTGCTAGAATTATAGGTATGAGCCACCATGTCCAGCTTCTTTTTTTTTTCTTTTTATTTGCTTCTCTCCCTCCCATACCTCCTCTTGGGAAATTTCTTGCTGTATTGCCCGTGATGTGCCTTGAATGAGGCTAATGTCATCCTTCTGCATTAGGTTCCTGGTAAATGGGTCACAGGTACCTGGCATGCTCCACTTGTGTCTTTTCTACCTAGCTTCAAAGGCCCTTCTTGAGACATAGTAGATGCTCAGCAAATACTTGTTGAATATAAAATTAGCATGAATTAAATGTTTACTCTGTATAGAATGTGTGTGTTTGCTGTTTGGGATGAGAGTTGGAGCTGATTGACACATGGAACATTTTTTTTCCTGCTTGAGAAAATAATTCAGTTGGTTGTTTTTTGGTTTTTCGTGACAGGGTTTCCTATCTGTAGTTGTGGAGTTTGTCCTGGAACTCACTTTATAGACCAGGCTGGCCTCAAACTCACAGAGATCCAGCTGCCTCTGCCTCCTGAGTGTTGGGATTAAAGGCATGTGCCATCACCACACAGGTTTTTTTTTTTTTTTTTTTTAGACAGGGTTTCTCTGTGTAACAACTCTGGCTGTCCTGGAGCTGGATTTGTAGGCCAGGATGGCCCCAAACTCACAGAGCTCTGCCTGCCAATGTCTCTCCTGAGTGCTGGGATTAAAGATGTGCATCACTGTGCCAGGCTTTCAGTTGGGTTTTACTTAGAAAATCTTTGAAAAAAAAAAAAAAAAAAAAGGACATTGATGGATTGTAGATGAAGTGATGTAAACATAAGGCATGACTTACAAATGGATGTCCATTGGAAGGAAAGTGGTCACTGTTTATATTGATAGATTTTAATGGAGTCTGAAAATGAAGGAATCTTCCTGGGCATGGTGGCTTGCCCTTGAAATTCCATAATTCAGGAAACTAAGTTGGGAAGATGAGAATTCAAGGCCAGCTTGTCTCAAGAAAACAAAACAAGATGAAAAGGTGGCTCAGCTGTTAAGAGCCCTTGCTACAAAAAAACCCAGAAAACAATGTTCCAGGAAAGACACTGCCTCAAAGGAATAAGTCAGAGAGCAGTAGCTGATCTCAGACACCATTCTCTGGTCATCGCATATGCATACTTGGGCACTCACATATGTACATACCACATTCGCACATGCATACATATTAAAAACAGGCAAACAAACCACAAAACAATAAAATCCCCAACCAACTATGCAAGAAAATCAACTATTAAGGGGTGTACAATTCCAGAGAATGAATGTGTTTCTGTCTATTTCTATGTAATCTATTCCCTCCAAAGTTAGTGTTAAGGGCTGGGCATAGAGCTCAGTTGGTAGAGTGATTGCCTGGTTTGTATGCAACTTTGAGCTTTACCCCCAGCACCATATAAACAGCATGATGGTGCACACCTGTAGTGGCAGTACTTGGGAGGTAGAGGCAGGAGTATCAGGATTTCAAGATCATCCTCAGCTACATAAGGCCCTGTCTCAAAATGAAAACTGAAATAACAAAACAGGTGTTTAAGATAGCCATGGTGGCTCCATATAGCTGACAGCTTGGTGCAGGGGGATGACTCGATTCCACAAAGCTTATTGAATGCCCTCCTGGGTTTGTGATTTAGCTTTAGAAGTCACATACTGTATTTCTCTAGTATCCTTTTTCCTGCACGTTGTGGGAAGGGATGGTGTAAGAAACGAATGCCAGGTAAGGATCTGAGATGCTGTGATTAGAACCCAGGGCCTTGTGCATGCTGGATGAGTACTGTCCCATTGCACTACACCCTCAGCCTATGTGGGACATTTTAAGTAGACTTTATTACCACTAACATTAAGGACAAATATTTGGTCTTCTCTGTAAAGTGAGGTAGAGTCATTTTTCTGATACTGGAGAAAATGATAAGTTATCAGAGTGATAGGCAAGCAGCTATAGAGTATTGGTAGTTAATGTAAACACTAGAGTCAGGCTGTCTGGGCTGGAGTGGTGTGGTTCTACTCCTGGCTCTGACTCATTAGCAGTAAAATGGGGATGAAGGTAGTATCCACTGTATATTGCTAAATTGGGATTTTAAACAGTGTAAGCTCCTCAAAACAACCCTCCATGCCTATTGCCCTGATTCATGGTTATTGGTTCTTTGCAGTGGCATATATATCGACATGGTGCATGAAGTTGGGGTCAGAGATGAATGAAGGACTGTAGGTAGGTTCTTTATTCAGAAGGAGGCATTTAAATGTCAGCCATTGGTGTTTCAATTTGTTTTTTTCTAGTTCACCTATGTAATCCAGGTAATTCTTTCTCTCTCCCTCTGTGTGTGTGTGTGTGTGTGTGTGTGTGGAGGGGACAACTTGCAGGAGTTGTTTTTTTCCCTTCTACCATGTAGATCCTAGAGCTTGCACCCAGGTTGTCAAGCCTTGGTGGTAGATGCTTTTACCTGTTGCACCATCTTGCTGTGCTCCCTCCCACCCCATAGTCAAGATACTTTGATTTTACAAAGTAGAGTTCCTGCTAGTTTGTTTACTTTATTTTTGAAATGGGATCTTGTACTGGAACTCAGTGTGTAGCCCGGGTTGACTCTGAACTCTTCTCATGAGCCTGTTGCTTCTCCTCCTGAGTGTTGGGTTGGGGTATACAGCGACACACCCACCCCCAGCAGCTTTATTAAGGTTAACTGCACAGTTAAACCATGAGCACAATTGCTTGGCTAAGGGTGTCTGTCTTCTTACATTGTCCTTTGAATGGTTGAGTCATCGCTCTGCAGAATGGGTTTAGCCAGATGCAGTACTTAGGGCTGCTTCAAAGGGATATATTAGAGGTGAAAGTACCTAGAATGAGAACAGGTGTGGCCAGTGCTTCCGGAGAGGTTAATCTGAGAGGATTTGAAAGGTACAGGAAGTTAAAATAAAAAGGAGCTTACAGTCAGGAGTGTGGACGTTTTGGAGTGGAAAGAACAGGTAGTGTGACACCCCACAAGTTGGGACAAACTACTCACAGACATTGGTCCTTTTCCATAGGTTGCCTCAGGATGAAACTAACCTGTGGAAATAGAAATGGATTACACTTTCTGGGTCTTGAAGCACAAATACATGATTTTGTCTATCAGGAAAATGTGGGTCTGTTTCTTACCAACTGGACAGACTCTTTTATGTGACAAGGTGGTGTGTACCTCAGGCTTGCCTGGAACTCCTGGTCCTCCTGCTTCCACCTTCCAAATGCTGAGATTACAGGCGTTATAGGCATGTACTACCATACCTGGCAAAAACTACCTGGATCCTTAACTCTGTCATGTCCAAAGAGGGAAGATAATTAGATTCAGTTTCTGCAGGTGTTAAAGCAGAACTTTTAAGTGACTTGCCAGAGTGCTGTGAGGGGGACTCTTATTCTGTAGTTCAACCCTCTCACCATTTAGTTTCCCACAGGAAACGATTTGAGAGTCTAGTGACTGAGTCTGGCCACTTCCACACCATGTTTAAGGCCTATATGCATAGCTGTGGTGAGAGCGCTGTCTGGTCCTTGGAAGGAGTGTTGTGAAGTCATTTTTCTTTTCTTTAAGTATGTTATTTTTATTTTCGTGTTGTGTTTGGCTTGTTATTTCTCACACTTAATATTATACAGTTAGAAATCCCCTTTGCAAATGAGACCTGATGAAGTGTAGTTAGATTTTTTTATTTTTAACTCTCTAGTGGCCTTGGAGTTAAAATGTAGCTGAGTGTAGCCTTGAACTCCTACCTATGCTTTCCAAGTGCTGGCGTTACATGCTCAGCTTTGGATAGTTCATTTTGTAATCTGGAGTGTACCTTCAGTTTGATAACTGAATTTGAACATAGGTGAGCTGTTTGTCATTTTAAGTTCATTAGGGTGACTTTGATTCTTTGAAACATTTTTGCTTCAATATAAAAAAATTAAATCATAGTAGGTATAATATGAAAAATATCTGACTCTCCATTGTCCAGTAGCCAATAAAATTATAGTCAAAGTATAACAGCTACTGTTAGGTTGTGTGATAGTCATTGTGCCTGTCTCATCAGTTCTCAAAAGCAGCTCTGTGACATAAGTGGTAGGCACTGCTTAAAGAGGAACAAACCCAGTAAGGTCACAGTCAGTATTTGGATCATATTTGTCTGAATTAAGTGAGCTGGTTTCCTATGGTAATGTGCACCAGCTGCCCAGCATTGTGCCTCCTGAATGTTCCTGTGCAGTCTTTTGCATGATTAGTGGGAAGTGGCAGAATGAGAATTCTTTGTGACAGTAGTCAAGGTGTTAGAACTTTCACAATACTCTTTTTTTTTTTTTTTTTTTTTTTTTTTTTGGTGTTTTGAGACAGGGTTTCTCTGTGGCTTTGGAGGCTGTCCTGGAAACTAGCTCTTGTAAACCAGGCTGGTCTCAAATCCGCCTGCTCTGCCTGCCTCCTGAGTGCCGGCATCAAAGGTGTGCTCAACCATCGCCCAGCTAAATAACTTTTTTTTTTTTTTTTTCACAATACTCTTGTTTGTATTCCTTATATGTGTTTTGTTGCCATTCCTGCATCGGAGAACTGTACAAGGGACTTCACATCATAAATTGCTCAATAAATACTTAACCAAATAAGGGTATACTATAATGTCCAAATTTTTAGAATTTTTTTGTCAGTGTTTCAGTGTCTTTTTAATTGTAAATTGTGTAAGCGATGCCAGGGCCTCTCAGTCATAGTTGGTTTGTACATATTTTCACTACCACAAAAATCCACAGGAACTTGGAAAGTTATCTTCTCCTCATACTTTAGGATAGAACACGTTGCCTTTGCTGTTACGATGCTTGACATGTTAGCTTTTTTTTTTTTTTTTTCCTTTGTTTTACTGAGGATTGAATCCAAGGGACATGCTAGGCAAAAGACTTATCACTAAGCTATATCTAAAGTCAAGATTTTTTTTTTTTTTTTTTTTTTTTTTTTTTTTTTTTTTTTGAGACAGGGTTTCTTTGTACTGCTTTGGAGCCTGTCTGGAACTCGATCTGTAGACCAGGCTGGCCTCGAACTCACTGAGCTCAGTCCTACATCTGCCTCCCGAGTCCTGGGATAAAGGCGTGCACCACCAATGGCTGGTAGAAGTCCAGATTTTAACAACTTTAAAAACTTTTTTTTTTGTTTGTTTTTGTTTTGTTTTCTGAGACAGGGTTTTTCTATGAAGCTTTGGAGCTATCCTGGCGCTCGCTCTGGAGACCAGGCTGGCCTCGACTCACAGAGATCCACCTGCCTCTGCCTCCCTAGTGCTGGGATTAAAAGTGTGTGCCACCAATGCTCGGCTTAACTTTAAAAACTTTTGAGATAGGGTTTATCACAATAGGCCAGGCTGGCTTGAAGCTTTTATTGGGTAGCACTGGCTGATCTACGACTCCTGAGAGTCTTCCTGTCTCAGCCTCCCAAGTGCTGAGAATACAGACATGAACCATCATACTTGGCTCTTGATTTTATATGTAGTAATATAATGGATATTCTTTAGGTAGACTTGTTTCCAGTGATGGGGATTAGATCTAAGACTTTGCATGTGCTAGACAAGTGGTGTCCCATGAAGTACACTAATGTCATTTTGAGTTTGCCGTATGCACGCTTTCTTTTACAAAGTAGAAATGAGGAGCTAGGGATGTAGTTCAGTTGGTAGAGTGTTTTCCTGGCATGCACAAATTCTTGGGTTTGATCCCCAGATCTGGTGTCACATACTTATAATCCTAGTACTAGGGGTAGAGGTTCAGAAGTAAAAAGTAGAGGTGAGGCAAGAATTTAGACATCAAAATGTGTTATATTCTTTTAAACCATTGGTTTAAGTGATAATTACTGTTTCTGAACTAAAGCTTCTATTCTGGAGCCTTTGCTCAAGTATATATATTACATTCTCTCCTTCCTTCCTCCCTCCTTCCCCTCCCTTCCCTTTCCTCCCTCCCTCCCTCCCTCCCTCCCACTCTCCCTCCCTCCCTATCTTCTTACCCTTTTTTTTTTTGAGACAGGGTCTATGTAGCTCGGACTGTCCTGGAACTCATGATGTAGATCAGGCTGGCCTGAACTCATGGAGATCAGCCTTCCTCTGCCTCCTGAATGCTGGGATTAAAGTTGTGTGTTACCACAACTGTCTATATTGTATTTTTCACCTTTATTGATTGACTGGGACAGGATATTGTTAGCCCAGTCTGGCCTTAAACTCAGTTTTCCTGCCCTAGCCTCTGGGTATGAGTTCCATTTATGGCTTCATACTTTGGATCTCTGCAGAGTTGTACTTGAAGGTTGAAGGCAGTGGTGCTGTGTTTTATAAATCCAGTGACCTGTTCACATTGTTACTGCTGTTTATTTCTGCTCAGACTTTTTTTTTTTTCTTAATGAGAAGGATGGGATGGCCTGCAATGGGAGTAGTAGAAGAAAATGTAAACATGTATTCATGATTTGAAATGAAACAATTTTTTTTTTTAAGATTTTATTTATTTATTATGTCTTCTGCCTGCATGCCAGCAGAGGGCACCAGATCTCATTCAAGGTGGTTGTGAGCCACCATGTGGTCACTGGGAATTGAACTCAGGACCTCTGGAAGAACAGTCAGTGCTCTTAACTGCTGAGCCATCTCTCCAGCCCCGAAATGAAATAAATTTTAATAGAGGTTCAAAGGATGGAATGGTTCATTTTGTGCTTGTCATGGTATTTGTACATTGAATCAGGTGATTATCCTAAATCAGAAATGTGGCACAATTATGATTCTTTCTTTATTCTAACATTTACCTAAAAGCTGATTCTTCACATGAACCTGCAGAAACAAAATGTTTGAAAACTGGGCATAACTTTGGCAATTTGGACAAGCTATCCATGGAATTTTCAACATGTCTAGTAACCTGTTGGGTGCCTAAATAAAACTGAGTTAATTATAGTGTAGCCTTTTGTCCTATTTGGAGAGTGTTAAGGGATTTTTGAATGCTCTCCAACATTCACCTTCGTTAGGTGAGTGCAGAAAACTTAGAAAGCTCTTCCTAGAGCAGAAGTTCTCAAAAGTTAACATTCTCATTGCTTTTGCCCCTTTTTCTGCATAGCAGGCTTCTCCATTCACTTTGGGATTAGATGCACCTGTTTTCTGTCCTGGCTCTGCTCTTCACTGCTCTGTGGTCCTGGGCAAGAGAACTAATTGTTTTGAATGTCCATTTTCTCATAGGATAGTCTGGAGAGATGGCTCAGAGGTTAAGAGCACTGGCTATTCTTCCAGAGGACCCAGGTTCAACTCCTCATGGGATAGTTGTGAGAGCTAAATAGTTACGTATAAAATGTTTAGTACATGATAGACATTTAATGCGTGTTCATTTTTTCTTAGCTGATAGTTTCTTTTGTAGCACTAGCCAAGTCACTTATATATTCATTTTATTTTGCATGTGTATGTATGTTTGTTTGTATGATGTACATGTGCATATTTGTGTGGAGGTCAGAGAACAATGTTGGTCTGTCAGGGTTCAGTAGAGCAATAGAACTTATAGAATGGACCCCCCCCCCCCCATAAAGGGGATTTAATAGAGTGACTTACAGGCTGTGATCCAGCTAGTCTAAAAATGGCTGTCTACTAGCAGAAAGTCCAAGAATTCTGTATTTGTTCAGGCCACAGACTAGAAGTCTCAGTATATGCAGGAATCCCGAAGAAGTAGGCTCTAATATCAGTAAAGGTATGGACTTGCCAGAGAGCAAGCAGGAAAAGAGCAAAAGGTTTCTTCTTCCATGTCCTTTAGATAGGCTGCCAGTAGAAGATGTGGTCTAGATTAAAGGTGCATCTTCCTACCTCAAAAGACCTAGGTTAGAGGTGGGTCTTCCCACTTCAAGTGATTTAAGAAAAATCCCTCATTGTTGTACCTAGCCACTTAGATTTTAGTTAATTCCAGATGTTGTCAAGTTGACAACCAAAAATAGCCCACAGGTACCTTCCTCCTTTTGTTTTCCATTGTCTTGCATTGGTCTGGAACTTTGCTACACTAGCTGGCCAGTGAGCTTTTAGGAATTTGCCTCTCTCTGCACCCCATGTCCACACTGCTAGGATTGTAGGTATGTGCTGCTATGCCCAGTTTTTTTTACATGAGTCCTGTGGCTTGAACTCAGGTCCTCACACTTTTGAGGCAAGTACTTTGCCAACCATCCTCAGCCCTTTGCACAATTACTTCTGTCTTCCCTTTCCATAAGCTTTATTGATGTTAGGGGCAGAAGCTATCTCTTTCCTGCTGCTTATGCCCAGTTTCAGCATAGTGGCTGGCATGGCACATAGTAGGTGCTCAGTAAACACTCAGCAGACAGTGAAACTCCCTTTCCTGATCTGTCTCCTTTGGCTTAAAAGGCAGAGTCCTAAATATATTTCCTATGGCTTCCATGCCCTTCAACATGTTTCCTTGCAGATCTATCATGTTGTTATTTGAATTTTCATCTATAAAAGATTGGAGCTAAACCTGGGTGATGGTGGAACACTCCTTTAATCCCTGTAGTTGGGAGGCAGAGAGAGGTGTATCTCTGAGTTCGAGGCCAGCCTGGTCTATGGAATAAGTTACAGGGCAGCCAAGGCTACACAGAGAAACCCTGTCTTGAGAAACAAACAAAAAACCAAAACGAAACAAACAAAAAAAGATTGGGGGTAAACAAGGTAAGAAGAACAGTGCACAGATAGTAAGAAAACCAGAAAGAGAACAGTATTCAGAGTTATAAGAATCCTTCCTGCTTTTCTGACTCTTTCCGGGCGTCCAAGATGTCGAAGCGAGGACGTGGTGGGTCCTCCAGAGTGAAATTCCGGATTTCCCTGGGTCTTCCCGTAGGAGCTGTGATCAACTGTGCTGACAATACAGGTGCCAAAAATTTGTATATCTCTGTGAAGGGAATCGAGGGATGACTGAACAGACTTACTGCTGCTGGCGTGGGCGACATGGTGATGGCCACAGTTAAGAAAGGCAAACCCGAACTAAGGGAAAAGGTCCATCCAGCAGTGGTAATTCGACAACGAAAGTCATATCGAAGAAAAGATGAGGTGTTTCTTTATTTTGAAGATAATGCAGGGGTCATAGTAAACAATAAAGGCGAGATGAAAGGCTCTGCTATCACAGGTCCAGTTGCAAAGGAATGTGCAGACTTGTGGCCCAGGATTGCACCCAATGCAGGCAGCATTGCATGATTCTCCAGTGTATTTGTAAAATATATTCATTAAAAAGTCAAAAAAAAAAATAAAGAATCCTTCCTGGGGTTGGAGAGATGGCTCAGAGTTTAAGAGTACTGGTTGTTCTTCCAGAGGTCCTGCGCTCAATTCCCAACACCCACATGGTGGCTCACAACTATCCTTAATGAGATCTGGTGACCTCTTCTGGAATGCAGGCAGAGCACTGTATGCATAATAAATAAATAAGTAAATCTTTTAAAAAATTACATTTTTTGTTTGTGCATGCATGTGTTGTGAAAATGTGGAGGTCAGAGGACTGTTTGCAGCAGCGGTTCTCTTCTTGGACTATGTGGGTCCTGGGGATTGAACTCAGATTGTCAGGTTTTGCAGCAGGGGCTTTTACTTGATGGATCATGTTGCTGGCCCCCAAAATACAACTTGGTATTATCACAATTATGTATTATCTCCTCCCCAAAAGGTGGAAGGTATCTGTTGTTCTGGGACAGGGGTAGTAGGCATAGCATAGCAGTTATGAACATTTCCATCCTAAGAAAGAGAAAATGCAGGGGCCTCAGATGTTTTCAGGATCTGATAGGGAACTTGACTTGGTAGGTTCCAAAATCTCAGAATAATTCTCTATGGCTAGAGACTGCCCCTGTGGTGTATGCCTGTGGTATCTGCTCTCTTTTTTTTTTTTTTTTTTTTTTTTGAGACAGGGTTTCTTTGCATTGCTTTGGAACCTGCCCTGGAACTTGCTCTGTAGACCAAGCTGTCCTCGAATTCACAGAGATCCCCCTGCCTCTGCCTCTGCCTCCTGAGTGCTGGGACTAAAGGCATACGCCACCACCGCCCAGCTATTTTTCCTGAAGGGTAGTATATGTTTGCAGCGAATTGGATTTTTTTCCCTGTTAAACAGCAGCATAAATTTGGTATTATTAATATGAAATTATAATTGCTAAGAAGTAACTAATGTATATCAATATATTTAACATTCATCCATATCCATTTTCTAGTGTGCTATTGGTGGTAGGTGCATAGCAACTGCCCATCATCGTCCTCCATCTCTGAGCTCCAGCTATCTTGCAGAATTTCAGCTCTATAATCAATAACAATAACTCCCCTTTCTCGTCTCTCTCCAGCCCTGGCAACCACTCTTGTGGCATCTTTTGTTCCTGTGTGGTATGTGTGTGTGTGTGTGTGTGGTTTGTATACTTGTTTGTACAAGTACTCATGTCTGTGCATATGCAGAGGTCAGAGGAAGATGTCATGTCCTGCTCTATCACTTTCCATTCATTTTGTTAAGACAGGAGATCTCAGTGTATCTGGAGTGATGCTGACTGCTAGCAAGCCCCAGTAGTAGTACCAGGGTCACAGCCCTGAGCACATATCAGTATTTTCTGTGAGTATTGGTGTCTGAACTCATATCCTCCTGCTTGCATGTGGAGTGCTTTTATCCATTGATCTGTTTCTCCAGCCCCTATTGCTGTGGTTTTTATTACTTTTAAGTACCTCATATCTATAGAGGCATGTAATATTTGTCTCTTGAGGTTGTTGTATTTCACTTAGCATACGTCCTTAAGATTTACCCATGTCACACTTTCCTCCCCTTTGCACTGACTAGATGGCTCAGCAAATAAAGGCACTTACTTTCAAGTCTGATGACCTGGATTTCATTCCTAGAACCCAGTGGTAAAAGAGAAGACAACCCCTCAAGATGTCCTAACTGCCACACACATACACAATAAATACTAAAAAAAAAAAAAAAAAAAAAAAAAAAAAAAAAAATTCTGGGTGTGCTGGCTTGTTTTATGCTAACCTGACACAAGCTATGGTCACCTGAGAGGAGGGAACCTAGATTGAAGAAATGCCTTCATAAAACCATGCTGTTGGCAAGCCTGTAGGGCATTTTCTCAATTGGTGATTAATGTGTGAGGGCTCAGCCCATTGTGGGTGCTGCCATCCTGAGCTGGTGGTTCTGTGTTCTGTAATAAAGCAGGTTGAGGAAGCCATGAGGAGCCAGCCAGTAAGCAGCACTCCTTCATGGCCTTTGCATCAGGCAGGAGGAACCTCCTGCCTCCACGTTTCTCCCTGCTTGAGGTTCTGTCCTGACTTCCTTTGATGATGAACTGTGATGTGGAAGTGTAAGCTGAAAAAACTGTTCCCTCCCCAAGTTTTGATCATGGTGTTTCATCACACCAATAGAAACCCTGCCTATACGACATTAGGCCACAGTGATGGCCTAGTGGGTAAAGGCACTTATCTCGAAGCCTGATGATCTGAGTTTGGTCTTTGAAGACCCACATGGTAGAAAAAGAGAGCGGGTTAGGCAGTGATGGTGCATGCCTTTAATCCCAGCACTTGGGAGGCAGAAGGTAGGTAAATCTCTGTGAGTTTGAGACCAGCCCGGTCTACAAGAGCTAGTTCTAGGACAGGCTCCAAAGCTGTTTCAACACCCCCCCCAAAAAAAAAATTACTGAAAGTTGTTTTCTGACCTCCACATATGTCCTGTGGTATGTGTGTGTGCCCACATACAAACACACCCCACACCACACATAATAAATACAAAATTAAGTACTCTTTTAAATTTATTTTTATGTGCATTGGTGTTTTTCCTGTATGTATGTAAGGGTATAGGATTCCCTAGAACTGGAGTTATAGACAGTTGTAAGCTGCTATGTGTGTGCTGGGAATTGAACCTAGGTCCTTTGGAAGAACAGTCAGTGCTCTTAACCACTGAGTCATCTCTCCAGCCCAGAATTAAGTACTCTTTGAATAAATCTTGTTACTGGTTTGAGTTGTTTCATTAGTTTGTTTCTTCCATGTAGAATTCTCATAGCCACTAGTGCTAGTAGTGGAATCTGTGGGGTCTCAACATGCTAGGTAATTACCATTGATATACAATCCTTGCCTTATTGTTCTTTATTTCATCTTGTTCTTTAAGTCCAAGCTTGCAGTATTTCTGCTCATAAAGCATTCTTAGAAACTTTGAGGATCTCCTGTGTATATCTCAGAAATTCTTATTAGTCAAGAGGGTCCTCCATAGAGCTTTGCTGGATAATCTCATCTCTATTCTTAGCTTCTGCTTAGGGTTGGTTGAGGGAATCTATGAGTCACAGTTCTTTAGCCCTAGTAAAAGGTTGTTCAGCCACGCCCATAGTTTTTTCTCCATCAAATACTTTCTTATTAGTGAATCTCCTAATTTTAGCAGCTTTTGTGATCAAGGTAAACTGAGAATTTTTCAAATCATCAAGTCCTGTTTCTTTAAGATTAATTAAAAATTTTTATGTATATTTCTGTGTCTGTGTATGTGTTCAGGTACTTTTGGAGGCTAGAAGAGGGCATTATGTCTCCTGGAGCCGGAGTCATAGGTGAGGTGCCCAACATAGCTGGAGGAACTGAACCTGGAGGAGCAAGCTCTCTTACCCTGAGCCCTCTCTCCAGCCCTTAGTTCTATTTTTTATTTAACATTTCTGTCATCAATTTGTTTTTCCTCTTCATGGTGTTATAAGTAGTAAGAAGAAACTAGGCCACACATTCAGCATGTTGCTCAGAAACTCACTAAGTCTGTGTGTGTTTGGAAGCTCCACTTCCTATGCAGAGTTAGGGTACAGGTCAGCTATACTTTCCTCCTCTACATACCACCATTCCTCATTTCCCTCTTAGTCCATTAAAGGTACTCTTAACAGTCATATTTTCACCTGAATTCTGTTGTGAAGGTGTTTTTATCCTCTGGTGTTTCACTTTATTTAAGATAGTCTCACCATGTAACTCTGGCTGGCCTGGAACTCACCATCCATGTACACCAGGCTGGCCTTGGACTCAGAGAGACCTGACAGTCTCTGCCTGTGGAGTGCTGAGATTAAGGTGTGTGCCACCACACCCAGGCAGATATTTATATGCTCTAAAACGGTGCATGTGGCTATGCTATGTGTCTGCTTGCTTGCTTCTGAGCCCTTACCAGGAGTACCTTTCATGCCTGCACTTCTGTCAGCAGCCTGTTTAAGGCAATCTGGACCCTTTCTTTCATGCTTCTAAATATGTTTCCAGCCTCTTCATTTTCAGTTCAAAGACATTTGCACATTTTAAAGTATTTGTTACAGTAGCATCTCACTTGCAGGCACCAAAATGTATCAGTCAGCCTTAGTTAGAGAAACAGAACCAGTAAGAGAGATCTACTAAAAGGTTATGGCAGGGGTTGGTTTATGTCATTATGAGGGTTGGCTTAACAAGTCTGACATAAACTTGGCTGTTGAAAACGATAGGAGGCAAGGCTACTGCTGCTGCCATCCAAAGGTGGAATTTCTCCTAGGAATCTGAAGTTTTGCCTTTTAAAAATTGATTTACTTATTTTTTAGATAGGGTCTTGGTGTATAGCACGGTTTTCCTGTCTTCCTGCCAAAGCTCCTGGATGCTGGTGTATGCTGTGCCGTGCTGTCCATTTACAGGTATGCCACCACACTGAGCAGTTCTGCTCCTAGGCTTTTTAGTGAATTGAATCCAGTCCATTCATATTATGTAGGCTGGTCTTCTTTGCAAGTATTGACTGATTATGGATGTTAATTATAACTACAAAGTATGTTCACAGGACCTTGAATGTATGCTTGAGTAACTGGGAGCTATAGCTTAAGCAAGCTAACAGATACAGTTCACTGTCAAGTTACTTGTCATCCAGCACTTGGGAATTAATTTCAAGAAGGTCTTAAGTTCAGGGCCAGCCTGAGCTACATAGCAAGCTCTATCTCTGAAAATCAAGGGATGGGGATTTGTTACAATGGTAGAACGCTTGCTTAGTGCAAGGCCTTGAATTTAATTTCTATTTAATTTAATGCAAAGAACAAACAAACCAAAACCCCTCCCACATCCTTATGAACTCCTTATGAAACCCCCCCAAAACAGAAGCAAAAAACCCCAAAAAGAATCCCAATAGTATGACAAACAACCCAATTAAAAAATGGCTCAGCAGTTAAGAGCTCTGGCTGTTCTTCCAAAGGACCTGGGTTTGATTCCCAGCACCCACATGGTTACCCACAACCATCTGTTGTTTCAGTTCTGGGGGATCTGACATCTCTTCAGGCACACGTGGTGCACACTCAGACAGGCAGGCAAAACTAAAATCAAAAAAGAGACCAAGCACTGGTGGTGATGAGTAACAGCTGGAGTCCTCTGGACCAGGAAAAATGGTGCAGTCATTTTCATTTTTTTTTTTTTTTTTTTGATTTTTGTCTTTTTGTTTTTTGTTTTTCTCTGTGGCTTTGGAGGCTGTCCTGGAACTAGCTCTGTAGATCGGGCTGGTCTCAAACTCACAGAGATCCACCTGCCTCTGCCTCCCGAGTGCTGGCATCAAAGGCGTGCGCCATCACCGCCCAGCTGGTGCGGTCATTTTCAAAATGAGTTTGTTTTCTTATGAAGTTAAATTCATATATACCACGCAACTCAGCAATATTGTACTTAGATGTTTATTACCCAGGAGGAATTAAAACATAGGTTTTAATTCCTGTGTAATGTAATGTAATGTTTTAATTCCTATTTAATGTAAATGTTCGTAGACTTTTTTTTTTTTTTGTAATAGCCGAAACATTTGGGGGAAAAAAATACAAAGGAATGAATTGTTGTAATGTGAATGAACCAAAAATGTGCATGAAAGTGGACAGTAAAGAGAACATACTATGTGAACTTGTATATGTGAAGCCCCAGAATAGGAAAAGCCAATATGTAACGATAAAAGTTTAGATGAGGGAGGGCTGGGGCTGCTCAAGTGTGAGGAATGGAATTTGGGTCCCCAGAGCCCATGTAAACAAAATGAGTGGCAGCTGCCTGTGGTTCCGGTACTTGAAAGGCAGTTAGGACATCCTGGAGCAAGCTAGCTGGCTAGACTAGATGTGTCTGTGAGTTGTGGATTTATTCAAGAGACCCTGCCTCAAAGATAAGGTGGAGAGTGATGGAGGAAGACTCCCCATGTCAACTTGGGCATCCACAAGCACACACACATGCATGCATACATGTGCATTTGCACTGGTACACACCACATATACAGACTTGCTGGGAAAGGTTGCTTGTGCCTGTGGAAGATTGTTAGCAAAACAAAACAAAAGAAACACATAGGATGATGGGAATGCTTTTTCTTGATTCAGAGTGATGACTCTGGAACTGAAGTGACGGTTCCATAGCTAAGAGTACTTGCTACTCTTCAGAGGACTCAAGTTCCTCCTTTCCTAGCACCAAAATAAGTTGGTGCACAATAGCCTGTAACTCCCAACTCCAGGGGATCCGATGCTTTCTTGGGCATCTGCCTGTGTACACACACTCATATATTCACATTAAAAACAAGTTTTAAAAAGTAGTGATGGTTGCACAAGAGTGTATGCTGATCAAAAATTAATTGCAATTGAATGTTAAGAAGATGTGTGTTATTGTATATAAATTACACCTTATGTTTTATAGGTTATTTATTATGCCAGTGTGTATGTGTTTGTTTATGTATATGTGCACATGTGTGTGCAGGTGCTCAGACAGGGAAGAAGGGAGTTGGAGTTACAGGTGTTTGTGAGCCACCTGATGTGGGTGCTTATATCTGAACTCTGTACATCAGAAAGAGCGGTGAGCATTCTTAACCTCTGAGCCATCTCTTCAGCCCTATAAAATACACTTCATAGTTGGTTTAAGAAACACTATTGCAACACTTTGGGCTA
The DNA here is from genome assembly GCF_003668045.3 of Cricetulus griseus. Classification (NCBI taxonomy): domain Eukaryota; kingdom Metazoa; phylum Chordata; class Mammalia; order Rodentia; family Cricetidae; genus Cricetulus; species Cricetulus griseus. The sequence goes on along the minus strand of NC_048595.1, from coordinate 378,321,789 downwards.
CACAAAAGATGCTTTTAAAAAGTATCTGTCCTTCTTAGTGCAGGCCTGTGTCTATATTACAGTACACACATGAGGTCAGAGGATAGCATTGGGTATTGTTCTTCACTGTCTAGTCTAACTTGTTTGAAACAGGCTCTTTGTTTTCTTCTGCCATGTACATTAGATGGTCCACAAGCGCCTGGGGATTCCCTTGTCTCTGCTTCCCATCTTGGCAGACAATTATAGATGTGTGCTATCACCTGGCTTTATGTGGGTTCTAGGGTTTGAACTCAGTTCTTACACTTGTTTGGCAAGTGTTTTGCCCATTGAACCATCTCCCCAGCCCATAAAAGATGTTTGTGTGCTGTGTTTGATTTGGGTCCTAAAGTTTCTGAGAACTGATTTACACTTTGACTGCATATGCTGACTACAAGAGCACCTGGCTGTACAGGGGCCTCACATTTCTTTTGAGGGAAGGAATGTGTGAATGATGTGCCCTCTTGTAGCTCCACTGGGACAAGGAATTACATCTTTTCTCCTGTTTTCAATGCTGGCCACTTTAATGGAGATGCTTTGTTTGGCTTCCTCTGGTAATTGTCCTTTGAGATTATTCATTCAAATAGTTGTGAGGATCTGCCATGTGTATTACCCTGACAGAATAAAGCACTTGCTAACTGAGGAGTTATGCAGTTGCCAGTTGATTATATGTGAAGTTTACATTTGACTTAATTGAATTGGAGTTATAGATGGGTTGTGAGTTTTCCTGCATGAGTTCTGTGAACCCAACTCAGGTTGTCTGCAAGATGAGTATGTGCTCTTAACTGCTGAACCATCTCTCCAGCCCCTGGGTTAGCTTTTCTGTTTCAGTTTTCTTTTTTTTTTTAATTTTAAATTTTTTGCTCTTGTGTGTTTATATTTTGCTAGCTGAGGAAAAATAGACTCAATACAGCTTTCCTGATAACTCCTCAGATGAGAATGAGTGAAAAACTGGAGTAGTATTCTGAAGTTCTGCAGACATGGCAAGTTTCTACCTTTCTTTTAAGATCTATAAAGGATGAGTGGGTTGATTTAATTCCATTGCTGAAATCAAGTTGTGTAATGGTTTGTAGTCAGGCTATAGCTGTATGCTGTCTTCATCAAGTTTGGTTTCAGCTAATAAAGACTTTTATAGGTCATCAAGTAGAGTTATTACCCTCATTTCTTTTGGCCCCCAGCTAGAACCATCTGTACTGATGAGGGTCATGTTCTTAAATTTGGTCACGCTGCTTTATATTCTTGGGACAACTTTCTTTTTCTCCATTGCCTTTGGTCATTTTTGTTTGTTTTGTTTCTGAGACAGGGTCTCACTATGTAGCTCTGGCTGTCCTGGAACTCACTCTGTAGACCAGGCTGGCCTCACACTCACAGAGATCTATTTGCTTCTGCCTCATTAAATGCTAGAATTAAAGGTGTGCACCAGCACTTCTTGCTCAGCCATTTTAAAAATTAGCAGGAGGCTGAATTCTGTAGAAATCAACTTTTTTGTTTGGTAAGAATTAATCATATAATCACAAATGTGTTCAGAATACTCTCGTGTAATCCTTTTTCCTCTGAGGCAGTGGTTCTCAACCTGTGGGCAGTGATCCCTTTGCGGGGTGGGGGGGTGGGGGGGTGGGGGTGGGGGTGGGGGGGTGGGGGTGGGGGGGGTGGGGGGGGGGGGGGGGTGGGGGTGGGGTGGGGTGGGTGGGGGGGTGGTGTTAGAACTGCCCTTTCCCCGGGGGTCACATATCAAATAGCCTGCATATCAGATATTTATATTACAGTTCTTATCAGTAACAAAATTACAGTTATGAAGTAGCAATAAAGATAATTTATGGTTGGGGGTCACCACACCATGAGGAACTGTACTAAAGGGCTGTAGCGTTAGGAAGGATGAGAACCACTGCTCCGAGGCTTTTTCTTCTGTATTTTAACATCATTGGGGTAATAGCTATACTTGATAAATATCATTTTCCCCATATATGGCATGTATTATCTATGCTAAACAGGTTTAATAAATAAAATAAAACAGGCTGAAGAGATGCCTCAACACTTAAGAACCCTGGGTTTATAACTCTGGTTCCAGGGAAATCTGTTGCCCTCTTCTGGCTTCTTTGAGTACCAGACAGGCATATGGTACATAGACATATATGCAGGTACACACATAAAACATCTGTACACATAAAATGAAAAAAAAAGAGAGGGGCATATCCATGCATGAAGCTATATAACATGTTCAGAGTCCATAGAGGATACGAAGTGTGTTAGGTAACTGGACCTGGGCTTTTCTCCTCCGCCTCTACTTGGCACACACTCCAGGGAGATTAAGAATGGCTCCTATCTGATAATAGCTTAGTAACCTAAGAAGAGGCATTTCCCAGGGCTGCAACTGGAGTCCAGTAAAAGCCTAATGAACTGCCTTCCCTCTGCAGTAGTCAGTTTGTCTTTGCTGACAAGTCAGAGGAACTGAGCAAGAGAAATATGACAGGAATATGGAAGTGAGGAAAAAGAGAAATTGGTGTAGGAATCCTGAATGTGTATAACTTGGGCATTTCTAATTTGTCCTCAGGACTGTGTCTACGCATGTCCAAACTTAATATCATGCCAAAGGAGGAAGAAATAGGTTCTATGTTTTGTTACCAAGAATATTATGCCAAGAATGGCAAAGACTTACATTATTTGGAATGTTACTTCAAATGCATGCTTGATAGGTTCAAATCTTGTCTAGTTATTTTTGCTATCAAAGACTTAAATATACTTGAATCTTGTATTCCCACCAATGATGAGCTTGGGCTCCAGTTTCTCTGTGTCCTTACTGTGTGTCTTAGTTTGGGTTTTTATTGCTGTGAAGAGACACCATGTCCACAGCAATTCTTACAAAGCAAACATCTAATTGGGGTTTCAGAGGTTCAGTCCATTATCATCATGGCATGGAGCATGGTGGCATGCTGGCAGACATGATGCTGTAGTCATAGTTGAGAGTTCTAACAGAACTGAGACACTCAGTAGTATCCTGAACATAGGAAACCTTAAAGCCTGCCTCTACAGTGACGTACTTCACCCATCAAGGCAATACCCACTTCAGCAAAGCCCACAGTGCTATTCCCTGTGAGATTATGGGAACCAATTACATTTAAACTACCACACCGTGTGAGGTGGTAGTCTTTTCATGTTTAATGTTCTCATTAATTGGCAGTGTAATTGGCAGTGTAATGCCAGTTCTTGTTATTAACATGTTACTTGTTTTTCTAAACATTTTCTGGTAACATATCTAGTACTCAAATTTTGACCCATTACTATAAATCTTATAAAGGCAGGAAGGACCTTGTCCATCTTCAGTACTAATAGCCCAGTACTCACTAGCTAAAAAAACTATAGTTGGTTAGCAAGTAATGAATGAGTGGAGAGTAAAGAGAGAAGCCTAGTGGTTAAGACTTAGGCTTGATTCTGTTTTATTCATTATAAAATGAATCTGATAATGCCTCACAAGTAGGAGTGTGGTGAGATTAAATGGGCTAACATATGTAAAACCTTAGTATATGTTACCTGGCGAGTATTACCATTATCTGATTTGTGGCAGCAGTTATTTTAGAGAGAGGTTAGCTGGCCAGTGGATTGTTAGTACCCTTGGAGTTTAAGAACCCTCATTCTGAGGCTGGAATAGCTGCTTAGTGGTTAAGAGCACAGGCCGCTTTTGCAGAGGACCTAGGGTTCTATTTCCAGTACCCACATGGTGACTCACAATCACTTATAGCTCCAGTTCCAGGGGATTGGGTGCCGTTTTCTGGTCTCTGAAGGCAATAGGTATGCATATGGTACACAGACTTACATGCAGCAGAACACATACACCTAAAATAACAATTCAAAAAGTCATCATTCAGTGAATAATAAGCTTTGACATTGGTACTGTTATGTTGCCTAACCTCTGTGTCTGAGGTGTTTCCTCTGTTAAGTTGGACTGTTAAGTTAGATGTCTCCTAAGGGTCCTTCTGTGGTTTACATTTGACCTTTATAGTTACTACTGTATTTGTTCCAGCAATCTTGACGATGTCATGCTGTCTCAGCATAACTTATATAAGAATTGTCAACTTCAGAATCAATTTCAGAAGTATCTGAGTGGTAGAGTTGACTTAAAATAGTTCAATAAAATAACTTTAATTGGATAATTTAAAATTATTTAGAAAATTTTATAGATGTATGAGTGTTTTGCCTGCAAGTAAGAATACGTATAGAATGAGTGTCTGGTGCCCAAAGATGAGAGGAAGGCATCTGATCCCCTGGAACTGGAGCTATGGATGGTTGTGAACCACCACATGGGTGCTTGAAACAGAATCTGGGTCCTCTCCAAGAACAACAAGTGCTCTTAGTTGCTGAGCCATCTCTCTAGCCCCTGTTTGACAGTCTCATATATGTATATATTTTATCATATTTACCCCTTCATTCCCTCTGGAACACTTCTTCCAACACATCCCCCTCTTTCATGTCTTTTTTTTTTCCCTGAAGTCACCCACTGAGTTTAATTTTAATTAAGGCTGCTTGCTTTATACTACTGAAGAAAAGGGATTTAAAAAAAGATTAAAAAGAGTGTGTGTGTGTGTGTGTGTGTGTGTGTGTGTGTGTGTGTGTGTGTGTGTGTGTGTGTATGAGAGAACTCAAGAGTCTAGAAGAGGGCATTGGATCCCTGGAACTGGATTTGCATATGGCGATGACTTGCCTGATGTGAGTGCTGGGAACCAGGCCCTCTGAAGAGCATTGAGCACTGTTAACTGCAGAACGGTCTCTCTAGACTAGCCATTTGTTTTTTGAGACAGACTGTTGTGTAGCCCAGGCTGGACTTCATCTCCTATGTACCTTGAACCTCCTGATCCTTCCTTCATCTCCCAGGTGTTGGGATTAGTGGTGTATATTAAAATATTTTTGTTGAGGGGGCTGGAGAGATGACTCAGTGGTTAAGAGCACCAACTGCTCTTCCAGAGGACCTAGCTTAATTCCCAGCACCCACATAGCAGCTAACAACTGTCGTAACTCCAAGTCTGACACCCTCACACAGACATACATGCCCACAAAACACCAGTGCAAATAATATAAAAATAATTATTAATTTTTTTTTTTTTTTGGTTTTTTGAGACAGGGTTTCTCCGTGTAGCTTTGGAGCCTATCCTGGCACTTGCTCTGGAGACCAGGCTGGCCTCGAACTCACAGAGATCTGCCTGCCTCTGCCTCCCGAGTGCTGGGATTAAAGGCATGCGCCACCAATGCCCGGCAGTTATTAAATTTTGTTGTTGTTGTTGAGACAGAGCTTAATTATGTAGCCTTGGCTGGCCTGGATCTGTCTGCCTCTGCCTCTAATGGCCAGTGCTTTAATACCTGATGAAAAAAAAAAAGTTAATCATTTTAAAATTAAAAGGTAAACTCTTGACATAAATGAAACATAATGATTTTTATATGCCAGCTTGGGAGTGACCACTCAGTGATCAGTGAATTGGAGGAAGCAGGTTGCCATGGTCTTGCAGTGGTAGCTTGATGAATTTTCTTAGGGGAAGGGGTGAGGGGATGCTGAAGCTTGAACACTAGGCCTTGCACATGTGCAGTACATTCTGCACCACTGAGCCTTCCTCCACTGCAGCTTCGTGGGTTTGTGGGGCTATGTTGGGCTCTGATTTGCTTCAGAAATGTATTTCTGTCCATCTGCTCTTCTGATGATTGGTCAAGGACACCAAACTAAATGATCCTCAAGAGAAAATCTCTGAGCTTTAAGGTGTGGCTGGTTATGCCCTTTTGTCCTTTGTAAATGTGGGATAACTAGGCTTGAGAGAAAGTAGTGCGCCAGTTTGCCCAGTAAGCAGGGGTTTGATTTCTGTAGTTTCGATCTTTGTTTAAATGTTTGTTTAATGAGAGGGAGGAGGGAAGGCTTTGTATTCCATTTACTAGTGATGTCCTGAGGCAATGGAAGTCAGGTCCTGGTGTCTTTACAGTACACTGGGGAGACACTTGTAGGGGTTCTGCCAGTGTTAAGTGGACTGTAATTGTGCACCCAGCATGCCCAGAAGCTCTTGGTTCTTTTCCTCTGCTAATGTTTGGGTGTTTGCACACTAGTGGCTTAAGTGCTAGGCTGGACCTGGTTTCCAGTGTGGAAGGTGGTGGGCCTTCAAAGAAGCAAGGCTATCAGATGTCAGCGTGCTATTCTAAGAAAGGATTGATGTAATTCTCAGTTGATCAGTTAGCTCTTGCAATAGTGAGTGCATTGTTAGAGTAGGCTACCCATGTGCTTAGCCTTCATCCTCTGCTGTATTTTGATGCACCCCCAATGTCTCTCACCAGAGGCCACCACTGATCTTGGACATTCCCTCCAAAACTGAGAACTAAATGCACCAGTTTTCTTTATAAACACTCAGTTTCAGTAACTTTATTATAGCAACAGAAATGTTTTTCTTATATTCTGTTTTTTAAATAATTTGAGTTAAATCTTTCTATGACTTTGTTGGGACCCTTCTTAACCTTATTTAATTGCACACCCTGAAATTGGCAGTTTAATTTATTTTTCTTATCATTTGCAAATGCTCTAAGAAATTTGGAATTTGTACAGACTTTGGAATGTGAAATAAATTTTATACAGAATTAGTAAGTTTGCTTTAGGCAGCTTTCTTAGATCTGGCAAATTCAGACAAGAAAATGAGAATTGCTTTCATAGTAGTGTTCTCACCTGGAACATAGTTGGCAGTAGAAGAAAAGGTTATGCAATCGCATTCCTTATCAACTGTTCATTGAAGCGTAATGTCTCAGAAAGCTCTGGAGGAAGGCCCCTGCTCCTTTCCTGTCTGTCAAAAAGCTGACTGTGGGAGGGGAGAGAATGGGTCAACCAAAACTGTCTGTGTCCGTGTTTGTGTCCATGTGTGTTGTGTGTGTCTGACTATAAGAAAATCTTCTACTTTGCATAGTAATAAGAAAGTGACGGTGATCCAGGGCCAGATGAGCAGATAGGAACCTAACTGATGTTGGCAATTGGGCAGAGAGGAGAATGGTGAGCCCAGGCATGTGTGCTTTCTTCAACTCCTCAGACCCCAGAGGCATGGTCACTTGTATGCAATAATCATATACACAGAGTACAGAAACTACAAACTGTAGGCAAAGGCGGGACTTAATGGTATTTAAGTAAGCAGCTTACTTCTGCTCACCTGGAGACTAAGAAATCTCAGCTCTTAGGGTGGTGGTGGGACAGAGGTGATATCCACCAGTCACACTCACTTATGGGGTTTGATTTACTTTTTAAAAAGCAAACAAACAGATAAATATATAAATAAATATTAAAAAGCAGACTTGGAGTTTATTAAGCAAAGGTTTTAATATAGATTTAAAGCTGAACATTAGGGTAGAAAGATGCTTAAGGTAAGGAGATATGTACCTCTATATATACATACCCATATATACCCAGTGTATAACTAGCAGATAAATGCAGGCTTTTCAAGAGAGTCACCTCATCTAAACATTCTTTGAAAGTATTTTTTTTACATTTTTTATTATTTTTGTGGGTATATATATGGGTACACGTGTTACAGAGCATGTGTGGAGATTAGAGGACAACTTCTCTTTTTACCATGTGGGTTCTGGCGGTTGAACTCAGGTTGCCAGGCTTGCTGAGCCATCTCAGATGCCCCCAAAATTCTGACCCACACATGTCCATATCCATACATGCACACACACACCACACACACACACACACACACACACACACACACACACACAGCCCATGAACTGAATTATTGCTTCTCTCACCTCTAGTGGTTTCCCCACTATACTTAGAATAGCATTCAAGCTTCTTCATATGACTTACAGGGTACAAGCATAATGTCTGCAGTCTCACAGCCTTATCTGCCATCTCTTTCCTTCCCTTCCAGCTGCACCTGCTGTCATCGGTTGGTTTTATATCTGTTCTTTTCTCTTTCCTCGGCACCATGTCTTAACATAAGCACTTTTCTGCTGCCAATGTTCTCTCTCTATCTCTCTGGGTCTCTGGGTCTCTCTCTTTCTCCCCCTCTCCCTCTCTCTGGGTCTCTCTCTCTCCCTCCCTCCTTCTCCCTCTCCCCCTCCCTCCCTCCCTCCTTCCCTTCCTCCCTCCCTCCCCCTTTCTCTCTGGGTCTCTCTATGTAACCTTGGCTGGCCTGGAACTCAGAGAGTTCTGTCTGCCTCTACGTTTGCCTCCAGAGTATTGGTATTAAAGCATGTGTCATGCCTAATTATTGTTTGTCTTTCTGTGTTCTTAGATTATAAACTCCATGAAAGAAGAGTCATATTTTTGTTCCTTAATTTATTATTTATTTATTTATTTATTTATTTATTTATTTATTTGGTTTTTAGAGACAGGGTTTCTCTGTGTAACCCTGGCTGTCTTGGAACTCACTCTGTAGATCAGGCTGGCATCAAACACACAGAGGTCCACCTGTTGGAATTAAAGGTGTTTTATCCTTTCTGTCTAGCACATACTGGCACTTGACGAATGACAGTTTGTTGATTTCTGCTTACTAAGAAAATAAGATACCTCAGGTATCTGAAAGAAAAATGAAGGTCAAAAATAGGTAAACAAAACAAAATAAAGCTAACAGCCAAACCCTGTCAGTCTTTGGGTTAAATATTTAGAACTTAATGTATTCAGCATCTTCTTTGATAAAATTTTCTTTTTCTGTTATTGTTGTATTTTGAGTGAGACAAGGTCTCTGCATAGCTTTCAGACTGCCTCGCTTTTCAAACTTGCTGTGTAGCCCAGGCTAACCTTCAATAGCAGTTCTCTCCTAGCTTGGGTATTAGGCTACAGGCACATGCTACAACACACTTGTCTGTGGAGTTTTTCTTCTTTGTCATTGTGGGATTAGGGTCTTCTGTTGTTTGTTCTGCGATACCAGGTGCATCATGTTCATGACAATGCTTTTATTATAAAAATAAATTTTTACATAATGATGGGTTTATTCCTGGAGGGGAAGGGTTTAGTTCATTGTGTCTATAGCCCTGGTTGGTACTTAAATTGATGTTCTTAATGGTTGTCCTTATTACTTTTTGTTCAGAAGGGAATAGCTGTTGAAATGTTATATGATATATATATATATATATATATATATATATGTTATAATATATATGTTATAATATATATGTTAAAAAGCTAATAACTTTTACTTTGGTGGGTTATAATGTTCATTGAATCTAAGAATCTCGTTGTTCCTTACAAGTTTTTAAAATTCTCTAGGTCTTGACACTAATTTTTCAGTGTGTTTTATTTTATGTTATATTGTTATTTGACTATTTCATGCAGGGCAGTTGGAGTTTTGGGTAATTCCATTCACTGTCTCATTCTCCTGTTAGAGCCCTCAGTTCTCCCCTCCCCCTCTATATTAATCTCAAACTTTGCAGCTAACTTTTTTGATCAGTGGAAAGGTTGATACTGGGCCTTAAACCTAGTGTCACAGACACACTAGGGCATCACTTTACCACTCCCAGGGTCTAAAATTAATTTTTAATCTTCTTTTTTTTTTTTGAGGCCAGGCCTCATGTGTTCTGGGCTAGACTTGAATTTGCTATGTAGTTGAAGATAATATTGTACTCCGATCTCCCTGCCTCTCCGTCCTAAATGCTTGGATTATAGGCATGCACAACCATGCCTGCCATGATTTTTTAAATCGGTGTTAGGGAAAATTACAAATATATGAAAGTAGAGACTGATGTGAACAAGTCAAGCCTTATCACATACCATGTTCAGCAATTTGCAGCATATGGCCAATTCTATTTAACTTTATTCTTTCCCTCCTATTACATATTTTAAAACAGTATTTTAAATTGCAGACATTCTACCTTTTCATCTGTAAATACTTTGGAAAGATATAATCAGTTTAAAAACTAGTTAACTCTTGAAAAGTCTGACAGAAAAATTCCATTTGTCCCCTTAAATCTGAGTCTGCATGCCAGCTGGTGAATTTCCATGTATAAACCACACCCAAGGTTTGACTCACTATTGAAAGCATATACTCCATTATAATTGCTGACAGTTTGCTGGAATGTGCTGTGGTGTTGTTAGGTGGAGGGAGGGTACTAATGAATAAAAACTCACACGTTTTTCTCTTTGGAGATGTGTAAAGACAAATGATGCTCTTTGACATGTGTTCTAAATATTTTAGGAGGTATCTATAAAACAAGAGTGAAATATGCTTTGTGGATTTAATAGAGTCAATTCCTGTAGTTGTTATGGGTAAATTTCCGAGAGTCACAATTAGGAAAGAGAAGGAAAACCCCACAATCCAGAAGATTCAGAATTTAAAACCTTGGGAGGGAGACACTGTTCCAGAGCAGAGTCACACAGTATGATGTGAATGTGGTCAGCTGTGTGGAGGGTGTTAGAGTTGCCACCTAGACTGCTGTAAATTGCCTGCAAATGAAATTTCCCATAGAACGGGAAGCCAAAGCTCTATTTTCTTTCAGTATATATTTTTAAGAATTGTTATCTTGTGAAATTGAGAACTTGGCACAGAACTAATGGTTGCACTAGAACACTTCCTTGTGGGAAAATGAAGGGGAATAGAAATCATTGTAACCACCTTTAATTAAAACAAAACAAAAAACAAAAAATCCAACCTGGATCTAAGAGGCCACAGGTCCCAGTTCTGCAGGGATTGCAGCCCTGCTTGTTCCTTATCCGGAATTAGCAATTCTTTTGCCTATGGTTCATAAGAGATAGTCGATGTGGTGATCTCATGTTTTGGCAGTTCCTTGGAAAAACCATACTTTTCTTCACTCTTTTCTACTCCTGCAACTCTTAGTTAAATCCTCTAGTAAAGTCTTCATTACACAGTGCCTTAGATAGGGATTTTGCCACCATCACCTCTGTGGCTTTAGCATTTAAAGTGTGATCACTTGGAAAATGTCTGTTGACACATGATAATCCCCATCCAGCACTTAGATGGCAGTGTCCTTGACCCAGAACCAGGATGTGCTAATAATGGTCATAGTATATACATTACCTCTTCCTAGAAGTTCTGTTTGTTCTTAGGCTCCTTGGTGATATTCCAGTTTGCTCTTTATTAACTTTTTAAAATTAATGTATATAATAATGAGATTCGTTATGACATTTTCATGTATGTATGTATGCATGCATTGTCAGCATTTCAGTCATTGTACTTTGCTTCCCGGCACCATTTAATTGTTATTTTCAGATGGCAGTTGATTGTTGGTAGCCATGAAATCTTGGAAAGTGGAAGTATGCAAGGAAGGATTGCTGGGTTTGTTTTCATTTTTTTCCCTCTGAACTTCTCTATCATCAGATTTCTCCTGTTTTATGGTAACTGTTTGTTTATTTGTGTGTTGTGGGTGTTTTGCCTGTGTGTATGGCTGTGTGTACCATGTGTGTATAGTGCTCACAGAGGCCCCTGGAGCTACAGCTATGGCTGGTTGTGAGCTGCCATGTGGATGCTGGGAACTGAACCCTGGTCCTCTGCAAGGCAGGCAGTGCTCTTCACTGCTGAGTGTCTCAGCAGTTCCATGCACCTATAGACTCTAGTGCTCTGATTAAAATTTTAACTTCTTTCTCTTTATCCTGTCTGTAATCAACTACTTCTCTCCCACTCTTGCCCACTCTGTCTTGTGGACTATTCATAACTACATAAATAGTTAATTCCGTTCTTTTCTTCTCATCACAGCAGCCCAAATCATTCATTTTGTACAATTCAGGTCATGTCCCTTCTCTTCCAAAGCTCCCTATTCCACTCTGAGTGAAAGCCCATTACCTTATCAGTCTTCTGTTAACTCCTTCTGCTTCTCTGCTCTCCCTTGTTGGTGCTGTTACAGTGACTCTGACTTCTTGCTCTCTCTCGAAAAGGACTGCCTTGTGGGTTTTATATTGTCTGTTCCCTCTGTCTGGAATAGTTTCTCCCTGGATATCTGCAAGGCTACATTTCTTATCACCATCTGTCCTCTGCATTGCTGGTACTTTCTCAGTGAGGCCCATTCTAATGATAGGGTGTGGGAGACCAGCCTGGGTTCATGAGGCTCTGTCTAAGAAAAGGAAAATAGTTTCTCTGCCCCTAATGGCTCTTATTTTCCTTTGGGGTGGGGAGGAGAGTGGGGGAGGGAGATTGAGAGATTCATATTACATGCAGCTGTTGTCATTATTATTTTTCTTTGGTGTTGAGAATATAACCCAAGTCTTCACTCTACCACTCTACCCAGTCTAAGAACCAGGTAGTCTTATTTTTGCCTATACATCTTGTTCCATTAGACAGTAAGTTCCATGAGGGCAGAACTTGATGTCTTGCCATGAATGGTGGTGATATATCTCAGAGTGCGCAGGACGACACTCCATAATTGATAACTGTTGAGCAGGAATGGTGATTGCTTCCTATTGTGGATTGGGATCACATTTGATATCTCATACTGAAAAAAACAAGTTAAATAAATGAACTGTGAGGTGTTAAACAGTTTCATTTTTATTTTATGTGTATGAGTGTTTGCCTGAATGTATCTGTATAGCATACATTTGTGCCTGGTTCCTGTAGAGGCCAGAAGATATTGGATCCCCTGGTGGTTGTGAACTGCCATGTGGGAACTGAACCCAGGTCCTCTGCAAGAGCATCAAGTGCTGAACCATCTCTCTAGCACAGTTTTCTCTCCAACCCTTCTTTCCTTCAGTTGACGCTTTCACAGTGCCTAGAGCCAGTACCAACAAAGTAGTTTGTATAGTTGAATATGCTACCATTAACACTCTGTAACCTTCACAGTCACTTTCCAAGATAGATGATAATAGTTTTCTTTCTTTCTTTCTTTCTTTCTTTCTTTCTTTCGTTCTTTCGTTCTTTCGTTCTTTCGTTCTTTCTTTTTTCTTTTCTTTTTTTTTTTTTTGAGACAGTATCTCATTATGTAGCATAAACTGGCCTGTAGATTCCTGTATAGTCCAGGCTGACCTTGAGCTCTTGTTCCTCTTGAGTGCTGAGATTATAGAATGTGCCAACATGCCAGGCTCTAACAACAACAACAACAACAACAATGTACTAATAATAATAGTTTTGTGAGTTTAAATTAGGAAACAAGTATAGAGAGCCTATTTGATTCAGGTCCTATGGCTAATAAGAGTATGAGCTTAGATATGAAGCTTCCTATGGCCATATTCATTTATTCATTCCCATTCCCTCCCTCCTCCTCTCCCTCTCCCTCTCCACCCACTTCTCTGTAAACATAGACTCTTGGAGCTGGAGACATGGCTCAATAGTTAAGAGTGTTTCCAGACAACCCAAGTTCAGTTCTCAGAGCCCACATGAGGCAGCTTACAAATGCCTGGGGAGCCAGCTCCCAGGGGTCTGATTCTCCAGGCTCTGTGGGCACCCATACACAGTGCACACATTTACATAGACCTGTATATACAAATAAAGCAAGAAAGAAGACTGGTCTTATCATGAAGTCCAGGCTGGCCTCAAGTTTTCCTGCCTCAGTCTCCAAAGAGCTAGGGTTATGGTGTATGCTATCATGCCAGACCACATCATCTTAAGTTATTTGTTAACAACCATTATGATAGTTGAAAAACAATTTATTGTAGATTTTTATTTGCTTTTTTTATCAAAAAATTTTATGTTTATTTGTACATATGTGTGAGGACATACTTTTGGAGCTAAGAAAAGAACAATTCGTGGGAGTCCATTTTCTCTTTCTACTATGTGTGTTCAAGGAATCAAACTCTGGTTGTCAGGTTTGGTGACAGCACCTTTACCTGCTTTGCCAGTGTATACCATGGAGTTTTAATAAAAGTTTCCAGTATTGCTATCCTAGCAATGAGAAAGGTAATGCATTTATTTATCTGATAACTCTTGATTAAATACTTGTGAAAATTTGTTTTCAAACATTTGTTGACAAATACTGTTGTCAAACTTTCCTTATCCAGAGCGAGGCTATTGTCTTTATGCATTCCAAAGATCACTGCACTCAAAACCTGGAGGAGGTGGTGGGGGTCACAGATCAGGGAAGGAGTGAATGAGAGTAAATAACTAGCTTTAGATAATCAAGAAAGAACTGATGATACTGTTGACAGTTGAGAAGAGTTGAGGTGCCAGAAATGCTCTGAGTGGTTTTCACTAGAAGTAGGAATTTACTCATTTAACTGGCACTGCGTGGTTATAAATGGCTCTACATTGTTTTTGGGAAGAAAGCCAAAATCAAATGTTTATTCAAAAAATATCTGCAAGCTGATATGGTGGCATATTCCTGTAATATCAGCACTTAAAGGTTGAGGCAGAAGAATGAGTTTGAGGCTAGCCTGGGCTTATATAGGGACACCGTCTCAAACAGTGGGAGGGAGGGAGGAAGGGAAGGGAAGGAAGGGAGTGATGGAGGAAGAAGAGACAGGGATAAGAAAGGGCAAGGATGGAAAAGAGAGTACAGTGCACCGGCAGGTGATCAAGTCATTTAACAATTCGGTCTCTGGGCTGAGCAAGATGGTACTCAACTTTAATTCCATCACTCAGGAGGTAGATAGAGACAGGCAGATGTCCTAGGCCATCCTGATCCTTCCAGGCCAGCTGAGGCTATTTAGTAAGACTCTGCCTCCGAAAGAAAAGAGCTCAAGACCAGCTTTGGCTGGTGTGACCCTCTCTCCAAAACAGACCACCACCAAACCCATTGGCCTTGTAATGTCCTATGAGCCACTTTCTCTGTTATAAAATAACTGCTCAGTACACTGGTCTTCTGAATTGGGAATGAAAGGGTTGGATAAAGCTTCGGTCCTGAGGCTTTCATTTAAAAAGCTTGACCAGTCCTGACTTTGTCATCATTTTTCTAAAGCTGGTAAAAAAAAAAATAATAAGAGGTTAGAAGAACTTTGTTTATATTACTGCTCATATAAAAATAGAGTTCATTTCATTATGAAGTGAAGTAGACCTGGGTTCTGAAGAGGCTTAGTCAGAGGGTGACTAAAACAACCTTTACACAAAATGGTCTCATGTTCAAATCAGTTCCAGAATACATTCCTTGAGAACTTTCAACTAAAATGCAGGACCTCATCTGGAGATTACTGTAAGAAATCTGTCATTAACTTGTATCTTGTTTCTATTCAGATGTTTTTTTTCTGTTTTCCAAAGTAAACCTGCCACTATTTAGGAACAGACCTTTTCAGTCCTAGCTTCCAATGAAGTCCTGTTATTCTTAGTCGTTCTCCTCAGAGTCCTTTTCCTGTGAATAAAAGATTGAGCTCATACCTTTGCACAAGATCTGGATAGTATTTTAAGCTTGGCATGTTGAGACCTGGCAGGCTTGACTAATATGTGGATAGACCAGCACATTAGAAGGTTTGTAAAGTTCCATGCCACAAATTGTGTTTTAAATGAACATTGGCATGTATAAAATTAGTAATAAACTATGAGCAGTATAGACATTCAAAGGCCTTTTGCACTGAGGCTCTCGCTGCCCCCCCCCCCCTTTACCTTAAGCAGTGCCAAAATCACTTTAGGAGGGGTTGCTCCTTTTCGATCTGCTGCCCTCTGCTTTCAGCAGGGCAAAAGGCTACTCTCTAGGTTCTTAAGCCCAACCATTTGGAAAGTTTCTGAAAATAAACTAGATTGGCTACTGTATTTCTAAATGTGATCTCCATTGTCCCTGAAAAAAGCCACTGTACATATGGTGGATACTCTACATGCAAAGTTGGGAAGGACCCTGCCTCATATCTAACCCATCACTTAATTTATCATCAGATTCTGGCTCAGTTGGCATGGATGAAGGTGAGTTTTGTTGTCAGTTTTCCAGACTTGGTGGTGCATGCCTGTTATCCCAGCACTTGGGAGGTAGGTACAGAGAGGATCAGAAGTCTCAAGGCCAGATTCAACTATATAGCAAGAGTGAGGTCAGTCAGCCCTCCATGAGACCTTGTCTCAACCAATAATACAAAACAAAATAGGAAAAACAGAAAAACTATTCAATGCTTTTTAATGATCTGTTGTAACCTTTATGCCTTATTGTTGGCTTAATAATATAGCAATCATACTCATGAAAACATAGATGTGCATTATATTGTGTCTAGCAGAATTATTTAAATGTACTAATAAAATTAATTCTAGTGTAATTCATTTTGTGAATTTGGGCCAGTTGGGCCTTCAGTAGTGAACACCGAATATGTGCCAAGCCCCGATAAGCACGGAGGCAATGGGGGTGTTTAAAGGATGATTTCTCGCTTGGACAAAGTGAAGGAACCTGTGTACAGTTAATTTGAATGGCTCTGATAGAGCAATGAACAGCTGTGGGAGCACATGGGGGTGAAAAACATTAACTCTAGGGAATGGGAGGTTTTAGAAGAATTGTTTCAGTTGAATCTGAGGTAATAATAAAAATTGTAAGTCGGGTGTGGTGGTGCACTCTGGAGGCAGAAGCAGGAGGATCTTTATGAGTTCAAGGCCAGCCTGGTCTACAAAGTGAATTCCAGGACAGCTGACCTTGATTTTTTTTTAGTTGAATATTATTACAAAGAGGCTTTATCCCCTGACAAGGCCTTCCATGTCTGGAACCATTTCTTGTCATTTAGTCTGATGGGGCTGGTGGGTTGCTCAGCTCCTGGAGGACAGTGTACTCTTCACTCCACACATTGTAGCAACTCCAGAAATACATAGTGAACAGATGAGTCTGGAGTCTTTCTAGATGCCAGCCCCTCAAGCATCCCAGCTGTAATGGTGGAGAATGCCCACATTTCCTTAAAAGACAATGTTTAACTTTCTTACAAGAGCAATTGTCAGAGGATTGGGGCTGTTGTCATTGGATGTAAAAGGAGTTCCTTACCTCACAGGGCTCTCTTATGAGGCTTAAATAAGTACATTTAAGTGTTCAGACAAGTACCCAGCACACAGAAAGTGCTGAATTGTTGTTACCTGTAATTTAATTCCACCTGAATGGTTTTTTTTTGCCATTGACAGCTCGGCCAACTGTTGCAGTATGTAGCGGACAGGAAGGATTTGAGCAGCCATCTAAATGCCCTTTGTGGATTAGAAGCACTGCTTATTTAGCGATTGAACAGTGTGGTTGTTATGGAATTGAATTTCTGTGAAAATTGTGAGCAAGGTAGTTCCAAGTTGATTTACTTTTCCCTGCCTCCCTATGTATTATGTGATAATGTTTTCAGTTATATTTAGGTAGAATAGATCAGATTAGAAATTGGTTAGGGAAACACAGTTTTATGGAGACCCAGTGATTATCATGGTGTGTGCAGTGTTGTGTGTTGCATCTGGTGTCTTGGCAGAATGTATTGAATAGTTTGATGTGGTGGTACATACCTTTAATCCCAGCACTTGGGAATTTGAGGTCAGCCTGGTTTACATAGTGGGTTCCAGGAGGGCTACATAGAGAGACCCCATCCCCCCCAAAAAAATTGATACTGTAAAAAACAGTATAAATAATGTAGAAGTTCAGTGGTTGTAGAACAGATCGAAGACAGAAGTTCTTGTATTGATTCTTTATGTAAACCAGTTTGAATTGGAGTGGTCACTTTTTTTTGTTGTTTTTTTTGAGACAGGGTTTCTCTGTGTAGCTTTGGAGCCTATCCTGGCACTCGCTCTGGAGACCAGGCTGACCTCGAACTCACAGAGATTCACCTGCCTCTGCCTCCCCCAGTGCTGGGATTAAAAGTGTGCGCCACCAATGCCTAGCTTTTTTTATTTTTTCATTTTTAATTTAAATTAGAAACAAGATTGTTTTACATGTCAATCTCAGTTCTATCTTAGTCACTGAGACTTGAGCAGAACCATATCATATATGACTTTGGCTCATGTGTCTGTCTTATATCAGATGCCCACAAAGAGTTCCAGGTAGCAGCTTCATGTGGGTCCCCAAACATTTTCCTGAATGAACATTTATCATTAGAGGGTTCATTAAAGTTCATATAGTTCTGGTTTTCTGTCATGTTAAGTATGGTGAGACCCTATTTCCCATCAGTGCCGGAGGACAGTATAATCTAGAACTTGATGTCCAAAACAGCAGTACTCTTCAGAATCTCCCAGAGAACCTGGGAGCTGCACATGGAGTTATGTGGGTCAGTGTCTTTGTGCTTGTGCACTTGGAATAGCATACACTTTTGTTGTTGTTAGTGTTTGTTTTGTGACAGAATCTTATTGCATAGCTCTGACTGCCCTGAACTCTACATAGGCCAGACTGGTCTCAAACTCATTGAGATCCACTTGCCTCTGCCTTCCAAGTTCTGGGATTTAAAGATGTGTGCCACTGTGCCTGGTGTAGCATAGGTTTTTAAAAGATAATTTATTTTTGATTATGTGTATGGGGTATGTGTGTGAGGTTGGCGGAGGGCAAGCATGTTGCTGCCGTGCACTTGTGCACGTGAGAGGGCAACCTTGGGTGTCAGCCCTCGCCTTCTGCCTTCTGAGTCAGTCTCTCATTGTTTGCTGCTGTGTTTTGTTTGCCCTTGAGAGGTTGTGGAGTGGAAGGGTGGATTCTCATGTGCCTACCTCAGTCTCACTGGAATCTGGGGAGTACAGACATGCACCATCACTTATGAATTTTTTTTAAAGATTTTGCTTATTTATTATGTATACAATGTTCTGCCTGCATGTTTCCCTGCACGCCGGAAGAGGGCACCAGATCTCATTACGGATGGTTGGGAGCCACCATGTGGTTGCTGGCAATTGAACTTAGGATCTCTGGAGGAACAGCCGGTGCTCTTAACCTCTGAGCCATCTCTCCAGTCCCACTTCTGAATTTTTTAAAACATAGATTCTGGAATCCAAACATCAGGCTTGTGTGACAAGTGCTTTTACCTGCTGAGCCATCATGCCAGCTCCTAATGTAGTTGCCTTTTACACTGTAGTATATGTGTAGGAGGTGCCCACATGCATGTAAGCTGTGTGCATGTGTGAAGAACATAGGGCAACTTGTGAGAGTTGTTTTTCTTCCCAACATTAAGATCTCTGGGATTGAACTCAGGTCATTAGACATGGCAGCCAGCACCTTTACCTGCTGAGCCATCTTGCTGCTTCCCCAGCATAGGCCTTCCCCCCACCACAGTGTTGGGGTTAAACCCAAGGCCTATCATATACTAGGCAAGTACCCTGTCACTGAGCCACTGAGACTGGCTTTCTCACTGAACCAGGGATCTTTAGTACATTGCTAGGAGGAGGAAAAGTAGTTGAGGTGCTTCCTGTAGCAGGAGGAGCATGGTTTTGGATTAGAAACTTGCAGAGGAAAGGAGGGGAAAGGGGAGATTAAAATTTAGCTTCAGGCCCAGTGGTGGTGGCGCACGCCTTTAATCCCAGCACTCGGGAGGCAGAGGCAGGCGGATCTCTGTGAGTTCGAGACCAACCTGGTCTACAAGAGCTAGTTCCAGGATAGCCTCCAAAGCCACAGAGAAACCCTGTCTCGCAAAACAAAACAACAACAAAAAAAATCATTGCTTAGTACCTACTGGTCTGAATTTTACTGGTCACTCAGAAAATTACTTTCTATTGTTCTGTTTTTAGATCAGAGTAATAATAGTTGATAAGTACTTTATGTAAATACTGTGAGAACTAATGGAAGAGAAAGAATGAGATTCACTGAGGCATGTTAGTTTTAGGCAGAGCCCTTTCTTTCACATGTTCTGTTTTGAATTTTGTCATCAATTGACAGTGTGGTTTTTTTAGATGGACGTGGATGATGTTGCTGTGGAAATCAGTGTGTTGAACTGTTTTAACCTTAAATGTAGGGATGCAGGCGAAACAAGTGTATGTTGATTTGTTACTTTGTGTACATCTACTAGCATATTACTTTATGGAAAAGGAAAGAAAATTCCTCCAAGAGATAGAATTTTCTTTCTGTTTTTAATCTTCTATGAATGCAACTGCTTTAGCCAAAGTCAGGGAGGAGACTAGGAGATTTGAAATTAGAGACACTGATGTTTTGGGAAGTTGAGATTCTTGACCCAGGGTTTGCAGAGGAGGCCAAAGTAGGTTACCATTTTCAGAACTCAAAGTGAGTGTGAATCAGGGTTGGGTCTTTCTTTTTTTTTTTTTTTTTAATTGTTTTTTGAGACAGGGTTTCTCTGCGTAGCCCTGGCTTGCCCTGGAGCTTATTCTGTAGATCAGGTTGGCCTTGAGCTCTGAGATCTTCCGCCTCTGCCTCTTTGGTGCTGGGAATCAAAGGCATTTGCCACACTCACTGCCTGGCCGAATCGGGTTGTTTATAGGTGTGATTTTGCTTCATGTCTGTCTCTGTCTGCAAATAGAGTTAATAGAGTATAAGACCTCTGTTTTGAGAAACTGGCAAAAGTCCCTGAACCAATGCAAATTTATCTTCTCCAAAAATACCAAAAAACGAAAACAAAAAAAACCCAACAACAATAAAAAAACCCTTCCTCATTTGGCTGTTTAGATTAGCTGAGGGAATTAACTGTTGTCCTTATGCTTCTAAAGAAATGACCACATGTTCTCTTGAAGTTGATTATATTTGATTATCTACTCTTAAGTTCTTTCTGGAAACTTCCTTTGAGGAATTGCCTTTGTGCTCCTCAGTCACAGGCTCCTGTGCAATCAGCATAGTTCTCGTCTTTGTTATGAAATTAACTGCAGTATTCCTTCTGCTGTTGAAGTTAGGATTTCTGATTTGTTGTCTTTCTGCCCTTTAAATGGGCATTTTAATTTTTTTGTTGTTTGTTTGTTTGTTTTTTTTGAGACAGGGTTTCTCTGTGTAGCTTTGGAGCCTATTCTGGCACTCGCTCTGGAGACCAGGCTGGCCTCCAACTTACAGAGATCTGCCTGCGGCTGCCTCCCAAGTACTGGGATTAAAGGCATGTGCCACCAACGCCTGGCACATTTTAATATTTTTTAACTTAGGAAATTTTTATTGCTAGTTTCCTGCCTATTAAATGAAATTCAGTATGTTTCCTTTTGGCTACTTCCCTCTTACGGTTTAGTCAGAGAAATGATCAGTTATTTTTCTTCTTGTTTTGACTAGTAAATACCTCTTAAAAGAACAACTTTATTGAGTTTTTACTCTGATTTGCCTGATTGAAATGTGCATTTCAGTAATATTTTGCTTCTAAACACTTTGTTTTTGAGATAGGGTCCCATGTAGATCAGGCTGGCAAGGGTCTCTGTGTAGCTGAAAAGACTGTGGATTCCTGATCCTCTTTTCTCCACCTCCCCAGGGCTGGGATTACAGGTTTATACACTACCACATTTGCTCTTGTAAACACTTTCCTTTGCATTTAGTTTTAAAGTCCTGTGTGTGTGTGTGTTTGTGTATGTGTGTGTGAGTTCAGGTGCCCACTGATGCCAGAAGAGGTATCAGATACCCTTGAACTGGAGTTACAGGGTCTTGATGTGGTGCTGGAAATTGAATTCAAGTTCTCTGGAAGAGCAGCTGATGTTCCTAACCACTGAATCATCTCTCAAGCCCCTATTTACTTATTATTATTGTTGTTGTTGTTACTATTTTATTTATTTTCTGAGACAGGATCTTATGTAACCCTGCTGAGCTCCCGACTCACTAAGTAGCTGGGGTGAGCTTGACTTTGTAACAGTGCTGAGATTGCCACTAGTTCTGGTTTATGCAGTGCTATTCGGGGATTGAACTTGAACCCTAGGTGCTGGGCAGGTATCCTACCACATGACCTGTTATTTCCAGCCCCACTTGAGGTTTTTAAAGGCTCCTGATGTTGTTTTGTCTCTTTTTGATGATGTCAGTCTCATAATTTTGTTAAGTTCTTGCCTAGCCAATTTACTCATTTAAAGAGTACCTCCTCCCTAACAATATATAACCTGTAAGTTGGTACTGTTTGATACCTTTTGATATTTGTACACAAGTTCCACATGGTTGTCAGAATAGAAATATGCCTTCTTAGAGCAACAAACTAAATTGGATGGATAACGGTGTTTAAAATTGAATGTTATATGAAAGACAGTGTGTAAAAAAGTATAATTAAAATTTTTTGCCAGGCTGTGGTAGCTCATACCTTTCTTTATTCCCAGCACTTGGGAGGCAGAGGCAGTCAGATCTCTGGGTTCAAGGCCAGCCTGGTCTACAGGGTAAGTTCCTGGACAGCCAGGGCTACACAGAGAAACCCTGTCTTAAATAAATAAATAAATAAATAAATAAATAAATTTAAAAGCAGTTGCTTGAGAGTGTTGGGATGTACATCTACTTTTCCTTGGATCATGGAATTTTGCTGATAATCTTTTCATGGTTTCTCTTTACTAGAATATTAGCATTTTCTGCACTTTTCAATTTTAAAATCTTCCTGTCTCATGTGTGTTCTGGAACAGTTCAGCTCTTAATAGGAGCCTAGAATTCTCTGAACTTAGCTGTAGTGTAGGAGTTGATAATCTCTTAAAGCCTCAATATTTTCCTTTGCCTAATTGGAGAACAGCAGTACCTAATATGGTTGTTGTAAGGATCAAACGGGTATTTGGCATATTATTTTACATGGATAAACTTACCACATAATACCTAGTGATTTCCCCTTAAATCTATGCCCCATTGTTTATGTATACATGTATAGAAACTTCGGGGCTGGAGAGATGGCTCAGTGGTTAAGAGCACTGACTTTGTTCTTCCAGCGGTCCTGAGTTCAATTCCTGGTTAACCATATGGTGGCTCACAACCACCTTGAATGAGATCTGGTGCCCTCTGCTGGCATGCAGGCATAGGACTGTATACATAATAAATAAATAAAATCTAAAAAAAAAAAAAAAAAGAAAGAAAAAGAAAAAAGAAATTTCACTTGGAGACTTTGCTGAAGGAAATCATCTTTGAAATTTCTTCTCTGATGATCTCTATCCTGTCCTTTCTTTGTGAGACTTGATAACAGTAGATTCACTTCTGACTTAGTGCTCTGAGTCCACATACCATTTCTTGCACTTCAGTGTCTATGTCTACTGCATGGTAAATGAAAAAAAGAAATGGAAGGAGGATATGACTGCTCCTAGGTATGGGCTGAGGAGAAGGTTTATTGTAGATATGAGGGAGAGCATAGTCAGAGGTATCTGGAAGGGTCCAGACTGAACATGACTGGCAGACTGCACCAGGCCATGTAAGGAGAGGGGGGAGGGTAGGAGAGGAGGGAGAGCAAACAACAGAAGAGGCAAGGAGAGCAGCATAAGCCAAAATGGCTGGGTTATATAGGGAAGAACAGCCAGGGGAAGCCCCATCCAGCAATGGGGTGGAGAGTTTGCAGGGGGGCATGCCAGCCAGGATGTCTCTCCATAGCCGGTACTGGCAATGGAGGCACTCTTGAGAGGCTGGACCACCTGGGCCATTCATTTTCATCGGTGTCTGGTACCTTTTTTCTGTCGTGTAGGTCTTTTTTGTTTTTTTTTTGTTTGTTTAAGGTTTATTTCTTTATGTCTACAGTCAGGATTTTCAGAGGGTTTACTCGATTCAAACCTGATCTTCTTTAACCCTTGCCTCAATTGCTGATAGTATGCTATCCAAATTGGACAAATAAAATACAAAAGAAAACAACTGCTAAACTTTGCCAAGACAAGGTAGGACAGTCCTTCAGAATTTTCTGCTTCTCAAAAATGTCTTTCAGGCTGGGCGTTGGTGGCACACACCTTTAATCCCAGCACTCGGGAGGCAGGGGCAGGAGGATTTCTGTGAGTTCGAGGCTAATCTGGTCTACAGAGAGTGTTCCAGGACAGGCTCCAAAGCTACACAGAGAAACCCCTGTCTCAAACCTCTCCCCACAAAAAAAAAAAAAAAAAAAAAGTCTTTCAGATATTATAGGCCAAAGGTGGATGCCCCCATATTGCAAAACAAACTTTGGGTGACTGTCCAGCCAGCCAGATATCCAGGTCATCAGGTAATATTATATCCTTCTGGGATCTTTGATGGGGTTAAAGACTAAGTAGTTAGACTTACAGTTTTCCTTAGTTATAACAAGTAAATTAGGTGTAAAACTTTAGACTCACAAAGATAAGATAGATAATAAAATATTTCCTGTAAATAAAATTTGCCAAATACAATTGGACTAGATATTGTAACTGTAATTCTTACTTGATAACTTTTTATTGTATATAGTTATACTATATTAAAGTTAAAACCTTCATTTTTAATTAGACAAAAGGGGGAAATATTGTGGAATAATCTTTTTGTACACTGAAGATGTGTTGCTTTCATTAGTTTAATAAAGAGCTAAATGGCCAGTAGGTAGGAAGGAAAAGGCTAAGTGAGACTTGATGACAGGAAGAGAGGGTTGGGTTGAAGAAGGATGGAGTCGCCAGAAGACACAGGAAGAAGCAAGATGAGCATAACAGGCTATGGGAGGGTACCCAGCCACATGATAGAATGTAGATAAGAAATATGGGTTAGCTTAATAAGCCTGAACTTTCACCAAGTATTTATAATTAATAATAAGTCTCTGTGTGATTACTTGGGAGCTGGCTGGTGAGACAAAAAAATCACCTATGATTTACTTTTTTGTGGCTGTGGGCTTGAACTCAGTGCCTTGCACATGAGAACTCTACCACTAAGCTGTATTTTCAGCTCTTGCCTTATTTGTGTGTGTGTGTGTGTGTGTGTGTGTGTGTGTGTGTGTGTGTGTGTGTATGTATATATATATTATTTATATTTATATTTATATTTTAAATTGTATCTGAAGTCCAGATAGTTTTGGCTATTTGTTCTACTCCTGCCCTGGATACTTCATCTCTCTCTTACTTTTCCAGTAAGGAGAGGGGGGAAGAGAACAAGAGGACTGAGACGGGGAGGGCAAGAAAGGAGATGCCTTGACAGAGGGATCCAGTAACTTCCTAATCACCTGCTGTTGCTGTCCCTTCTCCTCTTCATTACAGATTTATTTATTTTCATTTTCTCTGGGTATTTTGCCTGCATGTATATATGTGCACCACATGTGTGCCTGGTGCCTGCAGCCAAAAGAGGGCATCAGATTGCCTAGAACTGGAGTTTTACAGATGGTTGTGAGCTGCCATGTAGGTGCTGAGAATTAAACCTGCGTCCTCTGGAAGAGCAGCCAGGGCTCTGAACCATTGAGCCACCCTCCAAGCCCATTTATTACTACTTATGTACTTCACCCAGCTTTGTTCTCCTTTTAGTTGTCTGATGCTGTATTTTAGTTTTTCAGGATAAGGTTTCTCAGTGTAGCCTTGGCTGTCCTGGAACTTGCTGTGTAGACCAGACTGGCCTCAACCTCAGAGATCTGCCTGCCTCTGCCTCCTGAGTGCTGGAGTTAAAGGCATGTGCCATCACCACTCAACTGCTTGATGCTTTAAAAATGGTCTTTAGTCATATCATCCAATGACTAGTACTTTATGTTTTCCCTTTTTTTTCACGTTGTGGCACAATACACATGAAAATTAACACTTCAGAGCTGTTTGTTTGAAAAAAGTTCTTAACCTGGAGCTTACTATGTAAACTAGGCTGGACTTGAACTCCTGTCCTTGTCTCCCAGCTGCTGTTACTATAGGCAGTTATCACCACACCCAGCTCATCTCAATCATTTGCCTGTGGGAAGGTTGTCTTGCCTGTTAATGCATTCATAATGTATAGCTGTTATCACTTCATTTCTATAAGTCTTTTTCTTTTTGCAGAAAGAATCTCACGGTAATTCAGGCTGGACTGGAACTCAATAAGTAACTGGGCAATTACTTTTCTTTCTTTCTTTCTTTCTTTCTTTTTTTTTTTTTTTTTGCATTTCTGAAATTTAATTCCAGTACTCGGGAGGCAGAGGCAGATGGATCTCTGTGAGTTCGAGGCCAGCCTGGTCTCCAGAGCGAGTGCCAGAATAGGCTCCAAAGCTACACAGAGAAACCCTGTCTCGAAACCCCCACCCCCAAAAAGACCCTGATACTTGCCTGCAGTGTACTATCACATACCTAGTCCTGTAATACTTTAGTAAAAATTTAAGATGCAAAAATTCAAGTAATAATTTTGACCTCAGGCATTGAGCACATGATACAGCATGGAGCCTTTTGCTTATCAACATGGAGGCCTAGACAACCTCCTCAACCTTGTGGTCCTTATAATTTGGCTGTACTGATGTTTCATTACCACATTGCTTTGTATTATGAATAGCTTCTTTCCTTTAGATTGGCAGGAATAGTTCTGGATTTCTTCTTGTGTATCTTTACTTATTATGTATCTTGGTGAGTGGGTGTGTAGAGCCCAGGCTGGTTTTGAATTTCTGGACTTAGGAGAACGCCCTCTCAGTAGATAAGATAATGCACCATCAAGACTGTTTTTTTTTTTTTTTTTTTTTTTTGGTTTTTCGAGACAGGGTTTCTCTGTACTGCTTTGGAGGTTGTCTTGGAACTCACTCTGTAGACCAGGCTGACCTCGAACTCACAGAGATCCGCCTGCCTCTGCCTCCCGAGTGCTGGGATTAAAGGCGTGTGACACCAACGCCCAGCTCAAGACTGGGTTTTTTTAAAGGGTGGGATAATGTGCTGAACCAAACAGCCTAGAATTCACCACACCTGTTTGGTTATTTATTTATAGGAAAGGCAATATAATAGTATAAAAAACCTGAGTTGGGAGTGAGGAGACCTGACCTTACCCCGGATTCATTTGGTGGCTTTGGGTACATTGCCTGCAACCTTTCTGAACTTTATATAATCATCTGCAATCATTGGACAGTTTAGGTCTCTTCAGACTCTTGGATTCAGAATGTGGGATGGGCAGATAGCTTAGTAAACTGCTTACTCTGTATGGGAGTGTGAGTTCCATCCCCATCAGCCTCCAAAATTTTAGGCATGAACCAGGTGTGGAGGTACACATTTTTAATACAGGAATTCAGAGGCTGAGGCTGGCAGATCTCTAAGTTCAAGGCCAACATACTCTACATACTGAATTCCAGAACAGCCAGGAATACATAGTGAAACCCTGTCTCAAACAAACAAACCTGAGCATGATGGTGTGTGCATCCTTGTAATACTGGTGCTGGGGAGGTGGAGACAGGAGGATCCCTGGGGCTTGTTGGCCTAGTCAGCCTAGCTCATTGGTGAGCTTTAGGTTCAGTGAAAGATTCTGTCACAAAATATAAGGTGGAGAGCAATTGAGGAGGATAACTGATTGTCAACCCTGGCTTCAGCACACATGTGTGCATACATAAAAACATACATAATGTAGAAATTCAGAAATTGTGTCAGTTTTAGTCAGTATTTTGAGGCAATGGGAGACATTTCTTCCCCTCTTTTCTATAATCCTAATGCTTAGAAGAACATTTTTAGTGTTATACTCACTTATGCAAATGCAGAATTCCAGAACTACATTTATAAAATTGTCCGGATGTACACAATACTGTGCAGATGGCAAGTTTTTATAAACCTCTATGGGAGCAGAAGATGTAGATGATTAGTTTCTTCCTGTGTTCTCTGCTCTGGACCTGCAGTCATTGCTACCAGGTGAAGATTCTAGATGCCGCCTTCTTCCTCCTCTTCCTCCCCCCCCCCAGTCCTCCTTCTCTTCCTCTTCCTCCTCTTCTTCCTTTTTGGGGAGGGGGTGCTTCAAGACAGGTTTTCTCTGTGTAGCCTTGGCCCTCCTGGAACTCGCTCTGTACACCAGGATGGCCTTGAACTCAGACAGGCTGACAAGTACAATAGGCAGACAAGCTGATAGTGCCCCTTTTAATCTCATGTGCCCCCCCCAATTCCACATGAGAGAAAGCATGCAGTTTTATATTTGTGACTTTAATTTGGCTTATTTTGCTTGGTATAATGATCTCTAATTCCATGCAGTTTCCTCAGAATGACATATTAGTTTTTAATAGCTAAATAAAGCTTGTTTTCCTCATATATTCCTGTGCTGATGGACACCTGGGCTGACTATAGCTTGAATATTGTGAGCAGTGCTTTGATAAACATGGGCTTGCAGCACCTCTAGTGTAAGCTGACATGGATTGTTTGGAGTGTACACCAGGAAGTAGATTGTGTGATAGTTGTAGTTTTATTTTTTGAGGATCATTCATAGTGACTTACATTCCCTTAGTGGTGTGCCTGGGTTTCTTTTTCCCTGCATTCTTGCCAGTGTGTATTATTTTGTGCTTCTTGATAATATCCTGACTAGCACGGGGTGGAATCTCAATGTAGTTTTTTTTTTTTTTTGGTTTGTTTTGTTTTTTTTCAATGCAATTTTTTTTTGGTGGGGGAGGGTTTCGAGACAGGGTTTCCCTGTGGCTTTGGAGGCTGTCCTGGAACTAGCTCTTGTAGACCAGTCTGGTCTCGAAGTCACAGAGATCTACCTTTTTCTCCTAAGTTCTGGGATTAAAGGGGTGCGTTACCACTGCCCGACATTTTTTAACATAATTTTTATTGCTTCTTTGGGATTTTCACGTCATGCATCCCAATCCCACTCAACTTCCAGTTCTTCTGTGTCTGTCTTCCACCCTTATAGCTTCCCCCCAAAGGAAAACAAAACAAAATAAAACCCACTTTGCTCCTCCCTCTTGCCTACCTCTCCATCATATACTCATTCATCATAGTGGCGTTAGGAGCTGCAGTGTGTCTCACAGTATACCCATTTGTCCAAACAGCTTTACTTGCAAATGTTCATTGCAATGATTCATTGGTCTGTTTCGAGGCCTCTGGCTTTTGCTACACCATCAATACTGGACCCTCATGGAGACTTCTCTCTGATACCCTGCTGTTGCCCCATATCATGGATCCTTTGGCTGTAGTTCCATAGGACTGGTCCCTTCAGTCTCTCCAGCAGGTCATAGATGGGGTAGAGGTTGAAGTGGACCAACTAAAAACCCTGGATGTGGGCCTTGGTGGTAGTGAGTTGGTTAACCCAGGCTTCCACCCAGACCTCCTACCTCCAGGTGAGGGGCAGGGTCAGCTCTCCTGTACCCATACCATTGGGGCTAGCACTCCTGTTCCCACCCCATCAGGGCCAACTCTCCTTTAACCATGCTACCACCATTCTATCATGCTTCAGCTGGCAAGAGGCAAGGAACAGGGTCAGTGAGGCCAGCTCTCCCAGGGCCATTGAGGGTTGGCGGCAGCTCTCCTGTGACTAGTTCACCAGACTGGAGAGGCAGGGCCTGCTCAGCACAATCCTTGGACATCAGCATGGCTTTAGGTGTCAGTCCAGACCACAGGCATCCTCATGGCCTTTGGTGGTAACATAGGCCATGAACATCAACACAGATCCTGGCTGCTGTAGGACCCAGACATGGCTCTCAACAGCACCACAGGCTTAGATAGCACATGGCCTCAGGTAGCAGTGAATATGCCACTTACCAGTTTTCTCCTTTCCACTGTCTTGTCTTCAGTCCTGCCTCTCTTCATAGCATATGAACTACTCTGTCTCTCTTTCTCTCCCATTTCTCCACCACATATTTGCTCATTGTAGTGCTGCCTGCCTGCACCTGAGTAGCTGTGGGTGGGTCCCTGGCTGATTTCTTCTGCCCTGCTGGTGTTGTGAGGCAGTGGGCAGGCCTCCCTTCTTCTCTCCTTCCCTCCTCCCTCCCAGAGAGGACTCAGTGGTTAAGAGTGCTTGTTCCTATTCCAGAGGACGGGTTTGGTTCCCATCATCCACTGTTGGCTCACAAACATCTGTAACTTCAGTTCCAGGGGATCTGATGCCCTTTTCTGACCTCTGAAGGCATCAGATATGCATGTTGATCTCCAAAGGTCAGAGGATAACTTGTGGGAGTTGGTTCTCTCCTATGAAATGGATTCAAGGGATCAAACTCAGATTATCAGGTTTGACAGCAAGAATCTGCTGAGCTATCACACTGAACTTTAGTTTTAAAAAATTATGTGTATACATATTTTACCTACATGTATGTACACCATTTATATGTAGTATGCAGGGAGACCAGAAGATGATGTCATATTCCCTGACACTTGAGTTACAAATAGTTGTTTGTCACAATGTGGGTGCTGGGATTTGATCCCTGGTCCTCTGAACTACTCAACAAGCTCTTAACTACTTACTGAACCATCTTTCCAGCCTCCCAACCCCCACTTAATCCCCCCCCCCCACCCAGGGTTTCTCTCTGTAGACCAGGCCAGCCTCGAACTCACAGATATTTGCCTGTCTCTGCCTCTGGAGTGCAGGGATTAAAAGCATGGGCCATCACTGCCTGGCTTAATCTTCTTAAAAGTAGCTATATGGAGACAAAATTCACAAACTCTGCAATTCTACACACTTAAAATATACAATTTAATGCTTCTTAGTGAGTTTATAGGCATACAACCATTACCACAGTTGATTTTAGAACATTTTAATCACTTCATAATGAAATTATGCTATTTCTCTTTTACCCCTCATTCCCCAGATACATCCTTTCCCCTAAATAAAAGGCCACTTTATACTTTCATTTCTGTGTGTTTCCTTGTTTTGAACTTTCACATGATTGGCATTGATTTAGGGCTTCTATAACTGTGAAGAGACACCATGGCCATGGCAACTCTTTTTTTTATTTTTAATTTTATTTATTATGTATACAACATTCTGCTTCCATGTATATCTGCACACCAGAAGAGGGCACCAGATCTTATAACAGATGGTTGTGAGCCACCATGTGGTTGCTGGGAATTGAACTCAGGACCTCTGGAAGAACAGTCAGTACTCTTAACCTTGAGCCATCTCTCCAGCCATGGCAACTCTTATAAATGAAAACATTTAATTTGGGTGGCTTACAGTTTCAGAGGTTTAGTCCATTATCATCATGGTGGGACAGGGAGGCATGTAGGCAGACATAATGCTGGAGAAGGAGCTGAGAGTTCTACATCTTGAGCTGCAGGCAACAGGAAGTCAAATCTGACACTGGGGCATAGGAAACCTCACAGCCCACCCCCATAGTGACATACTTCCTCCAACAGCCATACCTATTCCAACAAAGCCACACCTAATAGTATCATTCCCTATGAACTTATGGGGGCAACTACCACAGGGATTATACAGTATATAAGCTTTAATTTCTTTACATCCTTTTCACACACTTGCTGTATATCTGACTTTGGTAGTTGTAGTGGGTGTGAAGTAGTATGTCATTGTGGTTTTGTTACATGTTCCCTACTGACTAATGATGATCTTTTGATGTGATTATTGTCCATGTGTATGCTTTCTTTAAAATCTGTCTTCAAATTACATATTTTAAACTTGTTTTAAAAAATCTTAAATCTCAAGATTTCCTTATATATGATTTTAATTCCTTACTAAATAAAGATTGGTAAATATTTTCTGTTTACATCTATGAAGCCATGACTGGCCTCAAACTCCTTATATAATGAACTTGTGGGGAAGCTCAGCCTCCCAGGTGCTGAGATTATAGGCCTTGTCCCTACATTTGCCATTATCCCTTGATATTACCAATGGTATATCCCTTGATATACCATTTAATGAATGTCAGCTTTTGTTTGTTTATCTTGGGGGGAAGGGAGTCAGGGAGAGAGAGAGAGAGAGAGAGGGAGAGGGGAAGGAAGGGGGGATATGGAAGTTGGAGGATTACTTCTGAGTCAGTTCTCTCCTTTTGCTATATGGATGCTAGTGATTAAATTCAAGTCTTCAGGCTTTGTGACAAGCACCTTTACCTTCTGAGCTATCTTCCCATTCCCACTTTTTAAAAAAAAGTTTTAAGTGACATATCTAGGAAGCTTGCCTAATTGAAAGTCGTGAAGATTCACGCCTGTTTTGTTGGTAGCATTTTTATGTTTTACATTGAGACCTTTGACGCATTGAACTCCTGTTTGTCTATAATGCAAAGTGCTTCATGTGCATCTTTTTTTCCCTGGTACCTTACATTGAACAGTAGAGTCTGCCTGTCCAGTACTTCCTCTGGTACCTTTTTTCTCCCCACTGACTTGTGGTGTAAATTGTTTGTCAGTGTGACCATTTAAGTTGGAGCTGGGGTCTTGAGGTTTGTTCTGAGCCTAGAAGAGCACTTCTAGCTTCCTCTCCTGCTTCTCACTGCTGAGCTGGCCATCCTGTGGTCTAGATTGTTGTTCCCAAGTAAGAGGAGCTGTTTTCTGAGATGCCTTCAGGCTT
Organism: Cricetulus griseus; assembly: GCF_003668045.3. NCBI lineage: Eukaryota > Metazoa > Chordata > Mammalia > Rodentia > Cricetidae > Cricetulus > Cricetulus griseus. The sequence continues at coordinate 378,289,857 of NC_048595.1, read as the reverse complement.
GAGTCCCCCAGTCTGTTTAAATAAAAACAGTTCCTTTGTGGAGAATTTGGGAGCGTCCTTGTGGATAGCCTCTGCTTTTGGACAGATCTCTGAGTCATTCCTCAGGTCATTGGCCAGGGAGGCTGGCTTTTGGTCTTTTTGATTTGCCTCAGAATGTGGAAATTTTGCCCAATGATGGAGCTGGGATTAAATGTGTGTGCCACCACCGCCCGGCTGGGTTTTTCCCATTGTATGTATTTTTACAGTAATTGCACTCAAGGGTTTGAGGAGTGTAGCTCAGTTAGTTGGAAGGGTGCTGGCCTAGCATGCCTGGGGTTATAGATGTGATCTCCCAGCAGAGAAAAGAAAAGGTGATAGTAATAATTGCTGTTAGCACAAGCCTTTAATACTAGCACTTGGAAGGAAGAAGCAGGTGGATCTCTGAGTTTGAGGCCAGTCTCATTGACAGAGTGAGTTCTAGGACAGTCAGGGCTACACAGAAAAAGAAACCCTGTTTCAAAAAACAAAAACAAGCTGGGAGTTGGTGTCGCATGCCTTTAATCCCAGCACTCAGGAGGCAGAGGCAGGCGGATCTCTGTGAGTTCGAGGCCAGCCTGGTCTCCAGAACAAGTGCCAGGATAGGCTCCAAAGCAACACAAAGAAACCCTGTCTCGAAAAACAAAAACAAAAACAAAACAACAACAACAACAAAACAAGTTGCTGTTCCATATATAATATAGGAAGTTTCACGGTGCTGTGGGTAGCACTTTTGTCATACTTACAGACAAGTGCTGATTAATTATGGAAGTGCAGTCTGAGAACTATATCAGGTGATTTTTGTCACTATGCAAACACAGAGTGTGATTACAGAAACTAAGGTGTCTAGGACAAGCAACATCTTAGGGGACACCATCATATGTGTGGTCTGTTGTTCTGTTGTTGACCAAAGTGTTATGTTTCACATGACTGATTTTTTTTTTTTCATTTAGAAAATTAAGGTCTTTTCCTTTCCTTCCCTCCCCATTTAAGACTTTAAATATAATTGTGCAGACATTTCAGGTCATTCTGGCACTTTGCACTTCAGAATAGGTACTAAGAGTGATGCTTTAAATGTTTCTCTTACATATTATTTGTATTTATTTCTGTAAGAGAGAAAGCAAGTATGTGCACTCAGGTCACAGCATACATTTGGAGGTCAGATGACAGTTTTCGAGAGTTGGTTCTCTCCTAACACTAAGGGATCTGGGGGTTGGGTTCAGGCTGTGAAGTTTGGTGGCAAGAACCCTTTACTCGATGAACTATCTCACTGGTCCAGAGTGGTACTGTCTACAGCAGGAAGTGGTCAGAAGAGAGGAGCAATGAGTCATGGCTTAGGAGTGGTTTTTATTTAAATTATAAAAGATTCAATGTTTCCAGAAGTTCTGTGTTGATCAAAGGCTTTTAATAAGCATAAGAAACTGAAAATGGAGGTAACTCTATAGCCATTGCTTTTGTATAGTAACCTATACAATTTATCAGAGTAAATTATTTTAATTAATGAGTTAATTTTGGTCCAGGAAGACAGCCTAGCAAGTAAAGTTGACTTTCTCCAAGCTAGATGACCAGAATTTGATCCCTGGGACCCAGATGAGGGAAGGAGAGAATGGTGGACTCCTTCCTATGAATTTTTTTCTGGTTTTTATACACACACACACACTAAATAAATAAATAAATATAAAAATAAAAATAAACTAGTTTTGGACCATTGAGAGGGCTTAGTGGGCAAAAGGCACTGGCTGACTGGCTGCCAAGTCTGGTATGAGTTTAATGTCTGGGACCCACATGGTGGAAAGAGAACCAGCTTCTAAAAGTTGTTCTTTGACATCTACATATGTGGCATTTGTATATCCACCTTTTTACATACATACATACATACATACATACATACATACATGCAATACATACATACACACGCACACACACACACAAAGTCATTTTTTAAAGCTAGTTTCTACAATTAAAATGTAATTGCAAGAATAAACCATGGACATCCTGGCCATCACCTGTATGTTTTATCTTTAATATTACAGTACAGTTGTATGTTGTCCGGACCATCCTTCCCTCCACAGGGCACCCACAGGCACTCAGCTGCTCTACTCAGTAGGGCTGACTACTACTACTACTACTACTTCTTTTTTTAAAGATTTTATTCATTTATTATGCATACAGTCTTCTGCCCACATGCCAGCAGAGGGCACCAGATCTCATTCAGGGTGGTGGTGAGCCACCATGTGGTTGCCGGGAATTGAACTCAGGATCTCAGGAAGAACAGTCAGTGATCTTAACCGCTGAGCCATCTCTCCATAGGGCTGACTTCTTACGGTGCTTCTCAGATACTTCAGCCATAGGTAGGTAGGTGCTCCTCTCTGTGTTATATTGGATATTCCTTAAGAACTGCAGCAGCTTTTTATTTGAAGTGCTTATAAATGTTGGATTGAAAATTTAGAAAACCCCTCATGGTTTCTTTTGTAAGGCTTGAGCATGTTCGTGTGGTACTGTGAAGGAGCCCATTGGGAAACTGAAGGGTAAGAGGCTGCTGGCCCTGGGGAGTGCAGATTCTCTTTAAATGCTCCATTGTAGTGGGAAACAAAGCACAGTACTGTACAAGCCTTCCTTCCTCTGCCTAGGTGAGATTTGTCTCAACAGGTTTTTCATTCCAAAGTTACTGTCTCATTCATGCATTTCCCATCTGAATGGATTGCTATAGCAAATTTTCTGTACTGCAGATTTTTCTGTGGCCTGGCCACATTTCAGCTTACGCTGTTTTATTGGCACATAGAGACTTAGTGGAGGAGTGAAAGTGACTAAAAAATTCCTATCCTGAATGCTTTCTCATAATAGATCACATAATTTTTAGGTGAATATACATAATCTGATACATAACAAATGAAGGGCTGATTAAGGAAGTCCACAAACGCCCAAATAAAGAATAACATATTTATTTGGGGAACACTTACACAATGAAGGTAAATAGCAGTCTCAGTCTTATGCCTCTGGAGGCACAGCATGCTGCAATCCAGGATGCTCAGACCAACATCCAAGAGAGGGAGAGCACACAAGGCCCCTCCTTTTCCTTATAAAGGATCATGTCCAAACACCAAAGTCACACCCTAAGTCGGTACCTCAGATCTGTTGACAGAATAAAGATGCTACTACATTCAAGGGCATGCCAAAGTATCCATGTCTCCATCTCTTATAAAAGAAATCTCAAAACACAATGGAATTCCACATTTAAAAATTGAAGAACTTGAGCACCACAAAAGAGGGATTGCTTGCGAATCGTAGGAAGCATACCTGTGATGTTTGTGGGCATGAGTAAACTTCAAAGAATGTGATGAGATCATCTGCTGATATAGTGCTTTAGGTTTCAAGCATTTATTTGCAGACGAGGGATGGTTTAAGGTAAATTGTGAAATTTATATTAAAGGCTTTCAACAAAACACTACCTTGTGGTTAATAGTTCTATACTTTTCAGAGCACTTTCATGATAACTCATGATAACAAGATAGATAACAATAGTATCACTGAATGTGGTGATAATAACATGCAGGCCACATATCATAGCTGGAATCTAAAGAACATTCCATTGTTGTTTGGGGACAGTCTAGATAGTAAATTATACTCTAAAGTCAGAAGCAGGCTAAAGTAAATAGCTTCCCTACAGCCATTCTTTGTGTGCCTGCCAAAGTGATTTTTGAATGGTAGAACAGAGACCTTGCATTCTGTTTCTTAGAACCTCCGGTGGCATCTGTCTTCCCTATCCACCATAACTCTCTTCCAGCTCTTCCCGCTTCACTGCCCTCAGTTTGCATTTGTGCTCCTTCTGCACTACTGTCTCTTACCGAGTTCAGGTACAGTGAGTGTGTTTGTGTGGTAATTAGAGGCATAGGTTTTGAAGCTGACTGTGCAGGGTCAAATAACTTAACCTTTCAGTGCCTACTTCCCTTAGCTTTAAATCTGGGTACTATAAATAAATAAATAGCTCCTTGTGTTGTTCGGATTGGATACAGACAGGTAAAGTGCCTCTCTTATATTAAGTAGTCATTCAGTGTTGACTGTTCTCAATTGAGCTCAGATAGCATTTCCTCAACAAGACCTTTCTTGACCATTTAATCTAAATTAGCTACCTGGTCCCAAGCATATAACATTTGTGGCTACTTGAGATTATTTTATTTATAGCTGTTTACTTTTGTTTTATTTATTTTGAGACAGGGTCTTTTTGTTTTGTTTTGTTTTTTTGAAGCAGGGTTTCTTTGTGTAGCCCCAGCTGTCAAGGAACTGACTCTGTAAACCAGGCTGACCTTGAACTCACAGAGAACCACCTGCCTCTGCCTCCCAAATGCTGGTATTAAAGGAGTGTACCACTATGCCTGGTGAGGCAAGGTTTTACTATATAGCCCTGACTGGCCTAAAACCTGCTATGTAGACCAGGCTGGCGTCAAATTCACAGAGATCCGCCTGCCTCTGCCTTCAAGTATTAATGAATGGTGCCACCACACCCAACTTTTATTTATTTTTAAATGACTCTCCTAGTATAATGTAAACTTCAGCCCAGCAGAGAAATTTTGTCTGTTGAACACTACAGTACCTAAAACAGTGCCTGGTGGCAAGAGTCAAATCTACCCCAGAAGATCTTTAAGATTGGGTTGCTCAGGCAAGGGAAGATGCTGCCTCTCCTACACAACCCCTCTTGGGTAAGCTGTAGATGCTGGAAGGACTTTGTTGGGACTGATATAGAGAACAGTTTGTGAAATAGGAATAGAGTGTGGGGATGAAATACATATTTAACTTCTGTTTTTTTTTTTTTTTCTGCTGCTTCCAGCTAGCAAGTTTATGCCCCTTTATGCAAGCCCTTGAACTTACTTGTATCTTTAAATTTGGGGACAGCTGGTTGCCCTTCAGCATTATAAAGTGACAGCCGTATTGCCCTTCTAAAAGAGTATGAATGGACAGTGTTGATATATAATTAGATACTTGGCCATATATGATAATTTATGAATCTCAGGGATGGCCTGAGAGCCTAAGTAGGCAATTAGAGGCTGAGAATGCCTGAGTTTCCAACTGAGCCTCCTTTGATAGTGTTTTCACTGCCTTAGCCATTCTGTTCCAAATTTATGAACTAATTAACATTAACCTAATTATCCACTCTGCAGTTTTTATACCTTGACTTGTTCTTACATCCTTGCTACTTTTTTGTTCTCAATCTCTTTTAAGGTTATCTGTTTTAAAAAAAGTCAGGTGTATGTATGCCTTAGTGAGTTTATGTGCTCCACATTCGTATAGGTGCCAGTGGAGACCCTGTTGGCTCCCCTGGAACTGGAGTTAGAGACTTGTGCTTGTGCTTTGCCCAATGTGGGAGCAAAACCCCAGGAACTCTGCAAGAGCAGTAAGCATTCTTAACTGATTATCCATCTCTCCAGCCCCTCACTTCTGTTCTTGTGTTGTTTATAATTTCTCTTTTCCTACTTTCATACTTAAAGGAAACCCAAATGACATTTTTATAACTTGGCCTTGGACCTTGAACTTAATGTGCGAAATAAGTTTTACCTCCTCAGAAAAAATTCCCCCTTTCTTATTTGTTTCTTTTAACAAGACTTCCTGAGTTCTAGGAACATAGGTGTGTGCTACCACACTAGCTGTTGAAGTCATCTTTGATACTTCATCCTTCTATTTTTATCTCCTGCAACCAAGTACATACACTTCATTTCCCATAAAAAGGCTGTCTTGTTCACTCAACATTGATTCACTAGATTTGAGCTCTCGTTACTACTCAAGTTCAAGATCTCAGTATACTTAAATGTTTTATCTTATGAAGTGTAGTTTTCCCTTCCTCCTAAGTCTTCTTTTCCATACTAATACTCAGATGTGCCAATTCTCTTAAACATGGACAATGTTGCTTCTGACTTTCTAGAACTAAAGACCTAGTTTTCTGTTCCAGTTACTTCTTATACAACCTTTGTACTTGAACCATGTGGTTTGCCAAACTAGATTTCCCATTCTGGCTATTCGCCTGTCTGTTTCTGTTCATGTATATATTCCTCTCCTGGAGGAGTATAAGCTTCCCCATGGCAGTAAATTATATCCCAGCTGTTGTCATTAAACTTACTAAGTTACTTTATCTTTGTCTTGTTTTCTGTTGCTTATAACAAAATATCTGAGACTAGGTAATTTTTAAATAAGTTTACTTAATACACAGAGCATGGCATCAGCATGGCCTTGCTGTATCATAAACATGTTGGAAGGTATCAAATGGTAAGGCAGCAAAGAACCCCCTCTAAATACTGTTGACATGTGAGTGGGAGGGGGTACAATCAAACCATAGCTCCCTTGAGTGACTTTTCATCCTCTTCCAATCTTGGCCTGCTGTTGGGCTGTCCAGTACCTGCCTTTATTTTCTTCTTGGAATTGCATTTCTTTCTCCTCTGGGTTGGAGTTTCTGCTACTTGGCTCCTCTATCTTTTGCTTTCTTTGCTTCTTCTTTAGTTATTGTAGATTATGTTATGGAAAGCTTCTAAAAGATTGCTTGGAAAGTCATTTTTAAAAATTAAAATCCCCTCAGAATTGAGTGATAATTATTGGGCTATGGACAATTCTAGATTTAAAAAATGCTCTTTTTAGCCAGGCATGTGGCTCATTCCTGTACTCTTAGCTCTCAGGAGATGGGGGCAAGAGGATCTGGAGGTCAAGGCCTGCTTTGGCTACATAGTAAGTTTGAGGTCAGTCTGGGTTACATGAGACCCTGTCTCGAAACAAAGCAGACACACCAAACTCTAAACCCAAAATACCCACCCCCCCACACACACCCAGAATTTAAGCCACTATTCCATAATCATTTGATTTTCAACATTGCCATTTAGAAGTCTGTGACTGTGTATGCTATCTCACTGTTTTGTAGAGATGATCTGTACAGGGTTAACTACATAAAGCTAGCTGGGGTCACACGGCATTCACTGGTACCTGGCTTGATTGGAATATGCCAGAAGACTTTGCTTACATTTCTTACAGCTGTGGAGATGTCTGGAAATGTTAGATCCTATTCTTTAATGTGTAGTCAGTAACATTTTACATGGGAACACAACATGCCAAGAGTCTGAAGTAGAAGCTGCTATTTCTTTATAACAATTTTGGTTAATTTGTTTAAGACAGGATCTCACTATGTAGCCCAGGCTGGCCTCAGACTCAGGATCTTTTTGCTTTGTTTCCCAAGTGCTGGGATTTCAGTTGTGTACTTGGTCTGCCTGTCTTAAAATCCATTGTAGGAATTGGGCTAGCATCCCTTAGTATACTCAGTTGGTCAAGGCAGCAGCCAACTTAGGTTGGTCAAGGCAGCAGCCAACTTAGATCAAGGGGAAGTGAAACAGACCTTGCCAGTCATCAAGAGGGAAATTGTCAGAATTTGTAGCTATCTTTTCTTCTGCCACATAAGTTCCCTGTGCTTTTCTATTGTTTTGAGGTAGGATATATCTTTTTTCTTCTGTCTTCATCATTTCTCTCTTTCTTTTTTTTCTTTTTACACGTGGTTTCTCTGTGTAGCCCTGACTGCCTGACTGTCCTAGAACTCACTCTGACCTAGAACTAAAAGTGATCCACTTGCCTCTGTTTCCTGAGTGCTGGAACTAGCCAGCTTCTCATTCTCCCCCTTCCTTTCTTTTTTTCCTTTCTTTCTTTCTTTCTTTCTTTCTTTCTTTCTTTCTTTCTTTCTTTCTTTCTTTCTTTCTTTCTTCCTTCCTTCCTTCCTTCCTTCCTTTCTTTTCTTCTCTTTCTCTTTCTTCTTCCCTCCCTCCCCCTCCCTCCCTCCTTCCTCCCCCCCCCCCTTCCTCTCTCCCTTCCTTTATTTCTTTCTTTCGAGATGGTTTCTCCACGCAATCCTGCCCAGGCTGACTGTAGCTCATTATACCTATAGCCTAGGCCAGTCTCTTCCCCTCCCCTCCCCAAAATAAAGTTCCCTTGCTACATTGCAATCTGTGTGGGCTCTTATTTCATTAAACAATTATTATTGTTGTTGTTATTATCATTATTATTATTATTTTGGTTTTTCGAGACAAGGTTTCTCTGTGGCTTTGAGGCTGTCCTGGAATTAGCTCTTGTAGACCAGTCTGGTCTCGAACTCAACAGAGATCCACCTGCTCTGCCTCCCGAGTGCTGGGATTAAAGGCGTGCGCCACCACCGCCCAGCCAATAAACAATTATTTTATTTGTGTGTGTGCATGATGTGGGGGTACTTGTGCCATGGTGTGCTTGTGTGGAGGTCAGAGGACAAACACCTTTATGAAGTTGGTTCTCTCTTTCCAGGTGTATGTTGGTTTCTGGGATTGCATTTAGGTCTCCAGGCTTGCACAGCAAATGTCTTTAGCATCTCATTGGCCTCTGGAGCCTGTCTTGGACTTGAGACACTCCTGCCTCTACCTCATGAGTGCTGGGATTACAGGCATGAGCCATCATGCTAGGCTGTTACTCTTGTATTGCTTATTTTTCATGATTTCCAAGATAAAGACAGTTTCTTGACCATCTCTAGAAGTCCTGAATAGTTAAGTCATGTAAAGATCATAGATAGGGTTAGAAGTGACAGAGTATGGACAGTTAGTTGAGACTTGTTTTCCTTATCTTCTGGGCAACCTAAAACAGTATCCAGTAAGCTCCCACAAAATACTTAAACTGATTTGCGTCCTTCATGTCAGATTTTATACATGTGAGGGTATATACATGCACAAACATCTGTTTAGATACAGTTTTCTGGGTTTGTGTATCATCTCTTAAAAATAAGTTAAAAGTCGAAGGCTAGTAATTGATTAAAAGTTTTCATGCAGAAAACTTAATGATCAAAAGAACTATCCCATCCTCAGAAGGACCATAACATTTGGTTGTATGAAACCAGCTTTGTCATTGGGCATATGACCTCTGCTAGACTTGTGTTTAAGAGTTATCAGCTGCCTCCTCAAGCTCTTCATTCTCTGACACATTCTGTGCTGTTGCTTCTGGGTACATATGTTGCTCAGGAGAGATAGACCGAAGGCATGCAGCCTGAAAGGGGGTGGGGTTGGGTGGGGAAAGACAAAGTGGAATTGAGAGAGAGGGAACAGATGGGTTGTGGGAGATGACCCTGCCCCCATGTTGTTTTTGTTCTAGCTGCTGCCGATCATATGTGAAGCAGCAGACCAGAAAATGGCCTTGAATTCAGTAGATTTATTAACTCACAACATTGAAGCATTCATTTTAGGGATGCTTAGGAACTAGCAGGGACACTTGATCCATAGTGATGACACCTGCACAGTTTTCAGTGTTGGCTGTTGGCTCTACATTGTTATACTGTATTGGGATTATCTGTACATATGGTATTAGGCTATTTGAAAATGAGTAGAGAGTAATGTATTTGCTGGATATATATATATATAATTTTATTTTGTTACCCCCTCCCAAGACAGGGTTTTTCTATGTAGCCCTGGCTGTCCTGGAACTCAATAGACGAGGCTGGACTTGAACTCACAGAGATCCACCAACCTCTGCCTCCCAAGTACTGGGGTTAAAGACATGCACCACCACTCTCAGCCAAAACGTTTATTTTATGCTAAAGTTGTTTCTCTTTTGTCATTGATTTTCCTTCACTGACTTCTGGTCTGTTTCTGGTAACCTTCCTTTATGTTTCACCAAGTTGCTTGTGGAAGATTTTTGTAATCAATATGAGGATTGAACCTAGGACATTTCATGCATGGTTGACTAGTGCTCTACTACTGAAGCTTTGTTTGAATTATCCACTGATTGATTGTATATATAGATGTGCACAAATTCTGTGTATGTGCGCGTGTGCGATTGTAAATGCACACCACCCAGCTGACCATGGCAACTCTTATGAAAGAAAGCATTTGATTGTGACTTGCTTACTGTTTTTGGAGGTTTAGTCCATTATCCTCATGATGTGCAGCATGGTGGTGTGCAGACAGACATGGTAGCTGAGATTTCTACATCTGGAGCCATAGGCATCAGGAAGAGAGGGACACTGGTCCTGGTTTGGGCTTTTGAAAGTGGGAAGCTCAGCCCCATTGACACACTTCCCCCAATAAGGTCACACCTCCTAATACTTTAAAATAGTACTACTCCCTGGTGACCAAGTATTCAAATCTGGGAGCCTATGGGGCCATTGTCTTTCAAACTCCCACAGTGTTCTTAACCACCAACCCATTTCTCTAGCTCCAAGAATCATATGCAAACATTAAAATGGGGCCAGTATAATGATTCAGTAGATAAAGGCACTTACTGTTGATCCCCAGTTTCATCCCAGGATTGCCACAGGATGGCAGGAGGAAACTGACTCCAGCAAGTTGTCCTCTGGCCTCCACACACAAATAATAAATGTGATTTACAATTTTAAATATTAGAACATTATCAAGGGGGCTGGACAGAGGACTCATCTGTTAAGAGCACTGACTACCCTTGCAGAGAACCTGGGTTTGGTTTCCGGAATCCACATGGTGGTTCACAAACATTCCTGATTCTAGTTTTAGGGGATTTGATGCCGTCTCACTTCCCCTGGCACCAGGTATGCATGTGGTGCACATACATAACTCGTAGGCAAAACACTCAGACACATCACATCTAAATTTTTTAAAATTTCTACACATGTAGAAAAAGTAATATACTATTGTATACTTTCATTTAATCTTACTGCCCTGTGGCCTTTGTGAAAGAATGTTATTGTGATGTACTCTGATGTGGGCATTTTAAAGGCTATAACACGAGACCTGAAAAAATGCCACAGTAACATATAATTTATTCAATAAAACACACAACAATAAAGTATACATGTAAAATTTTAAGTGATTTTTATTCAAACATTTAATGGTTCTATAAATATGTGTATCTTTATTCACTATTAAGATATTAAAATCAGGATGGAGGATCAAGAGGGCTGGGCATTTAAATGATTTGACAGAATGCTTTCTAGCATGCAGGAAGCTATGGGTTTGATCCCCCAGGACTGCAAAAAACTGATGGTGACAGTGTAAGCCTGTAATCCCAGTACTGAGGAGAGGAGGATTAGGAGTTCAAGGGACGTCTCTACTACATAGCAAACTTGAGGCCAGCCTCTGATACATGAGACCCTATTTAAAACAACAAACAGAAACTCAAAGCACTAAAATCTGAAAGAACTCTTGTTAAAACAGTCTTTGCATTTTCTATTTCTATTGCTCTAGGTGGTAAAAGACACAGTCATGATCCAAGTCACAATGAAATCTGATATCTTCATTAGTAATTTGTGTTCTGGGAAATACCACTTTGTTTTAATATGAAAAACTAGCCAGGAGTAGTCTAAGCTGCTGTCACATGCCTGCAATCTAACATACTTGAGAGGCTGAATCAGGAGGATTAACTCAAGGTCCACCCAGGCCACCATAGCCAGACCTCACCTTCCATCTCATTAACAAAAGCTGACCCTCACTTCCGTTTATGTCTAGCAGTGGAATTTGGGAGGGGGGCATGTTCCCCAAAGTTTCTTTTCAATATTTTCTGCAGATACTGAATAATATACCAAATGAATGCCAGAATTATGGACTCATACAGTCTACTTCATGTTTCCTTAGGAAAAAAACATGATCCCATAGGGTGGATTTTTATTGTATCTTGGGATAGTAACATATCAGTGTCAAAGGTCAGAATTCCAACAATACTGTTAATATTCTAATCGTTTCAGGAGGAACTGATTCTATATTAGTGAAAAGTAAACATTTTGAAGAATATGTGATTTTATTTTTTAAGGTCAGTGAGTAGGAGGACTTGATCCTGTGTTCACTTGCTTTTCTTCCCCACCTGTCTTTCAGGAAGTTGCTGTAGGTAATATTGTGTTGCACAAGTTGACTTTGAAATTCTTTAGTTTTAACTATGTTATCTTCCATCCTCATTGCTCTCATCTTACCTTTTAAAATCTGTTTCATATTTATGAAGTATTTTTTATATATGAGCAGATAGAAACACTTGTCAAACCAGAACCACTGTCTGGTTTGGAACTGTTGTGTAGCACTATGCTGGAGCATAACTGCTTTCATCTTAACTAGGTCATTTGGAAATGACTCTCAAGACCAGCCTGTTGACTGTTGGTGTCCCCTCATAGGAGAGGTAGGGAAGTCATTGAACCCTTACTTGAGATTCTGTCTGTTCTCTCCTGAACCTCCTGACTGTTGGTATGTAATTCTTCCCTAATTGTATGTGGCTTCACGGTTTCTTAAGATGCTGGGGTAAATGGTAGAGGGTTGACCAAATGGGCAGGCTCCTGTGTATGCTGCTATGGGGAAGTCATCAACCCTGGTGTGAGACTCCTCACCCGTACACTCTTGCTTGACGGTAAGGTGGAATGTAATGGTCTTTTAGTTTTTAGTGCCTTTTCTCAATATGATGGCTGTCTAGTATTTTATTGGTTTCTAAAGTCCGCACTATAGAATCAAGGGAACACCAGTTTCCCTTTCCAGACTAAAATCTAACCTTTTCATTAAAGAAAAAAAAAAAACAAAAACAAAACAAAACAAAACAATGTAAGGTGCTGGAGAGATGGCTCAGAGGTTAAGAGCACTGACTGCTCTTCCAGAGGTCCTGAGTTCAATTCCCAGCAACCACATGGTGGCTCACAACCATCCATTATGAGATCTGGTGCCATTTTCTGGTGTGCAGATATACATGGAAGCAGAATGTGGTATACATAATAAATAAATAAAATCTAGAAAAAAAACAATGTAAGTATTCTAGAAAAACATGGAATCCATAAGCAAACAATCATTTCATAATGTGTAACATGAATTATTAAAAGACTGATATTGGGGTTCAAACTTCAAGCTGAATATCAAAGAAGCAAAGCAGCCAGCCACTAGCTCTCACCTCTAGCTCAGACTGAAAGGGCTGATCTGTGCAAGAGCTCTTCACATTGCTGCCTCTCCTCTGTGTGGCTGGAGAACAATTGCCTCTCTGAGACTTTGCTTCTGTCCTATATAATTCTCTAATGTTGGGATTAAAGATGTGAGCTATAATTCTCTTTTAGACTGATTCACTCTTGTGTAGATCTGGGTGGCCTTGGACTCACAGAGATCTGCCTCTTACCCGGAGTCCTAGGATTAAAGGCATGTACCACCATCTCCTAGCTTCTGGCTGCTGGGATTAAAGGTGCATGCCTGGCTTCTATGGCCTGTGGCTGACTTTGCTTTCTGAACCTCAGGCAAGCTTTAGTAAATCATAAATATCTCACCATAATAATATGTCTGTGCTTCAAGGTATAATGTGTACATGGTAAATGCATACAATTTAATCTGATTTTAAAATATGTAAATCTGGGGAAGAAGAGAAAATCCAAACTTTAATAGTATAAGCAAACAAAAATCTCGTTTTAACATAATTCCAGGTCTTTTTTTTAAAATGTCTTACTCGTAAATAATTTGAGTCAACATTTCCACATTCAAAATATGTTTAAAATGATTTTTTAGTAACAGTATTCAGAGAATGCATGTGTTCTTAACTGATGCAGCCATCAAGTTTCATTTGTTGGAAGTACTTGGGTTTTTGCTTTGTTTTGGCTTCTGTTTTAGTAGTACTGATTGAACCTAGTGACTTAGACATGTTCTAAGTGTCTTGTTACTCAGCTATACCCCTAACCAATTCTTTGTTCTTATTTACTTGCTGTCTTTGAGATTGGTTAGTGGCAGGGTGGGAACTTTTTTTTCCTTTTTTTTTTATTGCTCAAGTTGGTCTTGAATTCTGGGCTTAATGATCCTCCTGTCTCAGTCTTCTGGGGCTATGGACATGGATCACTTTACCTGTAGGCTCTTTGTCATTAATTTTTTTCTCTTTGTCAATTTTAAAGATCTTTTAATGCTGTAAGGAGTTTTTGTTTGTTTTATTTGTTTGTTTTTAAGTAAAAGCTCATGCTTTTATTGTCTTCACAACAAAATCTGCTTAGAATTGGATCACTTTGCCCTTTTTCAGAGTGCCGGAATCTCTTATCAGTCAGCATTCTTTTAGATCTTCGTCTAGGCTCAACACACTCAGCTTCAGCAAAGTCTTGGTAGTTTAGCCCCCCCTCCTTTTTTTTTTTTTTTTTTTTTTTTTTAATAGGTGTAGTCTGCCTACCGTAGCTACTGTTTCTAGGTTTCCCTGGGCATACAGGGAATCCTTGCTCTTTTTGGACTGTATCATTTTGTGTGGCTGGTGCTTGCCACGTTTCTTGCAGAAAGCACAGCAGATCCTAGAAATGTTCACCGTGTTGTGGGAATGCTTTCAGCACACAAAGAGTTTTGTGTTTAATATGCTAGTTCCGTGTACTGTGACTGAATATCCTTGTAATGGTTGGCTACCCTAACCCATCACCAGCAGACGTCTCTACATTCCTTTACAAAGTAGTACTTTTCCTAATTCTCTATCCTAGGTATGATGATGCTTTGTGCCAATTCAGCCTTGTGGCTATTCAGTCTGTGTTATTTCTCAGGATACTTTCTGTTAGTAATTGAAAGGTAACGTTTATTTCGCAGCTATTTCTCCTTGATTAGCATTTCCTTTGAACCCATTACATGTGTTTGTGTGTTGCTTTTAACTGTATGTTATCCTTCTGAGTTAATTGAAGACAGCAGCAAACTTGAAATCTGCACTCTGAGAGTTTAATAACCATGCTCACTTATCTTACAAAAATCTTTTTAACTGGTTGCATCAGTGCACGCCTATAATCCAAACACTCAGGAGGCTGAGGCAGGAGCATCACAGATTTGAGCTTCACCTGAACTATGAAGAGAGATGATGTCTTACACTTTTGAGCAAGTTGATAGTATACTAGTGCCACAACCTGGAACATTTGTATTCCATATATGCTCAGCAGTTCAGTTTCTTCATTGTACCATCTAAACTTGGTATATTCTTCCCCAATTTCTAGGTTACCGTCACGAAAGCCAAGGTGGATTTCTCCAGTGTGGTGTGCCTTCCCCCTTCCGTCATTGCTGTGAATGGGCTGGACGGAGGAGGGTGTGGCGAAAATGATGATGAACCAGTGCTCTTGTCCCTGTCTGCGGCCCCCAGCCCCCAGAGTGAAGCTGTTGCCAATGAACTACAGGAGCTGTCCCTGCAGCCCGAGCTGACCCTGGGCCTCCATCCTGGCAGGAACCCCAATTTGCCTCCACTTAGTGAGCGGAAGAATGGTGAGTCCTTAAGAAATTCCTATATTTCTTGCTTTGAACCAGAGTCTCCTTGTTCATGATGTCACAGATCCTTGTCCTGCTTCATGTCTGAAAGATTTTTGTCTTAATAGTTCTTTTTTTTTTTTTTTTCTTTTTCCCCCATTTTTCTCTTGTTTTCTGAGACAGGGTTTGTCTGTGTTGCCCAGGTTGTCTTGGAACTCACTCTGCAGATCAGGCTGGCCTCGAACTCAGAGAAATGCCCTCCTCTGCCTCCTGAGTGTTAGAATTAAAGCCGTGCACCACCACTACCTGGCTAAATATTTCTTATAAACAGAGAAACAGCTTATTTTAGTTGAATTCAACATTTCTTACTGTGGCTGCTTTAATTTGCCTTCCTGCTGCTCTGCTAATTCCAACCCATTCTGTCCATTAATTCATCAGTTCAGCAAATACTTGTATAGCATCAACAAAACAGCATCACCAATGGAGGATCAAGTGTCAGGCACTTGAGCCTGCCAGGATATTTCATATCCAAATCATTGCACGTCACAGCCTAGCCTGTAACCTCACCTAACTTAGAAAGGCTCAGCACCCTTCATGAGACTGCAGCTGGGCACAGTAGCCCCACATAAAGCTAGTAGATTGTGAGAGAGGGCAGTGGCATCGGTCTACTTTTGCACCACCAGAAAGTAAAAAATATTGTATGTTGAACCATTGTTAGATCAGGAACCATGTGTTCTTCTACAGCCTTTGTTTATTATTTAATATTTATTTACCTTATGAATTAGTGATGTATGTATTTTGTGATCTAATCTCTTAATCACTGTAGTTTCTTTACAAAATACTAGCCTTAGGGCTGGAGAGATGGCTCAGAGGTTAAGAGAGCTGACTGCCATTCCAGAGGTCCCGAGTTCAATTCCCAGCAACCACATGGTGGCTCACAATCATCCGTAATGAGATCTGGTGCCCTCTTCTGGTGTGCAGATATACATGGAAGCAGAACGTTGTATACATAATAAATAAATAAAATCTCTAAAAAAAAATACTAGCCTTATCTCTATCTTCTGTTGTTTTAATTAATCTTAATAGGATGATCTTTATCTGTTTCTTAAATTGTTTTGGCTGCTCTTACTCTTTAGGTTTCCCATGTTTTAAGGTTACCTAATTTCTGCAAACAAAACAATAGCAACAAAAGAGATACTTTTTATAAAAAAAAAAAAAGTTAAAATACACAATAGAGTTAGTGATGAACACTGTTTGTTCTCTTCTTAGAGTATACCATTACCTTTTAAAAGATTTATTTTTATTTTATTTGTGTGTTTTGCTTGCATGTATGGATGCACCCTGTTTGTGCCTGCAAAGTATAAAAGAGCGCTATCAGATCCTCTGGAACTGGAGTTGTAGATGGTTGTGAGTCATTATGTCAGTGCTGGGTATTGAACCTGGATCCTTTGCAGTAGCAGTAAGGTGGTTTGAATAAGAATGGCACCATAGGCTCATATATTTGAATGCTTAGTCGTCAAGTAGTGACACTACTTGAGAAGGATTAGGAGGCGTGGCCTTATTGGAGTAGGTGTGGCCTTGTTGTTGGAGGAAGTGTGTCATTTTAAGTGAGCTTTGAGGTTTTAAAAACCCAAGCAAGCTCCCCCCCCCATGTCTTGCTCTTCCTGCTTCCTATGGATCTAGATGTAGAACAACCCCCCCCCCTTGGTTTTTCAAGACAGAGTTTCTCTGTGTAGCTTTGGAGCCTGTCTTGGAACTCGCTCTGTAGACCAGGCTGGCCTTGAACTCACAGAGATCCGCTTGCCTCTGCCTCCCAAGTGCTGGGATTAAAGGCTTACGCCACCAACGCCCGGCTGGATGTAGAACTCTCAGCTGCTTCTCCAGTACTGTGTCTGCCTTCCTGCCACAGTGCTTCCACCATTATGATATTGGACTAAACCTCTGAAACTGTAAGGAAGCCCCAATTAAATGCTTTGTTTTGTAAGATTTGCCTTGGTTATTGTGTCTCTTTACTTCAACAGAACAGTGACTAAGACAAGTAGCAAGTGTGCTCAATCATTGAGCCATCTCTCCAGCCCTCTACCATTGACTTTTTTGGAGGGTGAGAAATGGGGGTTATACTGGGTCTCATTGTATGAAGTGGGCTGGCCTTATTGGTGCTCTTGCCTTAGCCTCTTAAGTGCTGTGATTACAGGTATGTGCCACCTTTCTGAGCTCTACCTCCAACACTCCCTATACATTTGTTCATCTCTACTCTCAATCCGTCTTATGTGTATGATGCACTTCAAAAGTAAGGTTCAGACATTGGTGCACTGCTGAAATACAGCATCATGTGTCTTCTCTGTTGAGCTGTCACAGATTAAACACACTTGTTTGTAACCAGTATTTACAACTGAAGAAATGATAAAACATTACCAAAAATGTTTGCTCTCTGCCCTCAGGAGGCAGGCGGATCTCTGTGAGTTAGAGGCCAGCCTGGTCTACAGAGCAAGTTCCAGGACAGCCAGGACTGCTATATTAAGAAACCCTGGAGCTGGAGATATGACTCAGCGGTTAAGAGCACTGACTGTTCTTCCAGAGGTCCTGAGTTCAATTCCCAGCAACCACATGGTGGATCACAACCACCTTGAATGATATCTGGTGCCCTCTGCTGGCATGCAGGCAGAAGACTGTATACATATTAAATAAATAAAATCTTAAAAGAAAGAAAGAAAGAAAGAAAGAAAGAAAGAAAGAAACCTTGTCTCAGAAAACAACAACAAAAAAGGCAGGGGAGGAGGAGAGGGAGAGGAAACTGGGATTGATAGGTAAAACAAGCTTGTTTCTAATTTAAATAAAAAAAAAAGAAAGAAAAAGGAAAGAAATGCTAAACCTTTTTAAAAACTCGGTTCCTTTTTCACACTGGACTGAGCACATTGATCCCCACTTTTTTCTGTTCTCCCCACTATCTCTATTTGTCCTTCAGGAATCTGTTCAGACATCATTGATGATTCTTTCCTAAGCCATACTTAAGTTAGGTGCCTCCCTTTTCTTCTGCTTTACTCTGTTGACTTTACCATCACACTTCTTACTTGCTGTTGTAATCAGAATTCTCCATTCAGCAATGTGAGTGAGCCTTTGGAAGTTGGTATTAGTATTGCACTGCTCCCCAAATCATGCAGTGCCTTCCCAAGAGGCTTATGGTCAGACTGCATTTCTATGTTGTGGCCTTCCTTGTCTCTCTCTGACTTTATTTCTTGCCACTTTGGCCCAACCATACTGACTTTCTTGCTATTTATTTCCTCCCGTCCATCCTACTCAACCTCCTTACCCACTCCCTCTTTTCTTCTTACTTATTTTTGCAGTGCTAGGGGTCAAACTAAAGGCCTCCTGCATGCTAGGCTAGTGTTCTGCCACTGACATCCTCCTTCCTCAGTTCTCTTTGTTCTTGAACACACGAATCTGTGCTGTTGCTGCACAAACACCCTTCCTCAGGGAGCCTTTCCCTCCCCATGTTCTATTGAATAGCACCTCCCATTACTCCTGCCTTTTACCACCCATCATTTGTGTGTGTTTATTATTTGTATTCTCACTTTTGATAGTACATTTTATAAGGACAGAAACTTTATTTTCTTGATACATAGCTGACTGTTAGGGTTTCTCTGTAGCTTTGGAGCCTGTCCTGGAACTCTCTCTCTGTAGATTAGGCTGGCCTCTCACTCACAGAGATCTGCCTGCCTCTAACTCCCAAACAATGGTGGGTTTGGTTTGGTTTGGTTTGGTTTAAGACAGGGTCTTACTGTGTATCCCTGGCAGGCCTAGAATTCCCTCTGTAGACCAGGCTGGCCTTGAACTCCTGAGAGTTCTGCATTTCAAGTGCTGGGGTAAAAGGCATGCACTATCATACACAGCTACAACAATTGGTTTTTATATTTATAGTTCTTAGCTGATTGTTTTGGAAGTAAGGTGCTCCCACAAGATTTTTGTATATTCTTTTTCTTCTCTCTCTCTCTCTCTCTCTCTCTCTCTTTCTCTCTCTCTCTCTCTCTCTCTCTCTCTTTTGTTTTTTTGAGACAGGGTTTCTCCCTGGCTGTCCTGGAACGTACTCTGAAGACCAGGTTGGCCTCAAACTCACAGAGATCCATCTGCCTCTGCCTCCCAAGTGCTGGGATTAAAGACATGCATCACCACGGCCTGGCCTTTTTCTCATTTCTTATCCCGTTTCCAGATGAAGAGATGTCAGCTTACTTACATGATAATGGAAAAAAGTTCATCTAGAAGGGAAGATGGAAGAGGGGAAAAATAGAAAGGGCTAGTGAGATGGCTCGGTGGTTAAGAATGCTTGCTGGGCAATACCAAGGACTTGAGTTAGGATCCTAGCACCATGTGACCAGCTCTGAGAGATCTAATACCGTCTTCTGGCCTCATGGACCTGCACACATAAATGAAATAAATAAATGTAATACAATAGAACAGATGTGGGTTCCTGTGGAGATACAAGGATGATCCTACGGTGCTGGATCTGCCTTGGTGGGGAGTAAAGACGATGTCCTCTGAGGGAGGACGAATGGGGTGAAGGATGACAGGCAGCAGACTTCAGTAAATCTCTGTGCCTGGTCTTTGTGTAGAGGAAGGTAGGGCTGATGAAGAGGCAATAAAGTGGGACAGAAGGCAGCTGGAGGTATTGGACTGAGGTGGGGATAGGTGGGTGATCTTTAGCCTGTCTGAATTTTCCCCCTTAGATTATATAGTAAAGTCTTTGTCCTTATGTTCAAACTCTCAAGAGTCACTGTTAGTCACTATCTTTACTCTCCATATCCTAGAGACTTCAGTACTGCACTTTGATCTAAACTGCCTGTCCAGTTCATCAGTGCTGTTTTTGTTGTAGATGAAGTGGGCCCTCCAGTCTTATCCTGTTGATCTTTCTGCAGTTTCACATGGCCAGCCATTGCAGACATGTAAAGCCTTCCTCTACTGACATTACTCTTGGCTTTTTCACCCCATCTGTCTGTTCACTATCTTTTCTGCTTGGACCTTTTATCTTTCTTCCTCCTCCTTAGTTTGTAGGGAGGTCAGGCTTGGAATGGAAATGGAAAATCCCTGAAGAGACTGTGATGCAAGAGAGTGTGGTATTAAATAGCACAGAGGGAGTCCTGGAGATTGAAATGTACACAGCTGTACTGTGTGTGGAGAAGTGAAAGGTTGGCTTCTCAGATGTGCTTTACTCCAAATGACTTATGTGGAAAAGCAGTGGGTTAGTAGGAACCTTTAAGGGGGCATTTGGTAGTTAGGCTTCTGACACCTGTTTACCAAAGAGTTGGTGCCCTTAGGACTGTGGTTCTCTGCCTTCCTAACACTTTGACCCTTTAATACAGTTCCTCATATTGTGGGAAGCCCCAACCATGAAATTATTTCTTTGCTACTTTATAACTGTGATTTTGCTACTGTTCTGAATCCATGTAAATATCTAGTATCCAACCCCAAAAGGTTACAACCCACAGATTGAGAACCACTACCTTAGGGGGATGTCTTTGTTTACCCCAGATCTTGGTGGCCTAAACTGGGAAAAGTTGGTAAGGAAAGCCCAAGGTGTGTGTTTTTGAAAATACCACTCCTTTATTTTCTTTGAGCTGAGCATCTAGGTCTAAAAGGACACATTGAAAAGTCTGTGGATTGTATCCACCCTGAGCTTGGAGAAGCCTGGAACGCCTTCTCCCCTATGCTCCAGTGTCAAGGAGCTTTGGCACTTAGTAAGTGAATGTGCTATAACTCTCTTTTACTAACTCTATATTAATTCCTAAATAATATGTATCACTTAGTTGAAATGTATATGACTTAAATTTCCTCTTTGCTCATCATAGCTAGTATTCCATTATCTTGTGTACATCTGTGATTTGTCCATTTTCATTGCTATCTATTACATGCTTTTATGAATAACTATTCCATAACAGAAAAAAATCTGCCTGGCTTGTCTGTCTGTCTGTCTTTCACACACACACCCCCACACACCCCCACACACAAATAAATAAATAAAATAAAAATCTATTTTTCCTTAAATGTATTTTATGTGCATTAGTATGAAGGTGTTAGATCCCCTGGAACTTGAGTTAGAGTCAGTTGTGAGCTGCCAGGTGGGTGCTAGGAACTGAACCTGCGTCCTCTGGAAGAGCAGCCAGTGCTCTTAACCGTTGAGATATCTCTCCAACCCATATAGTATCTTTTTTGATTGTTGTTGTTAATTGTGTGTGGGGTGGGGTGGTGGGGTATGATTTCAGGATGTCAGACCTGCTGGGAAAGTGCTTTACCACTGAGCTGTGCCCTCAATCCCTCTTGAAGTATTCCTTGATGAAAGTTTTCTAAGTTTAATATAGTCTAGTTTTTTTTCCACCCATTACTGTTTGGTTTTAGGGGGTTTGTTCTGTTTGTTTGTTTTGAGACAGAATCTTCCTGTATAGCAGAAGCTAACCTTGAACTCACAACTGCTTGTCTGTCTCAGCCTCCTGAGTACTAGAATTGCAGGCCTGGTTGTAACTGGGTACTTTATAATTAGTTTTGTAACTTGTGTTTCTGGAAAAGATTTTATGTGGGCTAAAAGTAAAGTCCCTATTTCCCTCTCAAATGGATTGCCATTTCCAAACAAGTCTCTTCTTTCCACACTGATCACAAAGTGGCATTTTTCATGTGCAAGGATTTACTGATGTGTAGTGTGTTTCTGAGTGCTGTGTTTGTTCCATGGGCCCTTCAATCTTTGCCTACTCAAATTCCTCATAATTTGAATTATGGTAACTGGAATAAACCATGTTACAAGTGAGAAGCAACTCCTTCTATCTTGTTCTTTTCCAAGGGTGAATTTCTTAGTTTTGTTTTTTGTTTTTGTTTTTTTTTTCATTTCCTTTTGAACTTCAGTATTGCTGTAGGGATTTAGTTGAAATGGCATTAAGTCTGTAAATTGGTATTTTTAGATTATTGTGCTGTGACACACTTATTCTCTGGTGTGTTAGAGTTCTGTATGAAAGTTCTGTAATTTCCTTTGTGGTGGTATTTCATGTGTTTTGTTCCATTTAATTTTCCCTGTTTATTTTTGTGGCACTGAGAATTGAACCTGAGGCCCTGCATGCTAGCTATAGCCTCAGCTCTCCATTTCCCTTTAAATGTTTTCTATATTTAGATACTGTTGTAAATGTAACCTTTTCTTTGATTTCCCTTTCTCTAGCTGATCCCAAATACCTTCCTGAAAGAGAATGTATGGTCTGCTTTTTAGGCTGCTGGGCTGTATGAAAAGAGAGAATGGAAGTGAAAAGGTCACATTTATTCCCTTCAAAGTGTGTGATTTAAGAATTCCTGGTTTCTGGTTTGCATGTTTTTATAGCCAGGGGAGAAAGGGCCAATTTTGTGTGTTTGTTCCAGTAAGGGGACGCCTATGTGCTTTTCACCACAGTGCTGCACAGGAGGTACTAATGAATTGTTGAGAGAAGTAAAAATCTTGAGTGGGCAGCTCCAGATCCAAATTACAATATTTTCTTGGTAAAAGAAAAGAGACTTAAAACTGTTCCCCAGGAAGGACTCAAGGATTTTCCAGATTTAGTCTTACTTGAAAATGTCCAAATCTTAAAATTCATTAAATGACTATATTTATAAAGTGACTTAGAGATTTTCCTAAACTACTTCATTCCAGTCTTAAAGATAATCAGGTTTCCATCTTGTTCATCAGATGTTGAGCCAGGCTCTTGGTGAGCAGATACCAGATAGAACCCCGTACTCCAAAAAAATAGACATTAGAAACAACAAAGGTAATTCCTCATAGACCACCCCTCATCCCAGAGAAAACCATTGCCAGTCTGTGGTGTGCTTCCGTCACTGTTCTTCCATATTAGCACCGTTGGTTTGTGTACTATGTGTCCTACTCCCATTTAGCCTGTAGCTTAAAATTTTTCATATGCAGCCAGGAGGTGGTGGCGCACGCCTTTAATCCCAGCACTTGGGAGACAGGCAGGCCGATTTCTGTGAGTTCGAGACCAGCCTGGTCTACAAGAGATAGTTCCAGGACAGCCTCCAAAGCCACAGAGACCCTGTCTGGAAAAATCAAAATAAATAAATAGATAGATAGATAGACAATAGATAGATAGATAAATAAATAAAATAATTTTTATATGCTGTTGAATATTTTTTATCTTTCCCCCGTTGAGTATTTAAAACAGTTTGTACTTTTTACATGATAATAGTTTGATTGAACATTACTTAAGGCGTGTGTGTGTGTGTGTGTGTGTGTGTGTGTGTGTGTGTGTGTGTGTGTGTGTGTGTGTGTGTGTGTGTACTGACTTAAAGTGCTTAACAATTTTAATGTTGGAAAAGTGTTTAACAATTTTAATGTTGGAAAATTTATTCTGGGACTCCTTTCAATTGAGTTCTAATACTAGAGAGTAATGAACAAGACAGGTGAGAATCTCATTGTCATTAACTGATATTTGAATGAAAGAGAGAAAGATGAAACAAACATTACATAAACCAATTCATATACAAACTGGCAATTCCTTTAAAAGGAAAAACACAAGATGTTAGGATAACATCAAATTCCTGGCAAGGGACATCTGTACATGTGTGGTATACTTTCACATAGACACATATACATAAATAAACTTAGAATAAATCTGAAGAAATTAACAACAGCAGCAAAAGAATTGGTTGGTAACAAGAACCACTTTAAAATAGGCAAGAATGGACAAGAGCAACACAATTAAGAAGTTACCTCCAGGGCTGCTGCCTGAGCTCTATCTATCCCCAGGACCAGCATAGTCCTGCAAGTTATCCTCTGACTTCCATTTAAACAAAATAAGAAACATTGCAAGTGACTCATGCTGGTGATCCAGCCCACAGGAGGGTGAAGTAGGATTGCTACAAATTTGAGTGTAGCCTGGGCTACAGAGTTAACACCCTGTCTACAAACAAACAAACAAATAAATAAATAAATAAATAAGAAAAGTGGAGTGGATGGAGTCCTGAATGAATGTGTGTTGTTGACATGGGCATGGCTGTGTCAAGAACCTAATTCTTCAGACCTATGGAAATGGCAAAGCCTTCCCTGGGTTAGGCTCAGAGCAGTGGCAAAGCCTCCCTCTGGACCAAGTATAAGTGTTTATGAACAGTTGAAGAATTGACCAGTGTATGCAGAAATTACCATAGTTTCCTCCTCCCAAATGACAGAGACCTGACATTGTATACAGAGACCTACTAAGTTTAGTTAACATGACTGCCACCTTGTTCAGATGTGTGTAATACACCTGTACTCTTGATCAACAACATAAATGTGCTGAGTTTCTGGGCTGCTGCTGGAGTGTTAGAATGCACGACTACCCAGTTTTAGGATTTCTGTACCTGTGTCTTCCTTTCTTCATTTTCTTGTCAACTCCAAAGCTGTGCATGCCTTGTAGATCATGTGGGTCTTGCAGATCATAGCACTGCTGCAGGAGGAACTACAGTCTATGATGTATTTTTGCCCCAAGGTTTAACATAACTTAGATAACATAATTTATCTAACTCCCAATAACTGGAAATGAGGAGGGATAGAACAGTATATATATTAGACGGTGCTATGGGAAAACAGCAAAATCCAAAATGTGGGAAAGACTGCCTGCATTCTTCAGCAAATAAAGTGCAAGACTAAAGAAGAAATGTTAAGAGACACATTGATGAGATAAAAATGTGTTGTTAACTGTGAACCTAATTTGAATAAGTCAACTCTAAAAATCTATGATATAGCTGGGAAATTTAAGCACTAGTTAGTTGATCATATTAAGGGATTAAAAATATTTTGGTGTTGTAGCACTACAGTTATACTAGATAGTTTTGTGTTTTCGATATGTAGAAAATTAGATGCCTAGGATTTGCTTTGGGATGGATGACACATTGTTGGTGGGTGCTCTGTGGTGGTGGTGGGAGCACTGTAGGTCTGTTGGAATAAGTTTGGCCACATGGATGTGAGTTTCCAGGTAAATGATGGTAGCATAAATAGTTTATCACACAGTTCTTTGCTATCTTAGTATGTGTTTAAATTTTTCTGTAAGTTAATACTATTTGCGTACTTTGGGTAACATTTAAAGGCCTGGAATGAAGCATGGTTGAGGGACAGAACAAAAAGAATGGTTTTAAGGAATATATTATGAGGTAATCAGTTACATTTAGTAACTAATTTTGCATTTAGTAACGTATTAGTGGTTTGGGGCTGAGAGGTGTGTAAGTTTATGGTTTGGGATCTTTGTAAAGGAAGAAGGAAAAGATATCTCTTGAGGGGGTGGTACAGGGTGATGATACTGGAAAGTTCTGCTTTGGTTATACGTGCTTAAGATAACTAGGTAGAGAGATTTCAGGGCTAGATATGGGGTGAAATTTAGGTGGAAGTTAAAACTCAGGAAGAATGGGATTGCCTGGGAATATAAAAGAATCGAAGGGTGTCCTGAGAGGGGCAGAGAAAGAGTAGTCATTCAGAATTCTGAGAAGCAAGCTAAGAGAGGTAGCAAAGTATGTATTTTGGGGAGTGGGGAGCTCCCGAGAGAGTCTGGATGCCCTAACACTCTCCTAGGGACTCATCCAGGAGAAAAGTTTGTTGGTGATACTGCTCTCCTCCCTCTCCCCTCTTCTCTTTGTCTTTTTTTTCCTTGAAGTCATAGGCTCACTATGTAGCCAAAGGTACCTTTGGACCTGTCAGTCTAGTCCTTATCAGGGTCTGAGTCTGCGCCACTGCTCTATGTTTTCCAGATTCTGAAGACTAAAGGCCTTTGGGGGATTGGTATCTGATGGGGTGGGAATAGAGGAAATGTAAACTCAATATGCGAAGTTATTTTATTTCACATTGTTTAAATGTGTTAACTAATTGCTAACACTTGTTAAGCATTTAAGAGCTATACTAGCTGGGCATTGGTAGCGCACGCCTTTAGTCCCAGCACTCGGGAGGAGGAGGAAGATGGATCTCTGTGAGTTCAAGGCCAGCCTGGTCTACAGAGTGAGTTCCAGGCCAGGCTCCAAAACAATACAGAGAAACCCTGTCTCGAAAAACCAAAAAAACAAAAAACAAAAAAATATACTGATGCCTGTAATATCATGTCCCTTTAGTGAGTTAAGATCATGTTCAGTTTGCATTGATTAGCTGGAGAGCTATGACTAGAATCAAAGCTTTCATTTTATTTCACATTTGGTTATTCTCTCCCTTGGTGCTCTTAGCCCAGTGTAGGGAGCATATACTTTAGTTTTGTATGCTTTCTCAGTATAACTTTTAGTTCTGTTTTAATGAAATATTACCAATTTACACAAAAATTGTGGAACTGAAGTTTTCAATACTTTGAATTCAATACTTTGGAACTGGGGAGCCTATCCTAAAGTCTGTTTGCACAATTACTGTGGATGTGTAGATGTTTTTATTAGTCAGGGTTTTCTAAAGGAACAGAATTTACAGAATGAATGAATAAGTGAGTGAATCTGTCTGTCCATCCATCCATAGAGGATTTATTAGAATAGTTTACAGGCTGTGGTCCAGATAGTCCATCAATAGCTGTCTACCAACAAAAATTTTAAGAAACCAGTTGTTCAGTCCATGAGGCTGGATGTCTCAGCCGGTCTTCAGTATGTGGAATCCTGAAGAAGTAGGCTTTCATGCCAGGAAAGGAATGAACTTGCTAGTGAGAGAGAGAAGCAGAGAGAGCCAGCTCCCTTCTTCCATGCCTTTTATAAAGGCTACCAGCAGAAGGTGTGGTCCAGATTAAAGATCAATTTTGCCACCTCAAAGATCCAGATTACAACTGGGTCTTCCCACTTCAGAAAATCCCTCAGAGGGCAGTTGGACTTTTAGTTAATTCCAGATGTAGTTAAGTTGACAACTGAGAATAGCCATCCCGATGTTCTTTGACATAGAAGCAAAATTTGATCATTAAGCAAATATTTTTCTGGATTTTAAAAATTACTTATTTAGATTTCTGTTTTAAAAACAGCTTTTTTTTTTAATTGTGTTTCTTTTGTCCCAAGTTCATATGAGTAGGATTTGCAGTGAAAAAGTAAAATAAGCCAAAATCTGCTATTACCCATTATTGTCCATCACCATATAAGTGTCTGTGTCTCCTGTGGGCTGAACACTGACATGGGTGGCATTGTAAGCACTTCTGTGGCAGAGAGGTGCCTGGCAGAAGGGAAACAGTCTGTGACCTTCTTTCAGTCTTTATACAGTTTTTCCCTCTTGAGTACAGAAATGTGAGTGACAATTTGCTTCATATGGAAAAACAAAACAAACAAAATCCTTCATATAGCATATTGTACAGCCCCAGAGGGTCAAAGGGATGACTCAGCCTTTTGGGGATGCTTCTTCTGAAGTTGCTAACCTCTGACCAGACTCTTAAGCAGTCCCCGTTGAAATTCTCTGATTTTTCCCTATGACAGTTGGAGCTGGGTTGCCAGAAGGGGCCGTGAGAATGCTTCTGTCTCCCAGAGCAGCGTGCACCCACACTGGCTGCCACTCCACCGCCTGTTGACGAATTCCCTCAGCTCTATAGAGAGCTCAGTTCTTAAACATGATGTTCTTAGAGTGAAAAAAGAAAGGGAGTTTTTCCTCTTCCACAGAACCTCCCTACCTCCAATCTGCATTGCCTTTTCTTTTGTGCCTTGCCCTCTTTGTGAAACTGTTCTTTTAAAAGGTCTCCTAGTGTTTCCATTTATCATTTGTTTGACTTTGTAAGAATTCACTAGGCTGAGATTGCCCTAGTATAAAATTTTTTACCTAGAGTAAAAAATTCTAGGTAACAATCCAACAGCTTTCTGGTTTTAGGGTATTAAAAGTCCATCAAATGGCCCAGAAGTATCTTAATATCATTTTATTGTGAATATCAGTTATTTAAAAGGCACTGCAAAAGAAATAAATGACCTTTTAATTTGGGGCAAATGAAATAATTCTATCTGCAATTTAAAAGGATCTTAGGTTTTGCTCCCTAGGTAAAGCTGTTATGATGAAGCCCATGGGAAACCTTGGCAGATTCCGTGGCAGGCAAGGGTTTCTGAGGTGGGGGACAAACATGCCAGGCAGACAGAGCTTAAAGTGAGAAATTTTATTAGAAAGGGAAGTGGTGGTGGTGGTGGGGGGAGAGACAGAGAAGAGTGGGACAGAAAAAGTCCTGTCTGCCCCAGGGGAACAGCAGAAAACAGAGAGGGAAAGAGAGCATAAATGGGTGGGGGGTCTTTCTTTTAAAGGGGTCCTTTGTACCTGCGTGCTGACCAGGGTACTGCCTGAGTGCATTCTGCCAGGTGGCAGGGGCAGGTCAGCATAATGCCTGAATCTTTACAAAAGCAAAATGCCCGTGTCCATTCTTATTCAGAAGAGTTGCTCTGTGTAGTAGGAAAAGGCTGAAGTTTTATAAGGGAAAGGACGATTTTCCCATGTATACCCTACATCCAGCATGAGCATAGAGCATTGTAGGAAAGTTAGCTGTGGCACCCTGTCTGTTCACAGCTAGCATGTACCGTACCATTGGCAGTGAGGAGCTCTCTAGGAGGACCGGCAGATATGAGAAGCAGATTGCTGCTCTGGAATGTGTCCTATGGCTTTTAGAAACATATTCTAATTGGAGAGGGGGTGGGGAAACAGTTGAACTTCTGTAGTTAGTCAGCTTCCTTAGCTGTTGCCTATAAATACCATGTATGAGAAAGGCTGTTGAGATTCTTAGCAAAGTTATGTGGCATATATATTTATATGTATGTATGTATGTATGTATGTATGTATGTATGTATGTATGTTGATGTGTATGTGATACTCGAATATTTATTTCGTAAGATTAAGTGTGGATTGTGTTTGCTTTGTTATCCAAAACTGCGTTAACCCCAGAATTCCTTCTTGTAGGGCTTTGAATAAAACCTCGTCTTCCCATTTCTAAAAGAGAGAGGAAAGCAGTTTGATCTCTTTCTGTGCTCCTCCCCTCCCCCTAGAGAGGACAGGAGGGGAGGAGCCACTGCTCTAACCACGAACTTCAGGTCTTCTCCGGAGCACTGGGCTTCCTGTCTTTCAGTCACTCAACTCTGGGCCATCTTGACTTGCCTGAAGGGTGGAGAATTGGTGTCTTCTCAGGGAAGGGGAGTGGTGAGTGCTCACATTCTCCTTTATGCACAGCACCGACATGAGACTGGATTTGTAAAGCTCGTGTGGCCTTTCTAGACTTTCCCTGTGACTTGGACTTTTTGTGTTTGTGAGCTGTTTCCGTGAAGAATCGTCATGACTCTGCTGGAGCCGGAGATGTTAATGATGGCTGTGCAGTCAGGTAATTCCCTTATTTCCTGAAAAGCTCATTTGCCACAGGCATCTTTAGAATGGTTGAGCATATTTGTACTAGCACTAGGCTAAGATGGGAAGCTGAAACATACATCATTTAATAAACATTTCATTTCAGGTTTTTATCTTTTTTAAAAAAAATTCTTTAGTTGCATATTTCAGTTTTTCAGATGTAGCCTTGAATTCGATGCTAAGTGAGCTGAAGAGTACACAGTCAGGGGACCTACTTGCTTTTCTTTAACCATTTTATCACAGTCTTTGATACTGCTTTTAGTGAACGGTAATTAAATTGCTTTTGATGCTGTGTGTCTTTAGTCACAAACCTACTCTTTTTATGTCATGGTGAAAGTATCTTCGATGCTTTCCTCCACTGTTCTTCTCTTCTGGGTCACAACCTTCCCATTTCATCTTTACAGCGTCTGTGGGAATGCTCTTGATAAAGCACAGGATTGGGTTAAACGTTAGAGATAGAGAAGCAGAAAGAATGCAGGATTTTTGAAATTCTATCTCTAAAAATAGTTTTTCAGTTCAAAGCTTCTCTTAAAACATTTAAAAATTCCAGATAGTTTTTCATGGTTTCTTTTACTTTTGGTGTTTTTAAAACTTGTAAGTCAGATATCTAAAAATAGAGAATGTTCCCTTTCTTATTTTTAGACTTCTACTAAAATGTAATCTGTAGTGTTTTCAGAAAGATTCATACAAGTGGCATTTGCACTCTCTACCCCTACCCCTGGCCCCATGCAGAGAATGACTGGCAAGACTGCTCTCTGTCCTCCTTGGGGAGTGCTTAGGTGGTGTGTTGTCAGCCCCAATACACATCAGCTGAAGACAGAGCAGATGCCGCCCTGCTTTTGCCATTGACAGGAAGGGCCAGGGAAGAAGGGTCCAAGCCATTCTCTTCTTTGTGGTTTACAAACACAACCATAACGAGTCATCTATCAGATGAATTTTTTTGTTCTTGTGTGCTATGCCTTTCAGGTTGCCTTTTCTTTCCCTCCCACAGATCTCTGGAGCTTTGTGTTCTAAACAAAATAGTGTGCTTATCTCAGTGTTTCCCATCTGTCTTTGATGCGGTATCTCAGTAGCTCCTGGTAAAACTGACTCAGTTTTCCCATCTGTATTCCAGTTTCCTGCTGTGTGGGCAAGTGTGTATTTTACTTTAAGGGGCAGTTTTTAATATTAGGTCATTCTTTCTATCTCAGACAGTAACATCTCATAGTGCAGGTTAAAGGTTTCTTCCCCGAAGATAATTTCAGTGTTCCTAGCTCTAAAAGGGAAAGAAAGGACTGTTCTTTGTAGTTTCTTGTCTAAGAGTAGGTTTTCCTATGGCATATGTTGGGCAGGGCAGGGCTGGTCACCCATCTGTCAGACCAGCTACTTCATAAAACTTTCAAAGGACAACAGTATGTAAGACAAGTGAGGATGAAATTGAAAAGGCTGTTGGATACAGGTAGGACCAAAGGTCTTCAAGAAGATGATAGATGTTGGCCTTTGTCTTTTTTCTATGTTCATAAAAGCAAAGAAACTGGGTTTAGGGACGTGACCTTCCCATTTCTTAAGTTAGGAAATGTTCAAAAGCATTTGCCACCACAGATAGGTTTGTGAAACTTCACTGGAGTGCATTGCCATCATGACCGGAAATGGAAAGTGTCTGCTGTGGAATGTCAATAAACACTGATTCTTGTTAAAGCCAAGAAATTTGTTCATCTGTACCTTCATGAGTATATGCTTTCTAGGAGAAATGCTTTTCATGCCATAAAGTAACTGAACCCTTCAGAAAGAATTGAAGATGCAAAGTTTTAAGGTGCTGGATATAATAGTTTGGGGTTCACTGTGCTTAGCAGCAGTTTTCACCCAGTGCTTGGAGCTTTTGACAGGGCATTCTTGAGTGTCTGTGAGGGTTACTTCCTTCACACTGCTGGAGGTCTCAAGCTGTTTTGGATCCAGTTGGGTGCTGCCTTTCTGTGAAACCTGTCTCAGTAGGATCACCCTCCCTCCTGTCATTTCCTGTAGTGCCACCATCATAACGCATACCAGGTATCCCCTACATGTGGCTTCCTAACTAGACCATTAGCGCCTTTGAAAAAAAGGTTTATTTTTAAAAAAGGGTGTGTGTGTGTGTGTGTGTGTGTGTGTGTGTGTGTGTGTGTGTGTGTGTGTGTGTGTGTGTGTGTATGCATGCTCATGTAGATGCTGGTGCATATAGAGGCCAGAGCTGGAGCTGGAGTTACAGGCAGTTGTATGATACCTGACGTCTCTCTCTGGCCTTTATTTACCAGCTTCTTACACACTCATCTGTATATGACCTCCTGGTGGTGGCATATGGTAGGCACTAGAAAAATGGTGGGATTTTGTTTGACTTAATTCTTTTTATTAATAAGCATAAGCCTTTAAATGAAGATAGATTTTTGTTTGTTTGTTTTTTGTTTTTCGAGACAGGGTTTCTCTGTGTAGCTTTGGAGCCTATCCTGGCACTCGTTCTGGAGACCAGGCTGGCCTCGAACTCAGAGAGATCCGCCTGCCTCTGCCTCCCCAGTGCTGGGATTAAAGGTGTGCGCCACCAACACCTGGCTCTAAATGAAGATCTTTATAAAAGTATTTTATAACCTTTTCTTCCATAAATAAATGAATCCAGTGGCCATCATCTTTTGTTTAACCAGTCATTATCCAAAGCTTCATGGCTTTCAAAGTTGACATTCTTTTGCTTCCCTGAATTTGTAGTGTGTCCTGTCTAGGATGATGTGTGTCATTAGATAGATCAAACCAGTCAAACCATGACTAGAGTTTGTGTCACTGCCATGGGAATCTGTCTGGATTGTCACAATTAGAAAACGATTTGAAATGGACATTGTAGAATTTCTGAAACTGGCCCTAAAGGAATAATATAGGGCCACAGCATTGATGGGTGTCTTTCTGAATGGAGGTATGCTAGGGCACAGTCCTGACAGAGTGTGTTTGACCCTGAGCAGGCAACTCCCTGCCTTTTTCCAGCCAGCACCACTCTGTCACTTCATTCCTTCATTCCTCCGTAACAGTAAGACAGACTTCCTTGGCAGAATTATATATTAGGAGATTTAAAAAAACCTGGTGTCTGGATATATACTCACACCCCCCCCCCGGAAGTGAGGTCTGAATACCACAGACCTGCCATTCTCTGCCCACCTTCATCCTGCTCTGTCTTCTCTGGCCTGGATGATGATCTCACGGGACAGGTAGCAGACAGACAGCTGCTGTCCTCAGTGCTCTGGCTTACATTTGACTGCCCTTTCTCTGATTCACTGATTTATCCGAGCCTCTCAGAGTTAAGAACCAGATCAAAGGAATTTGAATTCTTCTTTCACTTCTCTTTTTCTCCCTCTTTTTTGTTTCTCTTTGGATGAAGCAGGCTATCAAGACTCTGAACCATGATTTTAGCCTTATTAAAACAGTGCCAGTTTAAACAAAGATGAGGCTTATTCAGTATTACTATTTTGGAGACTCACTTTTATGATTATCATGTGCATTGGTTTTTAAATTTTTCTTTTTAATAACAAGGAAAAATACTAAAGGCCCTATGCTACCACCAACACCCAAAACCCAACTTTCTTTGCCTTGTACTTCTTAATGCTAAAGAGCAGTGTTGGGCTGAGCTCATGGTATCACAGTTGGAGGCCTCCTTAATGTCATGCAAAGTCATGAAATAGGTGGTAACAGTGGAGTGAGCACAGAAGGGGAAATTAAACTGGTGAAAAGAGATACAGTAGTGAAAAATGTATGCTATGCTACCATAATATATAGTTTTTGTTTAGGTTTTTTTTTTTTTTTTTTTTTTTGGTGTTTTTGAGACACGGTTTCTCTGTGGCTTTGGAGGCTGTCCTGGAACTAGCTCTTGTAGACCAGGCTGGTCTCGAACTCACAGAGATCAGCCTGCCTCTGCCTCGTGAGTGCTGGGAATAAAGGCATGTTCCACCACCGCCTGGCCATAAATTATATTTTTGTGTGTATTATTTAATCACTATGATTCTCCTTTACATCTATAGTAGAAACTTGAAACTCAAAAGCATGAAGACACATAAGAGATGGAACTTATTTCTATGTTCTAGTGGTTTTTAATAGATATCCCCACCATTTGGAAGGTCAAGGGAGGAGGCTTCCCAAGATCAGATCTAGTCTAGGGTATACATACAATTCCAAGCCAGCCTGAGCTACAGTTTAAGACCTTTCTAAAACAGTGTTGGCAGGGCTGGAGAGATGGCTCAGAGGTTCAGAGCACTGGCTGCTCTTCCAGAGGTCCTGAGTTCAATTCCCAGCAACCGCATGGTGGCTCACAACCATCTGTTATGAGATCTGGTGCCCTCTTCTGGTTTGCAGATATATATGGAAGCAGAATGTTGTATACATAATAAATAAAATCTTAAAAAAAAAAAAAAAAGTGTTGGCAAGATGACTTAATGGGTAAGGACACCAGCCATCAAGACTGATGATTTGAGTTTGATCTCTGGGTCCCACATGGGGAAGGAGAGAATCAACTCCCACAATTGTCCTTTGTCCCTCAAAAGCACATATTCATACTAAATAAATAGAGTATACCTTCCTCAATAAACTCAGGTAGTTTAGATCTTTATTTACTTTCATGATCCATTTAAAGTCAAAGTCAGATGATATTTTCTCAGGACCTGCTAATGGCTCTTATCTGCACTGTGTAAAGAGGTCTTCATAGAGCCCTGTCCATCCTAGAGAACTGGGGCTGCTGCCCTCCCTCAGTCATTTTGCATGCTTTCTTCTTTACTGTCCCTGATGCCTCAGCCCCCCGTGCTAGATCTCTCATATTCACTATTCCTAAGTGGAACACTCTTCACTTGCTTCATGGCTTCCTCACCCCTATAGATCATTGCCTAAGCATTAGTTTCTCAGTTAGCCCTTCTCTGGCCAGGGATTGTAAAATCTTGCTTCATTTTCTCTACACCATTTATCATTTGATAGACTCTTGACTTTTATTCATCAGTTTCTTGATGTAGCTATTACTCAGAATGTAAGTGCTACTGAATGGGGGATTGGTCTGTGTATGTGACTATTGGATATAGTTAACGTATGATAATTCTTAACAAATGATCATAAAAATTGCAATGTATTTTAGGGAAGTATGTTCTTCATACTTGTGAGGTTTCATACAATATCAAAATATGTACTTTACTCATATCTGCCCCCCCATACCTCTGGTCTCCTCCTTCCCTCCAAATAGCTTCACTTCTGCTTCTATGTCATATATGTGCATATCTATGTTAAATCTAGATTCTACATGTAAAGGAAATGTGATTACCCTTCCCCCATTTACCCTGTTCTCCCCCTCCCTTTGGAATCTATCTCCTCATAGTTGTCATCCTCCCATGTCATATACACACATACAAGTCTAGATTCTGCATATGAGATAAAGTGTGGTATTTTTCTTTTGGAGTCAGGATTATTTTGCTTAGCATGGTGATATCCTATTCCACCCTGTTTAGCTGGTAATGACACATTTTGTGTGGGGGCGGGGGAGAGAAAGAGAGAGAGGTATTTGTATGGATGAAGGCAAAGGTTGGCAACAGGTGTCTTCCTTTCTTGCTTTTCACTTTTTTATCTCTCACTAAACCTGGATTTCACTCATTCAGCTAGACTAACTGGCCAGAGAGCTTGTAGGGATTCTCCTGTCTCTGCCTCCCCATCACTAGGATTATAGTCACATATCACCATGCCCAGGTTTTTACATGGGCTGGGTCTGTAGAGCTCCTTATGCTTACATGATAAACATTTTGCCAGCTAAGCCATGTCAGCTCAATTTGGTTGTTCTTGATAGCTGAATAAAATGCCTTTGTTGTATATCTGTAAGTGTAATCACGTTTCTTATCTAATTATCTGTTGATGAGCATCTTGGCTGCTATCTGACCTTGGCTTTTATGCTTGTCAGAGTATGCTTTTAAAACAACCGTTCTCAACTAGTGGGCTACAACCCCTTAGGGGGTCACATATCAGATATTTACATTATGATTTATAACACTAGCAAAATTATAGTTATGAATTAGCAACAAAATAGTTTTATCGTTTGAGGGTCACCACAGCATGAGGAACTAGCTTAGGAAGGTTGAGAGCCTTTAATCCCAACACTCATGAGGCAGAGGCAGGTGGATCTCTGAGTTCAAGGCCAGCTTAGTTTACAGAGTAAGTTCCAGGACAGGCTCCAAAAGCTGTACAGAGAAACCCTGTCTCAAAAAAACAAAAAACAAAAAACAAAAAACAAAAAAAAGAGGAGGAGGAGGAGGAGGAGGAGGAGGAACGTTGAGAACCACTACTTTAAATCAATGTGTGATAGGCCCCAATTGAGACTGCAAAGTAGTACAAAGTGGCTTTCAGGGTGTGGTTGTGTACCCTTTAATATCCTGATCTCTTTCAAATGGTACAAGATAGAAATGTTTATATGTTCTAAAATCTTGTTTACCCTTTTTTTTTTTTTAACTGTTGTGGTATCATGAGTGTATAGGATATTTTTCTAAAGCTACATGATGGAGTTTATCAACAAATGAATGTAGAATTAGATGTGAAAAGTTTTCTGTTTTACATTCTAGCAAGATGAAATATCGATAGATAGAACCCATATAACAAAAGCTCTTTGAAGTCTTCAGGAGCTAGAAAAAGGGGAGCGAATCTTACCCAGAAAGTTCTGAGAAGTGCAAGTGTGAAGCACAGGCTGGAGCTGCGGTGTGTAGTGCGCAGTGAGTAGTGCTTGCCTTTCAAGTGTGCAACCCTAGGCTCATTGCTCAGTCTCTAACACTTAGAAAGAGGTGGGAGCAGGAGGAGGAGGAGGTGGTGACCAGGTTTCTGACCCTGCTGCCTTTAAGCTTGTGGCAGTGGCATTGCTTGACTTCTGTCACATCTTCCATAAACTAGTAATGCAATAATACCTATCCCAGGGACTGTTTTACATATGTGAAGTGCTTGTCACAGTTCCTACCACATAGAAAATACCATATTTGAAAAATATTATTGCAGTAGGTTGCTGTTTGGGGGGTTTTTAATTTTTTTTTTTTTTTAAGACAGGGTTTCTCTGTAGCCCTGGCTGTCCTGGAATTCACTCTGTAGACCAGGCGGCCTTGAACTCACAGACATCCTCCTACCTCTGCCTCCTGAATGCTGGGATTAAAGGCATGTGCCATCACCACCCAGCTTTTAATTCTATTTAGTGTATAATTTTTAATTCTTGGGCTGGAGAGATGATTCAGTGGTTAAAGACACTTGCTGAGCAAGCTTGGTGACCAGAGTTCAGTACATAGAACCCATGTGAAGATGGGGAGAGAAAAGTTACTTAACCCCCACATGTGTGCAGTGACTTGTGTACCTGCACACATGCACATACTCTCACACACACCACACACAGCTATAGTAATTTTATAAGGTTTATTCCTGGGTTTCCTTACAACTCTCTTAGTATTTGACAACTCAAACATTAAAATTCTTTTTCTTTAGCCTTAAAATTCTTGTAAGAAATTGTTTAAAGAAAACTAAAAGATAGGAAAATATTTGTTTTAACAAGAATATTCAAAGTATAGCTTCTTACTGGCTGTCTCTCTCTTGATTATTAATCCATAATTACTGATCTTTGTATTTCTACATGGCTTTATCTTACTGGAGAACTTCCGAGGTCCTATCTTCCCAGTAGATACATGGCATCTCTTCCTGGTGGCTTCTCTCTGCCTCCTCTCTCCAGCATTCTCCTCATCTGGTAGCCCCGCCTAAACTTCCTGCCTGACTACTGGCCAATCAGTGTTTTATTCATCAACCAGTAAGAGAAACATATCTACAGAAGGACATCCCCCATCAGAGAAGAGAGAGAGAGAGAGAGAGAGAGAGAGAGAGAGAGAGAGACAGAGACAGAGACAGAGACAGAGACAGAGACAGAGACAGAGACAGAGAGGAAAGAAGGAAAGAATGGCTGTGAGGTTGTCCACCAAAATACTAATAGTTCTTCCAGGAAGTAAGGCTTGACTAGAGATTTTCTTTGTTGGATCTTTTGTTTTCTGTATCTTTCTGATTTTCTTTCTTTCTTTTTCTTCCTTCCTTTTTTAAAAAAGATTTATTTTACATATATGAATGCTCTATCTACATGTGTGCCTTTAGGCCAGAGGAGGACATCAGATCCCATTACGGATGGTTGTGAGCCACCATGTGGTTGCTGGGAATTGAACTCAGGACCTCTGAAAGAGCAGCCAGTGCTCTTAACCTTTGAGCCATCTCTCCAGCCCATCTTTCTGATTTTCTGTGGTGAACATTCTGTTCAGATAAATCCCATAGTAATTTTCATGCCTGTGTACATGTGTAGTTTGGTTAAAAGAGGCGGAAGTAGCTGGAAAGCATGGTGTCTTGGGTTAGGAGTGGGCTAGGAGCTAGAACAATAGGTTTAAGATGCGTAAAGTCCAAGCACTGAGCAAACAGTGCATGATAAGGCCATGCCATCTCATACGCTGTGTTCCCACTGAATTGTTTAGATAAATCCCTTTTACATTTTGCCTTTGTTTCTATTTTGTAAGATTTATTGAAATTTATCTTTGCAGTGTTTGTGTTAGGCCGTGTTCTTGGCAGAGCTCTGGATCTTTCCTATGCACACTAACCTCTCATTTGACTGAAACTTTCACAAGGTTCAGTAAGCTGAAAATACACTGTTTTTTTTTTTTTTAATTTTGGTGGGTAATCATAATTTGACTTCTTAAGCATATAGTATTAGTGCTTTAATTATTAAGTGGATTTCTATAATATGCATTGTTCTTTGAAAATCTTTTCCCCCTCTAAGAGGCAAGGTTTCTCATGTAGCCTGAGATGACCTTGATTCTCCTGCTTCTGCCTACTGGGTGCTGGGGCTACAGATGTGTGCCACCATCCCAAAGTATGCAGTTCTGGAAATAAAATTCAGACATGTACTCTGCCAGTTAAGCCACATCCCTTATCTTTAAGTGTGAAAGTCTTAACCCATGTGCTCCTTACCAGAAAACCAGTTTTCAGATTGTTTGCCTGAGCTTTATATAGAATCAGGAGGATTTATAACAGAGAATCAGAAGTTAATTTAAGTACGTTAACTTCCTCCCTTTCTCTTCTCCTTTTTTTTTTGGGACACAGGGCCTCATGTAGCCCAGGCTGGCCTTGAACTCACTATGGTAGAGGAGGATAGCTTTGGACTTCTGATCTTCCTACCTCAACCTCTTTACAGTCGCCTGTCACACACCCAGTGTGAGCGGGCAACATCTGGGTATGACATTTCACTATGTGTGATGCTAAGATGCTGGGCAGGTGTGGGTCTCCACATGCACAGTGACACCCTGTTAAAAAAAAAAAAAAAAAAAAAAAGATGCTAACAAGGATCTCTTGGAAGTCCCTAAATGTTTTTGATCAGCATAGGAATGAAAGCCACAAAGAAAGGGGAATACACACCCATCACACCCATTCAAATAGTTAAAATGGAAAAGACTGTTAATTATAAGTGTGTGTGAAAATGTGAAGCAGTAGGGAGTCATAGTATGGAATATGAAATGGCCCATAGTGACCTGAGAAGGCAACGCATTACAAAGTTAGATATATTTAGTATATTATCCAGCAGTCCAACTTCTAGATCTTTACACAAGAAATATGGAAACATACATTTGTGCCAAAGGTTCATAACACCTTAGTTTTTAATCACTCAAAACTAGAAACCACCTAAATGGCTGTTGGCAGGTAAAAGACAGTGCTAATATAAACTAGAATACTGGCAATAAAAATGAACACTTGCTTCAGCCATGTTCATAGCAGCATTATTTGTAATAGCCAGAAACTGGAAGCAGCTTAGATGCCCCTCAACTGAAGAATGGATAGAGAAATTGTGGTACATTTACACAATGGAGTACTACTCAGCAGAAAAAAAACAATGGAATCTTGAAATTTGCAGGAAAATAGATGGAACTCGAAGAATCCATTCTGAGCGAGGTAACCCAATCACAAAAAGACAAACATGATATGTACTCACTCATATGTGGACCTGCTTTATGATACATAGTAGTAATCATGCTTTATCAGAGCTGTTTTTAATGGTGTTGCTCAGAATGGTTTCCTCCCAGATGATGATTGAGAAGCTAATTAAAAAAAAAAAAAAAATGGTGCCAAGTATCACAAGAGTAACAAAACTGTGCTGTTTTCTGGGATTTTGTTTTTTACTTTTTTGTTGTGGTTGTTTGTTTGTTTTTTTGGTTTGTTTTTTGTTTTTTGTTTTTTTTTTTTAAAATGGAGTGTGCTGGATGTCTCTACAATTTTGTTCAAATGTCTGCAGAACCTGGAAAAGCTGTTGCTGCTATTGATGCATACCACATTGCCATTATTGGTCTATCTATCTATCTATCTATCTATCTATCTATCTATCTATCTATCTATCTATCTATATGCTAATGAACTCAAATATGTGATGAATCCAAGGTGTTTCAGTGAGTGCTCACCTGTGCATGCAAATTTGATTTCATCTTTAGTAAGTAGTAAAGTTATATGCTTACCAAATAAATAAATAAATAAATAAATAAATAAATAAAGTGACACACTGGAAGACAAATGTCACAAAATTTCAATTTTATGTGTAACCAAGAAATGATGAACTTTTGGGAACAGAGAGCAGAATTGTGGCTATTAGGCTTCAATGTGGGTCTTTTAACAATGGAGAAACGATTGGTTTAAGGATATAAAACTGCAGTTGGATAAGAGGCATGGACTCTGTGATGTTTTGAGGTCTACTGAGAGCAGGATAAATATGGTTGATAACAATATGCTATATTTTAAAAGTTGTGAGATAGTATACTTTAAGTGTTCTCAAAACAAAAATGATGAATATGTGTGATATAACATGTTAATTGGTTTAATTTAGCCATGCCATTGTGAACATACTGTATTATGTACCATAATTGTGCATGACTTTATTTATGAGCTAAATAAATGAATGAAAAAAAGGAAAAAAAATGAACACTTGCCAATTCACAGACCACCAACATGTCTGTATTCTGTGAATTTCATAAACATTGTATTAAATGTAAGAAACCAGATTCTACTATATACTCTCAATTCATAAGCATTCTTAGAAATGGAGTCTGTGGGACTGCAGAGATGGGTGTTTCAGAGGGCCCAATTTTTGTAACAAAAGCTCAAAACTGCCAGTAATTCTGTTACCTGGGAATCCAATGCCTCTGGCTTCTCTGGCTACCTCCATGCAAGCACAAACCCACATGCAAGATGTACATACATATACAAATTAAAATAAATCTTTTTTAATTAATTTTTTTATTTTGTGCATATTGGTGGTTTGGCCAGTGTCTCTGTACATCATGTGCGTGTCTGGTGCCTATAGAGGCCAGAAGGTGGTGTCAGATCTCTCTGGAGCTGGAGAGCTGGCATGTGGGTACTGGGAATCAAACCCAAGTCCTCAGGAAGAGCAGCCAGTGCTGCTACTCAGCAAGTCATCTTTCCAGTTCTAATTTCTTTTTTCTTTTAATGTAGGCTGTGATGGGGCTGGAGCAATGGCTATGTGTTTAAGAGAACTTGTTGCTTTTGTAGAGGGCCTAAGTTTAGTTTCTAGCACCCATGTAGGGCAACTCAAGAGGGACACAGTGCCCTTTTCCAGGCTCTGTGGTATGCATCCATATTGGCATGCTTGGGTATACACAGTCTTTAAAAAAAAAAAATACAGACTGGAATATTGCTCCATTCTTTTAAAAAATGAATGATGTATTGTGTGTGTTGGGGAAAAAAAAACTATTAATAACTCCCAAGACAGTTACATGGAATGAAAAAGTTACATATTGTATGATATTTGTATAAACTTAGAAGTTTGGGTTTTTTTGTTGTTGTTGTTTAGGGGCTGGCCTTGAACTCACAGAGATTTGCCTGTTTCCATGTCCCATGAGGGATTAAAGCCTCTGCCACCAAGCTTGACAAAATGTAGAATTATGAAGAGATGTGGTTGTCAGAGTCTGAGGGTGGTAAGGGTGTGGTTCTGTCTATACTGTCTATAGGAGGCCAAGCAGTGGAAAAGTTAGGCATTGTTTTGACTGTCATTCTCACTGGTTGCAGTACTGTACTGTGGCTTTGTAATGTGTGATTAATATGGGAAACTGGTTAAGATGTGTGAATGCCTTGTTTTTACAGGCATGTGTAGATCTATAATTAGCTCAAAATAAAAAGTTTAGCTTAAAAAATGCAGACAGTTTGGCAGTTTTTCAAAAAATTAAAGCATAGCCCATATGACCTAGCATTTCTACTTTTAGGCAAAGAAAGTCAAAACATTGTCTTTGCAAAAACTTGTACATAAATATTCCCTGCAGAACTGGCAAGATGGCTCAGTGGGTAAAGACACTTGCCGACAAGCCTTGTGTCCTGAGTTTGAGTTTGATCCCTGGACCCACTTGGTTGAATGAGAGAATTGACTTCCACAAGGTGTTCTTTGACCTCCACACATGTACCACATACTCATGTATGCAAACCCAAATAAATAAATAAATATTTTAAAGAAAAGTTGTTGGCAGCATTATTCATATAGCCAAAAAGTGGAAATAACCCAGCAGTCCATCTTATGGTAAAAGCAAATTAAAGTGTGATATGACCATGTAGTAGAATACTGGTCAGCCATGCAAGGAAGGAAACATTGACATTTGCTACAAAGTCAATGAACCTTAAGATACTGTGACAGATCTGGAGAGAGCTCAGCTGTTAAGCAGAGAATCCAGGTTCTATTTCTAACACCTGAGCATCAGCTCAAAACTTTTTTTGGGGGGGGGTTGGGGGGTTGCGATAGGGTTTCTCTGTGTAGCTTTGGAGCCTATCCTAGCATTCGCTCTGGAGACCAGGCTGGCCTCGAACTCACAGAGATCCACCTGTCTCTGCCTCCCGAATGCTGGGATTAAAGGTGTGTGCCACCAACGCCCAGCAGGCTAAACTCTTTAACTACTAATTTCAACTCCACCTTCTGACCTCCAGGGAGACCATGCACACATGTGATACACAGACTACATCATACATCAAAGCAAAACACTCATATACATGAAATAAAGTAAATTTTTAAAAAAGATACTGTGGCAAGTGAAAGAAGATAGGTGTAAAAGAAGTCACCCTGTGATTATATTTATATGAATGTCCAGAATGCAAGTATGTTCTGGGTAGGAAACAAACGAGAGGTTGCCAAGGCTGTGACTGTGGATGAGCTAATGAAGGTGCACTGGGGTTCAATAGTGCTTGAGCATATGGAGCTTGGTGAATTGTGTGGTATGAGTTAACTAGGTTTTAAATTCTGTAACAGCTGGGTTGGGTCTGCATGTGGCTGTAGCCCTGGCTACTTGGTAGGCTGAAGCAGGTGACCAAAAGCAGCGTGGCCAACATAGTGAGACCCCATTTCAAAAGAAAAGAAAATCTGAGGAAAAAATTTGTGTAGGTTTTTGGGGTAACAAACAAAAGTGGAAGGAAATTACTCAAGGGCCTGATAAAATGAAAGGTACTGAGACTTGTGGGCTCTCTCAGCTGTTCTGGGGTTACATACAGGTGAACATACGTCCATGAGCTGCAAAGTGAGTGGATTTATCTAAAGTTCAATAAAGTTGATTTTTAAAACTTATAAAACTATAAGGTGTTGGTGGTGCACGCCTTTAATCCCAGCACTGGGGAGGCAGAGGCAGACAGATCTCTGAGTTCGAGGCCAGCCTGGTCTCCAGAACGAGTGCCAGGATAGGCTCCAAAGCTACACAGAGAAACCCTGTCTCGAAACAACAACAACAACAACAACAACAACAAACTATGTATAATTGCAAGCTTAAAGTGACCTTTAGGTAGGAATACTCATGCAGCTCTTACAAAAAGTCAGGCTAGGTATGCTGAGTTCTGGCACTAAGTTACACAGTGAACTAGGTTGGTGTCAGCCAGCCTGCACCTTCTGCCTTGTGGCCTAGCATGGTGCAATTGCTCCAGTTTGTTTCTGGCTATCTTATTGCATTCTTTTCCTCTTTGTGCAAGTTGAAGAATGTCATATTTGGCATAACAAATGGAGGTGGTTGCCTCTCTCACCAGCAGTATAACAAGTGGAAGTGGTCCCCTCTATCATCGGCAGTATAATAAGTGGAGGTGGTCGCCTCTCACTAGCACTTTGGAGTGTTCAGTTAATCTGGGCATAGGAGGTTGGTTAGAATGACTCCTGACGAAAGGGCCTGGGTAGCACTGCTAGGCAATGCTTAAACAACCAAGGCCAAGTAAGTTTCCCACCTGCATTGCCCCTGGTCTCAACCTGATCTCTTGCCAAGAAGTAGGCTGACTAAATAGCTGTTATAGAAAACCTGTCAAGGTTTGAGAAGAGTTCTAGAAGGGATATGTGAGAAGGACCACCTCTGTGAGCCTCTTTCCTCCCACCCTCCACCTGCTCTCTCTCAGTTCTTAGGTACTCCTGATAGATTGTGCCACATGGTGAAGGCTCTGTTTTCCTTTGTTGCCCTGGTGCTAGAGGTTTAGTTTAGGGATTCAGGGATGCCAGGCACAAACCTTGTTTCTGTTGTTTTCCTCAAGGGTGGTATAGGTTAAAAACACCAAATAAGAAAATGCAAAAGTAAGCAAACACAACCTTAAAACATAAGAGGCACATTCTAGAATTCTAAGTGGATTTTGTAGGAGTCCCACCAAAGTCCATACAATAAAACCGTGATAGCTGGCACCTACATGGGGTTTGCCATGTGTGGGAAGGAAAAGTTCACTTGCCCTATATTATGCTTTTCAACACCTCTGACAATTTTGATTGAGGGTCCCTGGTTGTGTCTTCCCCCACAACAACCAGTTACCTGGCTTTCTGACACCAGGTCTGTTACTAGCTGCCTGGAATGAGTATAGACTTCCTGAGCACAGAGCTCAGTCCCATAGACCACTCAGCCTTAAATTAGTGGTAGTGTCACCAATGTGCTTACAGTCTCTGCATGACTTGGCTATACATGATAGGTTTCCATAATCCCCTGTGAAGGTTGGATCATTTACTAGAATGGCCCACAGAATTGAGGAAAGCACTTCACCTACTGTTACATTTATTTAAAAGAATATACTTCAGAAACGGCCAAAGGAAAAGGTACAGAGGACAAGGCATGAGCAGTATGTGGGACTTCATGACTTCTCTGATCATGTCACCTTTGGCACTCCATGTGTTTGCCAGCCTAGAAGTTCTCTGACCCTGTCTTTATTTGTGGAGGCTTGTGGAGGCTTCCTTTGTAGGCACAATTGATTATA
Organism: Cricetulus griseus; assembly: GCF_003668045.3. Taxonomy (NCBI): domain Eukaryota; kingdom Metazoa; phylum Chordata; class Mammalia; order Rodentia; family Cricetidae; genus Cricetulus; species Cricetulus griseus. Next base: position 378,245,160 of record NC_048595.1, on the reverse strand, counting down.
TTGCTGTCTACAGATGGTATTTTCCTCCCCCTTTCCTCAGAACAGCATCTCATTACATAGGCATCTGTGGCCTCCAACTTATCCTCCTGCCTCAGCTTTTTGAGTGTTGAGGTTATTGACACATGCCACCACTCTCAACCTGATTCCTCTCTGACCCGGCAAGTGAGGGTAGGAATCTGGTTTTAGTCTTCTAACCTCGCATTCGGTTGGTTCTGACTGCAGCCTCTTTCCTAAATTCTATGTTGACTTACACTCACTGCACAGGCTTGTTGTGAATCACAAAGGCTGCCAGTGCCTTGGTCACTCTTACCGCTTAGGAAATGCTAGGCTTCCATTAATTAGTAGCTTAATGCCAGGAGTGGGGATGAAGACCAAACAAATATGTCCTTATTATAAACCACACCAGCACAATTATGGGACTGTGTTCCAGCTTCCATAACTCTCATAGTTCTCACAACAACAGTATGAACTCAATGCCTTTATTATCCTTTTTTATAGAAGAGGGAATTGAAGGACAAAGTGGGTATGAAACCTGCCCAGTGCCACACACCTGATAAGGGTGGAGCTAAGAGTCTATCCAGATGGTCTGGCTTCAGAATCTGTGTTCTTTACCTCTGCACTTTCTTTTCCTTTAGAACAGACTTCAAACCCTTCACACCATTATATGGTAACTTTTTGTAGACAGTTCTGATCCTCTGGGTTTCTCTGTTCCATTATCCTCATGTGTAACCTACCTGTCTTCTTTTAGACGCTACCCCCCATTTCTCCCACACTAGGAAATGACTGTTAAACAAGAAACGGAGACCTTCCAATTTTTTCTTTTAAATTCTGTTGTTCTAGCCTTCTTCTCTGCAGAGAGACAAGTCTTTTTCTACATTTGAACTTGCCTAGGAGTAAATAGGTATATAATGAACTGTGACCCTCACTTAGAAGCTTCCTTGTAGTAACTCTTTACCTGTCACAAGATGAAGATTGATGCTGTTGGGGAGCCAGTGCCATATGTTGAAACTAAGCAAAACTCAAGTAACCTGCCACAAATGTGTATTAGAAATGCTGCCTGTGCATTGGAATTAAAGTGGTATCTTGTGCTGTGAGAGGTCTGGCTGGCTCTGGTTGGGAAGGTGTTCCTTGCTATCTTGAGAAGGCCCTGAGACGCTGAGTTACTGCCGCCGCCCCATGAGAGGGTCTAAAATAACCACATACTAGTTGATCCTGAAGATGCTTTTGCATTTAGGCTTTTAGTCCTTTATGATTAAAACTGGCTTTGGTGGTTGGTCTGCATACTTCCAGAAAAGTTTGTGAATTTGAAGAAAAAAAATTTTATATATTAGTGGAATTCAAACCATACTATTACATGAAAGACATTTTTGAGAACCTAGAGGAAAACATGTGATTCTCCATATGCATAAACATTCTGGTTGTTTTAGAATAAAAATTTAAACTGGGCCACCACACCTTAAATTACAGCACTCAGGAGGCAGAGGCAGATGGATCTCTGTGAGTTTGAGGTCTGCCTAGTCTATAGAGCGAGTTCCAGGACAGGGTCCAAAGCTACACAGAAACCCTGACTGGAAAAACCAAACCAAAACAAATAAGAATAAAAATGTAAATAATACCTAGTGTAGGGTATTTGTGTTCTGATACTAATAGGCGAGTTTGCTGGTGTGTGTGGCTTTTCTCTCATCCTGCCCTCCTCTGGCTTTACCTCCTTCCTGTTCTAGTTTGCTCCTTACTCATTCATTCATTCATTCGAGTTTGTTCCTCTTGCTTCCTAGGCTTCATCTCTTCTCTTCCCCTTTCTCCTTTCCCTCTTAACTTCTAATCTGCCTTATTCTTTCCTACTTGCCCTTCAGGTCTCAAAGAATGTCCCTTCCTCTTTTCCTCACATTCTCACTCCGTGTTTCTTCATTGTGCATATACTTGTATATGTTTGAGATATACAAACAAACAAACAAAAAGGTTTGTTTTTAACTTATGTGTGTGGATGTCTTGCTTGCTTGTATGTACACCATGTGTATGCATGGTGCCTGAGGAGGCCAGAGAGTATAAGATCTCCTGGGACTATAGTTATAGATGGTTGTAAGCCTCCATGTGGTTTCTGGGAATTGAACCTGGGTCCTCTGGACAAGTACTCTTAACTGCTGAGCTATTTCTCAAGCCCCCTGTTTATGGATTTTTGTTGTTGTTGTATATTTCTTTTGTTTATTTGTTTAGAGTCAGGGTTTCTGCATATCCTTGGCTGTCCTGGAACTTGCTCTGTAGACGAGACTGACCTCAAACTCAGAGATCTGCCTGCCTCTGCCTCCTCAGTGCTGGGATTAAAGGCATGGGCCACCACTGCTTGGGTGTTACATATTTCTGTTTTGTTAAAAACATTAGAAACCAAAGGAGGGTATTGGGTGTTTTTCTCTCTCCATATCTACCCCTGCTCCCCCTTTTAGAGACAGAGTCTCACTGTGTAGCCCTTAGCTGGCCTGGAACTCATTATGGAGACCTTGAACTCATAGACATCCATTTTCTTCTGCCTCCAAGGTGTATGCCACCACACCTTGCTTGTGCTTTATTTATTTATTCATTCATTTGTCTGTTTTTTGATTTTGGTTTTTTTTTTTTTTTTTTTTTTTTTTGGTTTTGGTTTTGGTTTTGGTTTTTTGAGACAGGGTTTTTATGTGTAGCTTTGGAACCTATCTTGGCACTCGCTCTGGAGACCAGACTGGCTTCGAACTCACAGAGAGCCGCCTGCCTCTGCCTCCCAAGTGCTGGAATTAAAGGCGTGCACCACCAACGTCCGGCTATTTATCTATTTTTTATTGCAACAGGATCTTTCATTGTGTGGCTTTGCTTGGCTTTTATTGGATATTGGGGATTTGAACTTAGGTTCTCTTGTTTTTATAGTGAGTATTCTTTCTAGCCCCCAAATAGGTATCTTATCTGTTACTGTTTCTATTTTAACCATATTGTGAATGAACAGACTAATCATGAAGTATTACAGAAATTGGGAAGAAGAAAGTCAGATCTTCAGCTCTACAGTTCTATAGAATAATCTTTCTCCAAAGAACAAAATATAAATTGTCCTGTTAACAAGGACTCTTTAGCTCCTTCTTATAATTGAGAGGATCTGATGACCCTGTCTGATCTCCATGGACCCATATAGACAAAACACTCACATACAAATTGGGGGGTAGGGTAGTCTTTGGGGTCAGCAGGATGGTTCATTGAGTAAAGATGCTTGCTGCATAAACCTGACAATCACTGGGTTGTGGTGGCACACACTTTTAATCCCAGCACTCAGGAGGCAGAGGCAGGCAGATTGAGTTCAAGACCAACCTGATCTGCAGAGTGAGTTCCAGGACAACCAGGGCTACAGAGAGAGAGACCCTGTCTCAAAAAACCTAGGGGGGGGCATTAAACAAACCAAAACCATTAATTTCTAATTTATTTTGAGAAGCAAGACCCTCGTGTGTGTGTGTGTGTGTGTGTGTGTGTGTGTGTGTGTGTGTGTGTGTGTGTGTGTGTGTGTGTGTGTGTAGATTATGAAGATCTATATGCCCTGGGTTGAACTAAGAGTTGACTCTTATATCGGTAAAGAACTGGTGTGTATGTGTTTGGGTGCATTTTGTGTTTTGATGTATTTGTTGGGGCTTTAATGGTTCTCTTTCTGTCTGGGTGTGGTGCATGCCTTTAATTTTAGCTGAGGCAGGAGGATCTCTGAGTTCAAGGCCTGCCTGTTCTGTACTAAATAAGCCCTGATCTGGGCTAAGTAAGTAAGATCCTAACACACACACACACACACACACACACACACACACACACACACACACACACACACACACACACACACACGTTTCTCTTTCTGATGTACTTAATTTGTCCTAGCCTTCGTAGGTCATTGTGGCATAAGTAAGATCCTAACACACACACACACACACACACACACACACACACACAAGTTTCTCTTTCTGATGTACTTAATTTGTCCTAGCCTTCGTAGGTCATTGTGGCATATTTAAGTCAAAGGACTAACAGTTTTGATTGAAATGGCAAGTGTTCTTTTGGAAGCAAGAGTTCAAGTTCAAACCAAGAGTGTTAATGTCCAGTACTTATGAGTGCATTGATGGTCACCTCCTGCATGGCAGAGTGCTTCTCAGGTGAAGATTGACAGTTTTTGTGAGCTGTGTGGAGCTCTTGGAAACCTTTGGCTCAGACTGTTTCCAAAGCTGTCTTCATAAGGACACAGATAGCTTTAACTAGCTGTGCTGGCTGAGGATTAATGCGCCACAGGCAGGTTTTACTCCTAGGGAAACTTCCCTTTCTTCTAAGTCTTTCTTTTGTTACTTTATAAATTTTCTTTGTTCTTTGCAAGTAGTAGAAATTTCTTTTCTAGCAAAAGAGTTACATAAAATAAGATTTAGAAAATTTTAGTTAAGCAAATGCCTTTGTAAACTAACCATGAAAAGACGGATCCCTTCAAGTTTACAATTGAGTCTTAAATGTAGATTGCTAGGGGTGGTGTCACGGGTATGGGTTTCTTGGATGTCATCCCTTTTAGCCCTGGAGCTAAATATCAAGAGGCTACATGCTCAACCCTAAAACATTAGCCTCTGCCAACATTACATCAGCTCTACAAAACCTCACTGGCTAATTATCCCTTGGGTTCGGACATGGATCTGGCAGCCTGTGAAGGCTGCTTTTTCCGATTTCTGTCTTCCTGGCTGTGACATATCCAAAAGGAATGAAGTTGAGAAATCATCATCTTTTGAAAGCTCTTGACTTCTCATTCCCACAGTGGTTCTCATGGCCAGGATAGAAAGTTGCTTCTGAACTTGGGGTCCTTTATATGGTCCAGGAGGAGTGACCCGGGAGGGTGATGGTAAGGTGCCTGGTTGTCTGTTTCTGGATGCTAGTGTCTAGGGGGTCTAGTGTGCTTTTGCAGCCTCCCCTTTGTACCAAGATTGAAGAACGTGGGTAGACAAACTCAGACTCAAGTCTGTGGTCTCTGTGTCCCTTGGCTTTTCCCTGAGTATCGGTACAGTCTTGCTCACTTGAGTGATCAAGTGTTTCTTGAGGATAACCGTCAGTAGGAAGTACTGTGTGACATCACACAATCCTACTGCCTTTGAGCCTCAGTTGTACCTGATGTATGTTCGATGTCTCTTCATTCTGTACTTTTCAGGGTTCTTTGCTTTAAGACTGAGCATGAAGTAGATTACCTGGAAAATTATTGGATATCGTTGAATTAACAAGGCTCAGAAAGTGAGCAGAAAATTGACAAAGGCTAGCCAGAGTGACAGCCAGGCCACTGGCAGCCCAGTGATGACGCACTGCCCACAGGTCTGTTTCTGCCCCTGCTGCTTACCTGGTCTCTGGTGGGCTCCTTCTGGTCTTGGAACTGCCCACATTGCTAGGGGTAGTTCTGATTATATTTTTCACTTTTGTGTAATTTCTTCATATTCTAAGTCCTTGATGGGAGAATCTCGTCATCTTTACTTGGGTTATTCATTTGTAATCTAGAGGCCAGGGAACCCAGAGAGGGGAAATCTGTTTCTGTGGAAGCAAGAGGGCTTCTCTTGTTTTCCTTGCCATTGGAATTTCTCCTAATGAAAGGGGCTCAAGTGCTAGATAGCTAAACTTTAGGATGTCTTCTCTACAGTAGCTTGCCCCTGTCCTTATGTCCATGGTTCACTCTCAAAGTTTGTTCTTGGCTCAGCCTTGCCCCCTGCTGCATTGTTTCCTGGGGAGTCTGTTTCTGCTTGCACAACATAGAACAGTGACAGGCTGGAGAAACCACTCCCTTCAAGTCCAGCTTGGTGAACCAGTGAGTTTGTTGGGGCTACTTAGAGGAGCATGAGTGAGTTTATCACTTGGCAGGCACATGGGTGACAACTCAGGAAAGCTGTACTACTAGAGTCCCCAGTACAACTTGTAGCAGCTGTGTCACCAGAGGATCGAATCTTTCCCAGCACATTGTACACTGATTATATAACCATGGAGCTGCAGGAAGGGTCTCCTGAGTCTTGTGAGTTTTCTAACCTCTGTGAACCCCCATTTCTTCCAGGGAGTTATTCAGATAGAGCAGGAGTAGCCATACAGATAACCAATCTCCCCCTTAGTCTACACATTCTCTCTCACTAAACTCATCTTAACCTGTGGCTTCAAATGCCATTTACCAGGTGGCTCTGACCTGGTCCTATTCTAGACTCTGCTAAGCTGCTGCTTCTTCCGTCTGGATACCTAGACAATTCACATGCATTTAAAGCTGATGTCACCATTCCTGAGACTACCCTGGAGCCTGTGATCCCTAACTTAGTACCCAAGAATGGTTTCTCTCCTTTCCTGTGTTCCTCACACCTGTGGCTGAGTTTTATAGGCTGTTCTTTGACTTTTCATAATTTGTCTCGCTGCCCTAGATCATATTCTCACTTTTAGCTTTTTTTTCCAGTGGCCTTTCTAATTGGTTGCCCTGCCTAGAAGCCAAGTCTCCTATGATCTATTGTTTATTCATTTGCCTAGAGTCCCTCTTTACCTCCTGTTCTTTTTTGTTTTTTAAAGAAATTTGGGGGCCTCATATTTGTGGTCAGAGACAACTTGGGAGAGTCATTTCTTTGCTTCTAACATGTAGGTTCCAGGGATCAAACTTAGGTTTTAATCTTGGCTGTGGGTGGTGCCTTTATTTACTAGCTGGACCATATGGCCAGCCAATATTTTAAAATCTTTATTATTTTTATTTCATTTGTGTAAATGTATTGGCTGTATGTGTGTATATGAACCACATGTGTGCCTTGTACCTGAATAAGCCAGAAGAGGATTTGGATTCCCTGGATTCCCTGTCAACAAATGTGTGGGTATTTGTGAACTAAAAGCCAGGTCCTCTGCAAGGGCAACAAGTGCTCTTAACTGCTGAGTGCTCTCTCCCTCTCTCTCTCTCTCTCTCTCTCTCTCTCTCTCTCTCTCTCTCTCTCTCTCTCTCTCTCTCTCATTTTTCAAGACAAGGTCTCTCTGTGTAACAGTCCTGGCTGCCCTAGAACTCACTCACTCTGTAGACCAGGCTGGCCTCGAACTCACAGAGATCCGCCTGCCTTTGCCACTCAAGTTCTGGGATTAAAGGCATGTGCTACCACTGCCTGCCTGGCAAAAATCTCATTTTTTGGCCTTGGCCAGATTGAAATTTTTATCAGTCTTTCTACTTGAACCTCTGAAGTGCTAGGATTATAGGCATGAGCCACAGCACCTGGCCAAAATACTTTTCCTAAAAATCAGTTTTGATCATTTGACTTTCCTACCTGGAATTCTTTGGTTTACTGTGGGGTTTAACTATTTTATGTGTATGTTTAATCTTTCATTGTGGGCTATTTTCCTTACAGTCTTCACAAATATTGACTGCCTCTTAGGTTCTGGGAATGCTAGTATGCTGCTTGTGCCCTTGTAGTTTCTGTTCTTGGCCTCTGCTCTGACCACTCCTCTTTTTCATGTTAGGCTGTTAATGTCCACTAGCTCTTTTGAGATGTGTTATCAGTGTGTACTGTTCCCATGCAGGAGTGTCTCTTTCCTTGTGCCTCCCCCTTTTCTTTCCTTTTTTATTTGATGTGTATTAGTGTTTTGGCTGCATGTATATCTGTGTACTGTATACACTATATACAGTGCCCTCAGAAGGCAGAAGGTGTCAGATTACCCTGGAAGTGGAGTTACAGACAGTTGTGAGAGGCAGCATGTGGTTGCTGGGAATTGAACCCAGGTCCTCTGGAAGAGCAGCCAGTGCTCTTAACAGTTGAGCCATCTCTCTGGCAACCTTCTTGTGCTCGTTTATAGTTAGTGCATGCCACCACAAAGTACCTTAGTGAGTGCATTCCTGACTGGTCTCACAGTTACAGAAAGCACATTCTTGAAAAACAGGGATGTATCTTGTTTCTGAATCCCTAGGTTCTGGCATGTGGCTGTTATGTAATAATTTATTTAAGGACTTATGAATAGAAAGCATTTGAGAAGTAAAACAATGTATACGTGTGATGATGCTTGCATAATTGATATTTCTTGGACGCATTACGTATTTACTGACTGTAGAGATCAATCCCTGGGGAACAGATTTGATCTTACTTCATCCTGTTATCTGTTTGCAGGTGGCCAGAAGCCCAAGAACCTTATCAGCCCATCAGATGACTTTGTCTTCTCTGTGATCAACTTTTATAGTCTTTCCTGAGGAAGTTGATCAACTATGGTTCCCCTTGGCTTTCCCAACTGTACAACCACTGATTCAGTCACTGCTTTAGTTGTTATAGTGGTATACATGTTACACAGTACCCACATATTCATACCGTGTTAATATCCTGGAAATTAGGGAACCTAGAAGCATGCCCATGGACATGGCTGTCCTACTGGGTCTGCAGGTACCTTAAGTTCCACGGCTCTCATTTGGTTTCTGTATTCCCACTACAAGTCTTGGCAGCACACACAGTACATAGTTTAAGCTGCCTTTTTTTTTTTTTTTTTAAGGCCTTGACCACTATCTTGATTTACTGCACTGGGAAGAGTAAATTTTGATTTTTTTTTTCTTCTTTCTTTCTTGTTCCTCCTTCTGAGTGAGTCTGCGTCATTGAGAAATGTTTAACCTCATGGCCTTGCACTAGGGCTGGAGATTTGCCTAAGGGAACTGGAAGCTGGTAGTGTTTTTACTTAATTCCCCTCCCCCAAGGGGTAGGAATTTTTTTTAGCAGAATCAGCCAAAACAGTTAAATGCTGGGAAATTTTTTAGTAGCAAGCTATTGCCATTAGGTTACTGAAAATGTTTTTAAAGTTTTTTAGAGATAAGTATAGGCATTTTGGATTCCCTTTTGGGGAAGAAAAAAACCAAAACCATAGCTTCTGCCAGGTATGAAGAAGAAAAACTGAGGCAGAGGACTGGAATCAGTGATGCCTGCCTTCAGTCCCAGCACTGGGGAGACAGAGGCAGACAGATCTCTGGGAGCTGGAGACCAGTTTAGTATACATAGAAAGTTCCAGGACAGCCAGGGCTACACAGTGAGACCTTCCTAAAGAAAGTTAGATTTTCTAGAAGGGACAGCAGAGCTGGTAGGGGACAAGAAAAAAGCACACTTGTGTGTGTGTGTGTGTGTGTGTGATCTGAAATAAATCACAAATTAGTAGGAAAGTCAGTGTTACCTTTTTCAGTTGTGTGGTGTGCTATTAAAAGAAAATTGACTGGCACAAGAAGGATATTGCCAGAGTTTGAGTTGTATAAACTCTCACTAGGGAGAGTAGCCATAGGCTGAGGCCGATCTCTCTGGTTTATGGGAAGATTTGACTTCTCAACTTTGGAATTATACTAAGAGTAGATCATAACAAGGATTTTTTTTAAAGCAAATCTAATTCTTACTAGTGTTTTGTATTTAGAAGAGCACTTTGATATAAAGAAGATATTTGCCCACAAGGGTTAGGATCTTTGATCCTAAAGAACCAGCAATCTTGGTATTAGGGGAAGATGTGAACCAGCAGATTAAATATACCTACCTGTTTTATATAACTGTTTATATGTTTTGTGTCACTGATGAAAAAAAATCATATATATGTTTGCCAAAATGGAGTCATAAGCTGAGCAGGCACTGGGCCCTGAAAGGAAGGAATTGTGTGGTTAAACCATTTGTGGTGTCTTCATGACGTTGTAGAAAATTGCAGGCAATTACACTGTGTAGTATAAATACAGGCTATCTTGTCACCTTGAAGGACACAGCTGCACTCAACCTACAAGTTTTCTATTTGTACTGTTTTCTCCTGTTAGCAAGAGAAAATGGATGATTGAGGGCTGATGCTACTCAGGGGTATCAGACTTCTTTAGTTAGCAAGAGCTTAATTATCCCTACTTAATCTACTTAACCCTTCTTAGGAATTCCCAGACTTGCTGTGCCTCAGGAGTCTCTCAACTTCCTAAAGAGTGATTCTAAGACTCAAGAAATAAATTCATGCTCTTGTTGGATGTATATGGGGGCAGGGCTATAAGATCCTTAGAAAGAAAAGATGAATGAAGTCAGGAAATTTTGAGGTAAGATTGAAGCTAGACCAAAGACTTAAGTCAGATTTAATAGAAGAGTCAGGAGAAGTGAACCCAATGGTGTTACGTTGGGAAAGAAATCCAAAAGCAAACATCTGGAAACCAAGAGTAGTCATCCTGTGTGAAGCAGAGTAATGTTTTTTACCTTGATTAGAATAGAAGGCAAAAGATGGTTTGAAAATTGGGTTGAATATATATTTAATGAGGATCCTGATACTAAATTAGAATTTGGCCTCGACCAAAGAAGTCATTTTAAGATCTTGAATAGTTGGTGGCACACGCCTTTAATCCCAGCACTGGGAGGCAGAGGCAGGCTGCTCTCTCTGAGTTCAAAGCCAGCCTGGTCTACAGAGCGAGTTCCAGGACAGCCTCCAAAGCAATACAGAGAAACCCTGTCTCGAAAAACAAAAACAAAAGATCTTGAGTAGTTATTTCTTTATTAACTTTCATTTGCAATCAGTATTGAAATGGTTGCAGTAATGAGTGCTCTTAACACACCAGAATCACTTTAAAGGTTTTTTATAAGGAAAGAGCTGAGTTAGTGCATAGTTTTGACAGCTGAAAGCCCAGAATCAGGAGACCCATCAGTTTGGCCTTTGGTAAGGGCCCCTTTGGCTATATGACATCATGGTGGCATGTGGGAGCATGTGCAGATGGGAGAGTATGGTGAAACAGGAAGCCACAGTAATTACCTCTTAAGTGCTAAGCTTGTGAAAGTCGATTCAAAGGTCACAGATACATAAAATACTTTTTGAAAACATGCAGGAAAAAGACACATTATTTTAAATAAATCATATATAATAAATATTAAGATTAAGGTATATGGCATATGTGCAAAATTATTTTTCCTTTTTTATTTTATTTATGGGGGGTGGTTTGAGACAGGGTTTCTCTGTGTAGCTTTGTAGACCAGGCTAGCCTTGAACTCACAGAGATCTGCCTGCCTCTGCCTCCCAAGTGCTGGGACTAAAGGTATGCACCAACACCTCCTGGCTATGTGCAGAATTCTTAAGGACATGATTTTGCTTTTGGTAGGGGGTCCTCAGTGTGCTTCATGGTGCTGGTGCCATGTGAAATCAGCTACTGCAGCCCTAGCATTCCAGGGCTCTGTCAGGTACTAGGGGTACAGTGGGGCATCAGACTGACATAGTACATTTTTGTACACAACTGAAGTTAATCAGTGAAGGTAGATTAGTTAATATAGCAGAAAAGGGGGCTGGGGTAGAAAAACAGGACAGGAACATCCAAACAAGTTAGGAAACATTCCAAGAAGGCTTTGCAGGGGGACAGGGGATCTTTAACCTATGACCTGAGGGATTTCTGCCAGGGAGATAAGAATAGTGATGATTTGGAGAAAAGTAAGCTTATTTGAGGAATTGATGTGCTTTTGTCAGTAATAGAACTACACAATGTAACAGATACAAGTATAGGCATACACCTTGTCCTGACCACCTACTGGTTGTTCTAGACACGTCTCTGTGCTCCATTTTCCCCATATGAAAATAGACAAGACAATAATCACTAACTTGAAGATTGGGGCTAAATAAATAATGTCCCCAGACCAGTGTTTGGCAAACAGCAAGTGCTCAGTACACTTTTAGCTTTTACTGATAAGGCTACTGTTGCAAGTATAAAGTGTGAGAAGTGAGTCTTAGACTCTAATTTAGTGGTACAAGAGGCATTTAAGAACATGAGGAAGTCAATGCTGGGGATTTTTCATTTTAGAGTGTTCTGGTTTCAGGGTGGGGGCCTTGTTCTGGTTTCAGTGTGAAGGCCAGATTGGAAGGGCTAAAAAAGAGAGAGCAGAGAGATGAATGCAAAGTCCACATGAGATATGGTCATTCAAAAGTGCTTACTGTGTGCAGGCGTGCTTTTTAAGTGGTACTTGCGCCCTGTTGATGGTGAGGATGTCAGTGACAATGAACAAAGACATAATAATAGCAGTAAGTGCTGGGATAAATGAATAAAGCAGGGATATGGAATAGATGGAAAACATTTATAGGCAATTTAGAAGGATGATCGGGGAAGCCTTTTTGAGAAAAGACTATCTAAAATGAAGGAGAGAATCATCTGTGGTATGCACATGCTTAGCATGTCCAAGGACTAGAAAAGATTGTGCAAGTGAGTGAAGAACATATGTGCTGCAAGAACTGAGATGTCCCATCCTGTTTTCCTGGAGTTGGTGTGAGCAATTGCTGGCACATAGTGGTTGTTCTGTGAATGCCAGTTGAATAGACAGACCAAGTAGTAAATGAATAAACAAATGAGTCATGCTCTGTAACAAGTCTGGAGTCTGGGAAAGGGAGAGAAACTCAGAAGGTTGGTAGAAGATGTGGGTCAGCCTTTTCACTTGTGTGAGCTCAAGAGGTTGTACAGTGGAGCTCAGCTAGTGGGTCTACATCCCAGGCTATGCATTCCATTCCCTGAATGTGTGACCTTGGCAGGTTTCTTATCTTTGTGTGCTTCAGTTTCTTTTTCAGGAAAAAATAGCAACTCTCCATAGGGTACCAGCAGGGTTTGCACTGTTGACATTTGAGAGAGAGAGAGAGAGAGAGAGAGAGAGAGAGAGAGAGAGAGAGAGAGATTTCTACCTACTATATGCCAGTAGCAGCCCTCTAGCTGTAACAAGCAAAAATACCTCCAAATATCAAATATCAACATATATCCCCTCAAGGACAAAATTGACCAGGATTGAGACCACTTTGAAGAGAAAAGGTGCTGATGGTGTAAAGCACGGACCAAGATACCTGGCATAATAGAAGCGAGCTTAGCATGCCTGAAAGCCCTAGGTTCTGTTGTTATCACTGTCACAGTTAAATAGGGGGGATTGGAGGGAAGACAGCTGTTGGTGATATGAACAAATAGGCTGCTCTGAGACTTATTTACATTCATTGATACTCTCAGTTGGAAATGTGTTTGTTTTGTTTTAACTTTACATTTATTTCTTAGTTTGGAAGATAAGAGTCTTATGGGCTTGCTATACCTCACTCAGGCTGGTTTTAAACTCCTGGGCTCAACAGATCTTTCAGCCTTGACCTCTCCCACATCGGTAGAACTATAGGTTTAGGTGGCACTGGAGGTTTCTTTAAGGTGGAAGAGTATTAGTAATAGGTTCTTTTCATAGTTACTGGGCTTGGGGGTACTTTTTGTAAAGTAAGAATTTGGTTTCTAAGATTGCAGTATACTCCTTGGTGATCCATGATGTGTCTTAGTCAGAATTCTCAATTTTAATAAGTACTGAGTTTATTCTATTTGGCTATTAGACCAAATGAGATTCTGGGTAGAAAACCCAAATCAAAACAAAGCACCCAAAAATCTTACCACAGGGGCTGGGGAGGAGGCTCAGCAGTTATGAGCTTTTACAGCTACAAGTTTAGTTCCCAGCACTCACATTGGGGTAGTTTACAACCCATAACTCCAGTTCTGGGGATCCAGAGTCCTCTTTTGGCCTCTTTGGGCACCATAACACATATGCAAATACCCACATATAAACACATATATACATATAATTTTAAATACATTTGCATAATTTTATATAGGCACTTAAGTCTGAAACTTTGTTCTCCTTTAAAAATTGCTGTTGATTTATTAAAATAGACTTAGGTATCTACAGTGGTGATTTAACCCCAATCCATGGCTTATTCTCCTGGAAATAAACAGTTGAGCAGTCTCAAAACTGTGGAAATCAGTGAGTGGCTTGTGAAATCCCCTGTGGTGTCTTAGATCCTTTACCAGCATCTCTCCAGGAACTGATCCTTTTCACTTTCAGATTCTTTTTCTTTGTGTCTCTGGTCAGGTCAGCACCCACCTTCTGGGATTTTGTTGTGGCTGAATAGGGTGATTTTTAAAACCAGTGAATCAGCAGGATCCACAGATATCTTTCTGGTGTGTATAAAAGCTATAGCTGCAGTATGGGCCCCTGACTGACCTGTTCTTGGTTAAGTAGGAACAGTAGAAGTTAGGAGCGGAGTGTCAGGGGCAAACTACCTTCCTCCATGGTGTTTCTTCCTCCCATTATTTTATACTTGACCTTATCTAAAAAGCTGGGAGGTATTCCCTTTCTTAAAAAAAAAAAAAAAAAAAAAAAAAAAAGCAGTGTTGGGGCTGGTAAAGAGCTCTAGCTTTTCCAGAGGATCCAGGTTCAATTCCCAGCATCCACATGGCAGCTCACAGCTGTCTGTAACTCAAGTTCCAGGGATCCAACACCCTCTTCTGGCCTTCCCGAACACCAGGCACACAAAATAAAATGATAAAATTAATTAATAAATAAATATGCAGTCTTTTGTGGGGTTTTAGCATTCCTTTGCCTTTTGTTTTCTCCATTTTTTGGACACACTAGGGTGTGTCCTTACCTTAAAACCTTGTCAGTAACCTGTTCCATTTTTTTCTCTCTGGATCCACATATGTAGAAGCACAGTTCTTGTTTTTTGTCCAGTGAATTGGATTTCTGTTTTTTTTTAATAATTTATTTATTATGTATACCACATTCTGCTTCCATGTATATCTGCACATCAGAAGAGGGCACCAGATCTCATAAGGGATGGTTGTGAGCCACCATGTGGTTGCTGAGAATTGAACTCAGGACCTCTGGAAGAGCAGTCAGTGCTCTTAACCTCTGAGCCATCTCTTCAGCCCGGGTTTCTGCTTTGGTTGAGTGAGATTTATTTTTTTCCTTCCTTCCTTCCTTCCTTCCTTCCTTCCTTCCTTCCTTCCTTCCTTCCTTCCTTCCTTCCTTCCCTCCCTCCCTCCCTTCCCTCCCTCCCTCTCCCTCCCTCCCTCCCTCCCTGCCTCCCTCCCTCCCTCATTTTTTGAGAGAGGGTCTCTCTATATAGCCCTGGATGTCCTGGAACTCACCACTTATCTTGCGTTGGCGAGTACTGAGTGCTGTGATCAGAGGCATGCACCATTATACCCATCTTATTGAATTGTTCTTAAAGGGGATTGTATTTTATGTCTTTATTGTTGTCCCATGTCATCCCCTCCCCTTTTCTGTCTCTCATTCTCCCTTTTCCCTCCTTTTCTCTACCTCTGAGCTAAATCCCAGCCAGTGTCTCACGATATACTTCAGACTGGCCTTGAACTCACTGTGTAGCCTAGCTCGACTTTGAGCTAGACCCTCCTGACCTACATGTAAGTGTAGGGGTCACAGGCATGTGTCACTATCCTCAACAGGTTTATGAATCAACATATGTAGGTGTTTCAGAATATTCCTAGAGGTGGACTTGATGGGTCAAGGGAAGCCTTTTTAGTTCAGTACATGCTATTGTCAGATTATTTATATTTGGGGGTGGTACAGGACTCATATAGCCTCTTTTTTAAACCATAATTTAAGAAATACAAGAAAAGAGACCTTTTTAGGTGGCATGCCTCTACTCCCAGAATGCAGGAGGCTGAGGCAGGAAGGTCACTTGAAGTTCATGGCCACTGGGATATGTTATGAGATTCTGCCTCAAAGAAAGGAAAATTTGGGGCTGGAGAGATGACTCAGAGGTTAAGAGCACTGGCTGTCCTTCCAGAGGTCCTGAGTTAATCCCCAGCAACACAGTGGCTCAAAACCAACTATAATGATATCTGGTGCCCTCTTCTGGTATACAGGCACACATGCAGGCAGAACATTGTATATACAATAAATAAATGAACAAACAAATAAAATCTTTAAAAAAGAAAGAAAAGCCAGGCGTTGGTGGCACACGCCTTTAATCCCAGCACTGGGGAGGCAGAGGCAGGCGAATCTCTGTGAGTTCGAGGCCAGCCTGGTCTCCAGAGCGAGTGCCAGGATAGGCTCCAAAGCTACACAGAGAAACCCTGTCTCGAAAAACCAAAAAAAAAAAAAAAGAAAGAAAGAAAAATGTAAAGCACATAGTGGATGTAACTGGTAGAAAACAGCTATGTACAAGATTCCTGTCTCTCTCTCTCTCTCTCTCTCTCTCTCTCTCTCTCTCTCTCTCTCTCTCTCTCCCCTCCCTCCCTCCCTCCCTCTCTCGATATAGGTATTATACATGCTTTTAAATTTTTTTTTTTCTTTTCAAGACAGGGTTTCTCTGTGTAGCCTAGGCTGTCCTGGAACTCACTCTATAGACCAGGGTGGCCTCAAACTCAGAGAAATCCTCCTGCCTCTGCCTCCTGAGTTCTGGGATTAAAAGCATATGGCACCACCTCCCAGCCAGTCTTTTAATTTTTTGGCTGGTCTAATGGATGCTAAATGATAACTCTTTACTATCTCTCTACCCAGGAACTTAGCTAGATTCCCCCCCCAACCCCCAAGACAGGGTGGTCTCTCTGTGTAACAGCCTTGGCTGTCCTGGAACTGGCTCTATAGACCAGGCTGGGCTCAGACTCACAGAGGTCTGCTTGTCTCTGCCTCCTAAATGCTGGGATTAAAGGCATGCATCACCACTGCCTGGTACTCTACCTTCTTTTCTGGTTGTTTTTTGTGTGTTTGCTTTTTAGTTGGTCTCCTGTATTCCAGGGTGGCCTCAAATTCACTGTGTAGTTGAAAATGACTCCTGATTCTTCTACCTCCACCTCCCAAGTGCTGAGATTACAGGTGTGCATCACCTATGCTCAGTTGTAAGGCTGACATTTAAATATAAAGTCTGGATTCAAAGAGTAATTTTCAAATTTCTTATTTTTCATTGAAAAAGAAGTAAATTTAAACTGTTTATATCAGTTGTCTGGCTTTATTAATCAGAAAAATTGTGGCTTCCTAACAGAAAGGTGGCTGTATTCTAGCACTCAGAACCAGGCCTGTACTCTGACCAGATGAACACGTCTTGATATTGTCTGAGAGCTAGTAACTTAGCTTGAAGTTCACCATTTATATTTAAAACTGTGGAATGACTTGTTTCATATAAGTGTACTAATTGTATTTTTGCTTTCTGTGCTAATTGTATTAATCACTATAAATGTATATGTATTATATGTGTATGTGCATAATTATGTGTGTGGGTGCACATATATGTGTGCATGTACATACAGAAGTCAGAGGTTGATTTCTTCCATTGAGCTCCACTTTGTTTTTACTGTGGCCAGGTCTTAGAACCCAGAGCTTGCCGATTTGGCTAGTCTAGTCAGCTTGCTCTGGGGCTCCCCTTTCTCTTGGAGGACTTGGATTTCTGGCGGGCTGTCAAGATCACCCAGCATGTGCATAGATGTTAGGAATCCAACTCTGGCCTTCACACTTGAATGGCAAAGTATTACCCATTGGCCCATCTCTGCGAGCCTAGTTTTGTTTTTTAAATCCTAGATTACTTTTTTTTTTTTAGATTTATGTGTTTTATGTTGTTTTGCCTGCATGTATGGATACCATGTTCATGTCTGCTGCCCAAGGAAGTCAGAATAGAGCATTATATCCCTTGGAATTGGAGTTATGGGAGATTCTGAGTCACTATATGTGTACCGGGAATCAAACTGGGTCTTCTGCAAAAGCAACAAGTGATGTAGCCCTCTATAGGACAGTCTTAGTATTCACTCGCCTCCCATGCCCAAGAACTTGGGTGTGATTCCCAGAACCATTCCCAGAACATACTGTGTTTGTGTGTATCAGAATTTCAAGTAAGCGTGTATGATGGACATTCCCCTTTTTTAAAAATGATGAAGGATTTGGAATTGGAATTGTCTCATGAAGTTGAGGGAGCTTGGTTGCCTCACTATACTATGAGTAAAACGTTGCATTTCCATACTACAAATAGCAGGTAGTTAAATCCTTGTGTATTATGAGGGCTAGAGGACTGAAGTCTGCGAACGCAGTATGGAGCCCCTGGTGAGTGTGGCTTCTGGCTTCTTTAACTTCTAAAGAAATATATGGAGTTGCCGAAAAATTATTATTCCAGTGCCCTTACAGAGGTGAGGTGAAGAGAGAAGTGTGATGGAGGGGCCCTGGCAGCTTTGGAAAAAAAGTAAAGAACCACAAAGTATGGGAAAGAGCTGGTGGGTGTTGTCTAACATCCACTGGCAGTTTTTCCTTCAGAATCTGTGGGTTGTTTTTTGTTTGTTTGTTTGTTTTTTGACAGTTCATAATGTAGAGAAATTGGCTGTTGATATCTGCTCCACTGACAGTGGGAGTGAGAGTATGTTTGAAAGTAACACAGGGGTTATGGTAAAGCACAGATGAGCAAGACGTTCACCCTTGTTAGCTGGACACTCTTGAAGGGCAGAACCTGTTCTTAAGATTTCTTTAGGCTTTTGCTAACACACGGCACAGCCAGCAGTCTTTTAAATGGGCCAGGGCATATATTCCATATCTTTTTATTGGTTTCCCTGATGGGTAGGGAGGGGACAGTAGAAGAAGGTGGTAAATGGGCATCCTTTGTGGTAGGAGATGAGGAAAAAATATTCCAGGGGCAAGAAACAATTATCCACAGAGGAATGTCACCAAAGAGGAGATTGGAAACCACCAGTAAGGGAAAGAGATGTAAAAGTGTGATATTCTCTGTGTTTGTGGGTGTGGACTTTGACTTTATTAGAACATTAAAAAAAAATTCTGAGGTGGTTGGAGAGCTCAGCATTTAATAGCATCTGCTGTTCTTGCGGAAGGTTTGGTTTCCCAGCTCCCACATGGCAGCTTACCATCTGTAACTCCAGTTTCAGAAGACCAGATACCCCCTTCTGGCCTCCATGGGCATAAAATTAAAATAAATCATTTTAAAAATTGGATGTTGAGGCCGGGCGTTGGTGGCGCATGCCTTTAATCCCAGCACTCAGGAGGCAGAGGCAGACGGATCTGTGTGAGTTTGAGGCCAGCCTGGTCTCCAGAGCAAGTGTCAGGATAGACTCCAAAGCTACACAGAGAAACCCTGTCTCCAAAAACAAACAACAACAAAATTGAATGTTGAACTTGGAAAACTTGTGCAGATTTCCTCTGCTTCTTAAATTGTTGTGTTGGAGCAGAAATATCACATGGTTGATTGTAACTTATAGAGGAAATTATAAGGGGAAAGTTTTAAGTAGAATCAGTTTGGCCCTTAGTCCATTTTTTATTGCTATAGCAAAACACCTAAGAGTGGATAATTCACAAAGAACAGAGATTCTTGTAGCTCATAATTATAGAGATCCAAGAGCAAGGTGCTAACTTCTATTGGTCTCTGGTAAGGGCTTTTCGGCTACATTACAACATGGATGGTATCATTGTAGGAGCATGCATGAGAGAGGAATGTGCCATAGCAAGACAAGACAGGAAAGCAGAGGGGTTTAGGTGCCAGGGTCTCTTTTTACTGCATCTTATTCTTACAGGAATGAGAGCTATATCAGTTATGAAGGCAGCACCCCCAATTTCCTAACCACCTTCTACTGAACCCCACCTTTCCTTAGAGCAGCGGTTCTCAACTTTCCTAATGCTGCTACCCTTTAATACAGTTTCTTATGTTGTGCTGACCCCCAATCGTAAAATTGTTTTCATTGTTACTTCATAACTGTAATTTTCTGCTACTATGAATTGTAAAGTAAATATCTGTGTTTCCCACTGGTCTTAGGCGACCCCTGGGAAAGGATCATTTAACCCCCAGGCCAAAAACACTGTCTTAGAGATTCCTGTGGCTCATAGAACCCTTGGAATCACACACCCAAACTGTACAGAAACAGCAGCCCTGAACATCTTTCAGAAAATAAATATGTTTTCACAGGTCTGCCTAAGTGAATAAATAGTGTTGATTTCAGAATCGGTTGCAAGAAAGAATGAATTGTTTGAGACAGATAGTTAAAGGGTTTTTCAAAGCCAGGCCTGGTGGTACATACCTGAATCCTAGCACTTGGGAGAGTGAGACAGAAGATTGCAATGTTTTGTTTTGAGGCAAGGTCTCGCTATGAAGCCCTGCTAGCCTGGAACTCTCTATGTGATCAGGTTGGCCTCAAACTCATAGAGATCTGCCTGTCTCTGCTTCTGCTTCCCAGGTGCTGGAATTAATTCTTGTAACCCTACACCATCTAGAAGATTGCAGTTTTGAAGCCAGCCTGGGCTGCATAGTCCCATTCTCAACAAAATAAAATGTGACCATTGAGAAGGCAGGTCTAGTAGTCCTTCTCATTGTCATTTGCTTAAGAAACATTAAATGCTGTACCATTTTTCTTTCTGAAGACATGCTTATTCAATGGCAGTTAGACACGCTCCTTTCGTCTTGGCTTTTCTGTCTCAGAGATCTCCATGAGCAGGAGTGGTCCATCCACAGTGTACTCTGGCAATGTTGCTGCTCTGATGGCTTGCTGGAGCCCTGTACTGTCTCTAAAGTGACTCACCATTAGTCAGAGAAGCAGAACAAGAAATCCCAGGAGAGACTGTGACCAGCTCTCTACTTTGGGGTAATGTTTTTTCTTTAATTTATTAGGTCATCTGATGTAGGAAGATGTTAACAGTTAGAAAGCTCTAAAGGAATGTTAGGTTCCAGGCATGATGTCTTTATGATCACTATCCTGAATTCACTAAAATATGGATCTAGTGATGTTAATTCCTTGTTGTGCCTTGTTCTTTCCCTGTTTTTCCACCCCATGAAATCTGTTGTCTGTGCTATGGGAGACCATGAGCTGTCCTAAAAGGTATAATATCAAAAAGTAAATAAAGGGGGATGATTAGTTGACTATTTTCAGTACTGTTAATACAGATTATTGGCTAATTATCTCATTAAATTGCCTAAACCTTTATGAATGTGGTGTCCCAGTTTCCAGGTGCAAAAATGACTTAGCCAGAGTCAGAAGTGAACAAAGGGCATCTGATTCCAGGTGAAATTCTCAGCCGTGGAATCACAGTCTTTGTCCAGTTTCTAAACAAGATATGATCTGGACAGGTCTCAGGCAGCTGAAGAGCAGTGTGCTGGTCTATGTTGCTCTGTGGTTTATTTGTTCACTGCCTATCTCTCCCCCCCACCACCCCAATCTAATGTATGTGAACACATGGTATTTATTGAATAAACAAGTGTGTGCAGTTAGCTCTGAAGAGTAAAAGTTACTGACTTTTTTTGTTTGTGAAGTTTTGTAACTAGGGACTGGAGAGATGGCTCAGTGGTTAAGAGGCCTGGTTGTTGCTGCAGGTTCAGCACCCACATGGTAGCTACCAATAATTTCTAACTCCAGTTCTAGGGATCTCATGCCCTCTTGTGGCTTCAGTCAGCACTGCACACATGTACACATACATACATACATGCAGGCAAAACATTCGTACACATAAATATAAATCGTGAAATTTGTCAGGCTTATTGTAGCATATTATACCTTTGAGTCAGGTTCTCACATAGTCCCACCTGCCTTGAACTGATCTTTCCTTGGCCTCCCAAGTGCCTACATTATAGGCACATGCCACCATGCCCAGTGTTTGCAGTGCTAGGGAAGGAACCCAGGACTTCATGTATGTACACAAGCCAGCCGAGCCATGTCCCCAGCCATGTCCTCATAGTCTTTTAGGTAAGAATAAAGTACACCTTGTCTCCTTTTTTTTTCCAGGAGATTAATAGCGGTCTTGAGTGCTCACTGCTCACTTCCTGCCCAGCTTCTTTGCTTTCTTTCATTCCTGTTCATGCCTGTGCACTGAAATTGTGTGTGTGTGTTTTTACATTTCTGTCTCTTTATTCTGTGTTTCTTAAGCAGTTGTTGTCATACCCTTAACTCTTGTGCATTTCTTTTCCTTTGGTTAGAATGCTCATCTAACTTTGACACAGACCTTCCCCCAGAATATCATTCTGGTTTTTGAGGGTGTTTTTGTTGTTGATACAGGGTGCCTTGTGTAGACCAGGATGCCCTTGAACTCACAGAGCTTCATCTGCCTCTCCCAGTTTCTGGGACTAAAGATTATGTGCCACCAAATAGGGCCTCCAACCATTCTGGGTTCCCCTCAGATGTGTCCTCTTGCTAGAGGCCTGCTCTGACTCCTCCCAGCCACATAGGTACCCGTTACTCAATTCCTAGCAGAGTGCTGTCAGGTTGAGAGTTGGTATTAATGGGTATATCCACTGCTGGGTCTGTAAACAACCCAAACTGTCAAATGCCATGATAGCAAGGACTGAGGTCTTTGGAAGTGACAGTGTTACTTTGAGACATTATAGCCAAGCAATAAGCGGTATAGCTAAAACTGAAAATTAAGATCCCTGATTTTTAGCAAGCATCCTTGCTTTCACTGTTTGGGAGTGTGGGAAATGGGCTTTAAAAAGCCGGGCATTGGTGGTGCACGCCTTTAATCCCAGTACTCGGGAGGCAGAGGCAGGCGGATTTCTGTGAGTGCTAGGCCAGCCTGGTCTCCAGAGCGAGTGCCAGGATAGGCTCCAAAGCTACACAGAGAAACCCTGTCTAGAAAAACCAAAAAAAAAAAAAAAAAAAAAAAAACTTATTCATAGAAATCTGAAGATACACACCAAAGGGAAGAAGAGGGAAAGAAAAAGAAAATACAGCCTTTCTATTCCTGCCATCCTCTCTGTGCTCTGTGTGTATGAATATGTCTGTGTCCATGTCACATATGGGGTGATAACATCAGTTCCTGTGTACTGAATGAATATAGAATGGGTACTGTCCTCATTGCTCTATACATGTGCTAATTTGTTGATTGCAGTGACCCTGTAACTGGATTATCTCATCCCTAGTTTGTAAATGAGGAAATGGTGACATAGAAATTAAAAACATCTCAAAGTCTTATAGTTAGCAAGTGGTAGACATAGCACTTATGTCCCAGGCATTCTAGCTTTAGAGCATATATATACATATATGTTCTAGAAATAGTTTTGTATGCAAACAATGGACTTGTGTTTTATCCAAACTTTGAGTTGTTTTTTGGTTTTTTTTTTAAACAAGCTTTAAAAGCAAAGACACCAGGCAGTGGTAGTGCATGCCTTTAATACCAGCACTCAAGAGGTAGAGGCAGGTGAATCTCTGTGTTAGAGACCAGCCTGGTCTAAATAGTGAGTTCCAGGACAGCTAGGGCTATTACATGAATAAACCCTGTCTCAAAAAAAATCAAAGAGAGAGAACCACAATAAGTTCTGAAAATCAGCGATAGTCTTCCTCTAGATCATTCTAGGTAAGGAGAAAGGAAGGCAAAGACAGACATACAGAGCCTGCATTCCTCACTGGTCCATCCTGATGGGTTAACATTTTGTAGTCCACTTTTTGAGGAAACAAAAGAAAAAAAGACAATTTCTCTGTGTTAGTGATCTCCTTTTTAGGAATGTAGTTAGTGGGTTTTGAGAAAGATAACACAGCACCAGAGTGTGCTTGCTATGGCAGCAGTTTGTGGTTTGGTTGTTTGTTTGTTTTTGTTTTTGTTGGTGGTTTTGTTTTGTTTTTGTTTTTTTGAGACAGGGTTTCTCTGTGGCTTTGGAGGCTGTCCTGGAACAAGCTCTTGTAAACCAGGCTGGTCTCAAACTCACAGAGATCCTCCTGCCTCTGCCTCCCAAGTGCTGGCATCAAAGGCATGCGCCACCACCACCTGCCTGGCTGTTTGCTTAACTGCTGAATATTATTTTCATGAATTGGTACATCACAATTTTCTCCCCCCCCCCCAATTCACAAGTCAAAGAACATTTAAGATGTTCTGGTTTGGGGAAATTATTGACCTATATATTCATGTATGGCCCTTAGAGGGGTACATGTTTTTATCCAGGCACTCAGTGTCCTGGCTAGTCTTATACCAGCTTGACACAAGCTAGAGTCATCAGAGAGGAGGGAGTCTGGGTTGAGAAAATGCCTCTATAAGATCGGGTTATAGGCAAGCCTGAACAGCATTTTCTTAAGTAGTGATTGATGGGAAAGGACCCAGCACATTATGGATGGTACCATATCTGGGCAGGTGATCCTGGGTTCTATAAGAAGCAGGCTGAGCAAGCCATGAGGAGCAAGCCAGTAAGTAGTATCCCTCCACGGCCTCTGCATCAGCTCCTGCCTCCTGGTTTCTGCCCTATTTGAGTTCCTGTCTTGACTTCCTTCAGTGATGGGCTACAGTGTAGAAGTGTAAGCCAGATAAACCCTTTCCTTCCCAACTTGCTTTTTGGTCATGGTGTTTTGTCAAAACAATAGGAATACCAAGTCACTTGGGAATGGGATTCCTGGCTTAGATGGTAATAAGTTTAAGTTTATAAGAAACTTGTAAACTGTTTACAGAGGAGCATTTGTGTCCAAGAGGCATAGTTGTTCCCCATTCTCAGTGCTAGATTCTCCTGGAATTTCTATTCTGATGGCTGAGTAATACCCACAGGTGCTCTTGTTGGAAATGGGTGTGGCTGAACTAGGAGTTTCTGGTGAGAGGATTGTCTATGTTCTTTCCTTTCTGTTTCACTAATACTTAGCAATTTTCACTGTGTGGAGGTGGAAGAAGGAGACTTTGATAGCCCACCTCCTAGCTAGCTAGGAGCTGTGGCAAATATGATGACACATTATATTCCTGAACTTCATCTATTTTTTCCTGGAACAAATTACTCAGCATAGAAGTTTGTGCTTCTTTTCCTCTGTACTGCACACCTTGCTCAACTTCTGCATGCCAGGAAACCTTATGTGGGGAGCATATGGTGGCTTGTCTCTGCACCGCCAGCCTTATTAGCTGACCTCCTTAGAGGTGGAAATGCCAGTGAGTGTCATGGTGGCTGCTGTTTCTGTAGTCAGCTGGGTAAATATTTCAATTCAGCCTGTTGGTATAACTCTCTTGATCACCTTCCCAAAGGTTGAATGATGAGACTACACCATCTAAGCGAGTAAAATGGTAATGTAATTTGAAGGTGACAGTACAAGGTTATAAATCTCAGGTGTCTCATGGGCTACCACTATTGTCTCAATCTATGATCTCTGCCTTAGCCAGCTCTTAAGATACTTTATTTTAGTCCTTGTGATTGCTATTCTTAGTTGTCAATTTGACTACATATGAAATTAACTAAAACTCAAATGGCTGGGCACACCTGGGAGGGATTTTTTTTGTTGTTGTTGTTGTTAAATCATTTGAAAGGAGAAGACCTTTGTCTAATCTGAATCTTTGAGGTGGGAAGATACACCTTTAATCCAGAGCTTTTGAGGTAGGAAGACCCACCTTTAATCTGGGCCACACTTTCTGCTGGCTTCCTATATAGAAGAGGGCATGGTAGAAGGACGCTTGCTCTCTATGCTTGCTTGCTCCTTTTCAGTATAGATCTTCATAAGAGTGATTACTAATAACCACATGACACAATCTATAATGGGCTGTCTTGAAATTTCCTCTGCCAGTGCTGTTTATCCACAACTCTTCAATTTTGCCTCAGGCAGGCTTTTTGGAGGAGGTCAGAAAGCAGTCACATTCTTTGCCAAAATATCACAAGAGCAGCCTTTAGGTTATAGTTCATATCACCCTCAATGCTGTCTTCCAAGTTCCTAGTAGGATGACCCAGCCCTACTTAAAGTGTCCAACTGCTTTCCTCATCCAAATTCCCAAATTCTTCCATATTTCCTCAACAGGCAGTGTAGTAAGGCCGGTCACCGCAATACCCTGCTCCCTCGTAACAATTTCTATCTTAGTCAGTATTCTGTTGCTGTGAAGAGACATGACTACCATGGCAACTCATAAAAGAAAGCATTTAATTGGGAGCTTGTTTATAGTTTCCAGGCTTTAGTCCATTATCATTGCAGGGAGCATGGCAGTAGGCAGGTGTGGTGCTGGAGGAGTAGCTGAGAGCTACATCCTGATCTACAGCAGAGAGAGCTTGGTTCTGGCATGGGTTTTTGAAGCCTCAAAGGCCACACCCCTAATCCTTCTAATCCTTTCAAATAGTACCACTCCCTGACGACTAAGCATTCAGATATACGAACCTATGGAGACCATCTTTAATCAAACTAACACATCCATGGTTGTGCACACCTCTGATCCCTATACTGGGAGTTAAGAATGGAGAGTTTGAGGCCAGCCGGGGATTGTTGTTCTGCCCCCTCCCGCTAAAGTCTCTGTGTAACCCTGGTTGCCCTGGAATTCGCTCTGTGTAGGCTGGCCTCGAACTCAGATCCACCTGCCTCTGCCTCCCAAGTGCTGGCATTAAAGGCCTGCGCCACCACTGCCTAGCTCCAGGAATTGCTTGTCTAAAAAGGAAGGCCAGCCTTTGTTTTCTTTTGAAATGAAAAGGTCAAATATGTAATAAGCTATATCTTCTTTTAGAGTTTATCAACACGGTACTCACAGTTTGCTAAGAAATGTCCCTTCATTGAACACATTTGCAATATTAGCTATCCCTTCATTCATTCATTGAGCACATTTGCCATGTTAACTGTTGTGTTTATGGTTCTCATCTAGGTGCTGGGATATGGCTTTTTTCAAAGTCAGTTCTTCCTGAATTCCTAT
This sequence comes from Cricetulus griseus, assembly GCF_003668045.3. Taxonomy (NCBI): domain Eukaryota; kingdom Metazoa; phylum Chordata; class Mammalia; order Rodentia; family Cricetidae; genus Cricetulus; species Cricetulus griseus. The sequence goes on along the minus strand of NC_048595.1, from coordinate 378,218,860 downwards.
CCCCATATTTGGGTATCTTTCATCTATAAATATTTTAACACAGTTGTCAAGTAAAATAAAATAGTGCTGTGTTTTAGCTCCTTGTTCTACTGCAGTACAGGCTTTGCACAAGAAGGGAGGCAGAGGCAAGAAGAGGGAACCTGATCATGTGATACACTTGTCTGGCAGGAGCCTTTTGGTTCTGAGCAGAGAAACCAACTGTTTACTATTTTGGGTGAATGAGGTTGGTTGGTTGCTACGAGCATTTTCTCTGAGGGAGCCCTTGCGTCTTCCAGCTCTACACATTGAAATCATCCCAGGCCTGGTTTTTGGCATTTGGTTAGTGGAGGGGAGGTATCAGTGTCGAATCCCAGTGCTGACAGGAGAAATGTTTTGCCAGGAGACTTACGAGTCCACCCTTTTGCTGTCAGTACTTTAATGCCCCACTCCCTAAGTAAACCTGGGCTCTTGCTGTTCTTGCAACCCTTTACACTGCAAAACTGAAGTGCCCATTTTAACTTAAAGAGCCATGCTAATCAAACCCTCAGCAGATAATAAATGGCTGCTCTGAGGAGGGCAGGAATGGAGACGGGCTTCTTGCAATATTGGCCTCTGGAGTCTTATATCTCCAGCACACTGGAGAAGACCAAGATTTGTCAGCCTGCCTACAGGATCCTGCCACTCTCATGGATTGTCCTGAAGCCGAGGAAAAACAGCTGTTCAGCAGTGTGCCTGAACCCTTACCACAGTTTGCGGGAAGGTTAGCAAACTATCGCTTTGGGGTTTGCATGCCACCCCCCCCCACACACACACACACTTGAATGTATTGCTGTCATCTACCCCCTGCCTGTTTGAGTGACTACAGAGTCACTCAAGCTTTGACTTTTGATGGTTTATTCTTTCAGTGTTTGTATTAAACCTTGTTGAACATTCAACAAATTGATAATTGGACATAATACTGTAGTATGCATTTGAAAACCAGTTAGGACAGTGATAAGGATGTTTCTCCTGCCTCAGCCCTCCTCCAATAGTGAGTAAACGTGTGTTGTAGAAGAAGTGATGAAAAAAAGCTGTAATAAGGTGAAACTCTGCTTCTGTTTGTGGGTCAAGTGCAGTATCTTATCAATAAATCTCTCTGGCTATAAATAAATAGGGAGCTATTGATGATGGCCTTATTGTCTTCTGTCCCTTACAGCAGCCTTCTTTGCTATTCTGAAACTAGTGACAAAATATTTTTTTCAGAATGGAGTAGATACATTTAAGTTCTGCAGTAAGTTTTTAATTTGAGGAAAATCTTTTCATTAGCATTCTGGGTTATTGGTAGGAGTGAATAGAGCCTTCATCAAAATTTTACCAAATTTGGATGGCAAAGAATGATCAGTTTCTTAGCTTGGGAATGATCTGCAGTCATTAATTTATGCCATTAACTGTGCAAGTGCTGCTTTTCTAAAGCTTAGCGTTCTTGAGTTCTCGAGCTCCCCTTGGGTCTTTGTGGGTTCTGACAGAACGACTTGAGTGTGAGGGTTCAGCAGTGAATGAATCAGCTGCAGACTGGTCTTCAGTGCCCAGTTTGCAAAGTTTTAAGAGCAGATTGAGAGGCAGTTGTTTTTGTTTTTTAAATTAGAAGTATACTGGATCTAAGTGAGAGAAATATCATGGCTCTACAGAGGGAAGACTTTAATCATTGGGCTGCAGCCCTTTACTTTGTAGAATCTAGAGTGTTATAAAGTTCCAGAGCCCCAATTTGCTAGGTCTTTGCAGATTTAGCTTGGTGTAAATAAAAGTCCTGGGCTCAGGCGCTAGCATTGGAAGTAAAACAGCAAAGAATATTTGCATTTGTGTGAAAAGCTGTATAAGTAGAAATGCAGACTTGTTTAAGCAGGATAGGAACGGTAGTTGAGACGCTCACTCTGTTTGTGGAATTCTGTACATCTACAGGTGTGTCCAGTCTTTTGACATTGCAATACAACACTGTTATCTACAAAAACATACTCAGGAACCATATGGTAGTGGCACCTCCCCTTATAAGTAGGTTTCTGACCTAGTGTTGGTCTGCATTACCACATTACCACAGTTTGAACACACCTTTGAGGACTCAGATCATGTCTTCTCTAATTATCTTTTTAAACTCACAAAAGAAACGGATTATGCTGAATACCCTAGGACACCCAGTGAAAATGAAGTATGTTAATCTTGTTTCACTATTATGGATAAATTCCTAATAACAGTAATTTCCTTTTTTTGAAAAAGATTTATTTATTATGTATACAACATTCTGCCTCCATATATGCCGGCATGCCAGAAAAGGGCATCGTTACAGATGGCTATGAGCCACCATGTGCTTGCTGGGAATTGAACTCAGGACCTCTGAAAGAACAGCCAATGCTCTTAACCTCCTGAGCCGTCTCTCCAGCCCTCTTTTCTTTTCTTTAATTAACTTTGGCAAGGATCAGATATGCCTGATTGTTGTTTTTAAAGGAGGAATGAACAGTCTTGGAGATGGTGTTTTGTGGTTTCATGCCACCCTCTGGTATAGCACTGCCCAGTACTGTGTCTGCACTGCCCAGCATGGTAGTCACGAGACAGATGTGACCATTGTGACTTGAAATATGGCTAACATTACCGAGAAACCAAAAGTTTCATTTTACTTGATTTCAGTTAGATGCAGATAGCAAATGTTCCTGTTGGCTGCTTCTTGAGTTCTCTTCCCTCCCTATTTCTCTTCCAGCCTGCTTGCCTTTATTCCTCTTCACCAGCTTAATATTGCAGCTAACTTGGAAGAGTGCTGGCTGTGTTCCTACTCCTACAGTACTTCCTACCTCTCGGCCGTGGCTCTTGCTGTTCATCTCCAGTTTAGGAAGTGTTTCAAAGGTTTCTCGTACACTGCTGCCTTCATGAATATTACAGAATCCGTTTTTTCTCTAGTTATTTATCTCTAAGCTTATTTCTTTTTTTTTTTTAAAGATTTCTTTATTTATTATGCATACAACATTCTGCCTCCATGTATTCCTGCAGGCCAGAAGAGGGCACCAGGTTTCATTATAGACATCTGCCAGCCACCATGTGGTTTCTGGGAATTGAACTCAGGACGTCTGGAAGAAAGAACAGCCGGTGCTCTTAACCTCTGAGCCATCTCTCCAGTCCTCTAAGCTTATTTCTTACAAATTTTAGACATTTACTTACTTTGTACATGTGTAGATGTGTACGGGCACATTCATGCCTGAAACACTACAGTTGGGGGGGGGCACTTTCAGAGTCTGTTGATGCCCCCCCCCCACACACACACAGGATTTCTCTGTAGCTTTGGAGCCTGTCCTGGAACTCTCTCTCTTTAGACCAGGCTGGCCTTGAACTCACAGAGATCCACTTGCCTCTCTGCCTTCCTGAGTGCTGGGATTAAAAGTGTGCACCGCACCACAGAGCTCTCTCCTTGCATCTTGTGGATTCCACCTTGTGGGTCGACAGGCATCTTCATCACTGAGCTGTCTGACTGGGCATATTACAGTTATCTTCTCTGTTGTATTTGTGAGTCACTTGAAGGTCTTTTGCACTTTTTATGGTCTTTGGTTTTAGTGTTTGTAATAAACCCAGCCTTTTCTGTCTGGTCCTCCCAAGTGCATATCAAAAGCCTTCTGTAGACCACCAACCATACTGTGCACACTAGAGGTGAGTTTACTGAGACTGTTGAGAATTACTATGCTTCTGGGCACTAGAGGGCAGTATTGTGTCCATGGGAAGATGTGTTCATTCTCAATTGACTTGAGAGGTTTTTGAGTAGTCCCCTAGTCCAGTTTTAGTCAGTTTCCAGTGGATGATTCTAGCCTTCAGTGACATTAGAAAATAACATTTCTATAATGCTATTCAGCTAGATTTAGTATGTGATGCTGGACCAAGAGATGGTGAATTTCATTTTGTTCCACCTGAGAGGTGTCAGTCAGGTCACTAGGTGTCATAGATTAATTCCTCAGAGGGTAGACTCCTTTTTGTGATAGGCAGTCATTGTCTTAACATGGAGCAGGTTGTCTTGTCCCTGACTTCCTAATTCCATCTCGCCAATGATGTGTGGCCATGTTGCTCTGAGCTTTAGCAAACCAGTTTCTGATTTTCTAGTGTCTTCAGTCATCACTTGAGTGAAATGAAGTCATATGTGAGTTTCTGTCAGGTGTTATATGAACTTGTTCTGCTCCTTCCTTGCTTTCATCTTCACTTCTACACAAGGTGTACACAGTACAGAACTAGTAGTAATATGTATGACATTACGTTTCAAATGTTAAAGGTTGCATGCTGTTAAAAGTTGATAAGAGATGTGAAATGCAACTCTACCCACCTAAGCTGCACACAGTGAACTGTGGGTGTAACTACAGTAGTTTGGCCAGCATGCAGCTTGTCCTCTCATGTTATCCCCTCAGAATGAACTCCATTAACTATTTAATTCAGACCCCTTCCTTTTTAGTCCCAGGTGGACTTACTGTTTTAATATCCTCTGCCTTTCTTAGTAATATAACTTAAGATATTCAGGGTTAACCAGTTACTGTGAGGTATCTGGATTCATTATGGAAAACCAGGTTCAAATATAATTAAGACAAGACTGGTGCATTTTGGATAAGAACGAACACAGTTTGCTGTCTGATTTGTGGTTAGACAAGAAGCAAGTGTCTGGGCATGGTGGCACACACCTTTAATCCCAGCACTTGGTAGCCAGAGGCAGGTAGATCTCTGTGAGTTTGAGGCCAGCCTGGTTTAGAGTTACAGGATAGCCAGGGCTACATAGTAAGATGGAGCTTTCTTCAGTGGGTCACCAGAGTCATCAAATAAAATGTCCAGTTGAATTCATGCAATTGTATACTAACAAAACACTCTTACCAAAGCAAGTTGGAGTCATGGTATCTGCAATTGAATAATTTCCTGTCCAGGATTTTAGGTGGGGAAACAGAACCTACAGTCCTGTGTGGTTAGTTACAGGACTTCCCTACTAGGAAAGGTCGTGGTGATACTGAGTAGACCCCCTGGCAGGCAAGTGTGGGGTGAAGGTACTCAGGGTCCTGGAAGTGGTCAAAATTAAATGTGCAGATCAGGATATGCAAGCTTCCTCCTTTGGGGGTGATCTGCATAAAGCTCCCCTGGAGCATGCAGGTATGTGCTGAACTCACTTGGGCTGCGGCCCAGGCAGATGGCACATTCCTGCACCAATCTTCCAAAGCCTGCCAGGTTCAAAAGCTGGGGGAGCCGGGTGAGGTGGCAGGGGGCAGATAGAAGTGGCTGTGCCCTAACAAGAATAGCCCATGTCCTCTCCAGCTGAAGAAATGAATGCTTTAGGCCTGAGCGGGAATTGCCATATATTCTCACAGCCCCTGTTCTTGGACTTGGTTTCTACTGTCAGCTCTGAATGATTCTTCCAGACAGAGGATGATTTGAGGCCAGACTAGCATTCCACTACTTCCCTCTCTTTACAGCCCAGCCTGTCACATTCTTAGTCATGACTAAGCATTCCATCTAAGAATAGGTAGGAGTCAGGCAGCTTTGGTATAGTCAGTTGTCTCTTCATTTGTTATGTCCACCCTGGATGTAAAGGAAATAGACAAGACACTGTCCTTAGGCTTCATCTCTTCCCTGCCCCCTACTTGCCTGTTGCCCTTTTGATTTTTTTAATTTGATACTCAACCTCTCCTTCCCCCACTCACACACATTGGAGTCTCCTGAGCTATTTCTGTCAGTTTAATGATCCCCAGCTGTTGCTGTAGTTCTGGCTCATGAGAATCAGCAGAGTCAGTGGAGAAGGGGTCTTGCTTAAGTAGACACACAGGTTGTCAAACAAATCTCACTCATTTTTCTGAAACAGTAGAGTGAAGATATTTCAGGATGCTGATACTGGGATGATTAAAAAATACAAGAGGAGAAGTACAGGCTCTGGTTGGGACATTTTAAAAGAAAACATTCTTAGTGAATACAGTTAACAGTAATGCATTGGGTATTTCCAAATAGGAATTTTGAGTATACTCAGCATAAAGAAATGATAAAAGGGGACTGGAAAGATGGCTCAGGGGTTAAGAGCATTGGCAACTCTTCCAGAGGTCTTGACTTTAATTCCCAGCAACTGCATGGTGACTCTCAACCATCTGTAATGGGGTATGATGACATCTTCTGGCATACATGCAGATAGAGCACCATATACATAAAACACGTAAGTCTTTAAAAATTAAAAAAAAAAAGTATTCCTCTGGTATGTGTGATGTTGTTTTACGTTTTATTTGAACTCATGGTCTGGCCAGTCTCCTTCCAACCATGTACCAAGTTGCAGGAGCCAAAAACTTGACTTAAAGAGGTGAGTTCTGTGACAGTAAGAGGGAAATCACTCCTGAAGGTAATGGAAGGCACCAGTCTCATTTCTTTGTTGACCCAATGCAGATTTCTTCTGTAAAATTTTGTGCAAAGCCTGAAGCAGTGGGATGTCCCCTTTGCAGATCCAACCACACAAGTGTCAGGAAATAGAGCTGTGATTCTTGGGACAGTGTGAGTGCTCCTAAGGTTGTGTGGCCCACTTACATGCCTTTTCTTCTCATCTGGCCATGGAACGAGTCATGGAATGAGTGCTGTGGGAATTTTTGACAGGTAAATGGCCCAGGCTTCTCCTACATGGGTCTGAGCTTGAGAATAACTCTCCAACACCATAGCTGCTGACCTTGTAGCTCCTATCCTTCCATACTGCATGAAGTTCAATTTTACAGATTTTATCTGTAGAAATTTCGCTGCAGCCTTTCCCAAGATTTATTTTTAAATCTCTAATTCAGTTAGCTAACAGTTTATAATATCTAGAATTTGGGGTGGGGGTTCTCATTGTTTACTTATGACCCGCATCCACAAATTTCCTCTAACCAGAAGTTCTTTGGATGATGCCATCAGCCTTAGCCAATTGGACAGTAGAATCATCTGACTCTCCCATCCTGTGAATGGCCTGCAAGTGGCACAGGCTTTAAACTGGCCATGAAACCTGCCTGTGATCTTGTCAACCGTGGCCACATTCATCTGGATGGATGCCTGATCCTTGGCAACAAAGATACAGTTGCTCAAAGAGAATTGTGGTGGCAATACAGGTCCATGAACTTGCTGGTGTCATTCTGCCTGTCAGAGAGAGAGAGAGAGAGAGAGAGAGAGAGAGAGAGAGAGAGAGAGAGAGAGAGAGAGAGAGATTAAAACACATGTGCAAATCTTCACTTTCTGGTCACCGCTTTGCACTCTAACCCTTCCATTAGTAAAGATTCTTCCTAAAGACCAGCGATAAGAGCACTGGCACTTCCAGAGAACACAGGTTCAGTTCCAAGCACCTGCATGGCAGTTCACAACCATCTGGAACTCAGTCCAGGGGATCTGATGCCTTCTGGGACTCCGAAGACAACAGCATACTTGAGCTACACACAAGCTGTGACATGTAGACGAAACAACTATGCCCATAAAATAAATTTTTAAAAGATCTCTTTTAATATTAAAATTTATTTATTTTAAGGAGAACTTAATTTTTAAATTTCCCCCTAAATGTTAACTGAAGGAAATTTTATTTGTTATTATAAACATAAAATCAAACATCAGAAGTTTCAAGGAATTAAATACCCTTTAATCCTAGCACTTGGAAGACAGATTCAGGTAGATATCTGTGAGTTTGAATCCAGCATAGTCTACAAAGTGAGCTTTGTGTCTGCTAGAGTTACATGATGAGACCCTTTTTTTGTTTTAAAAGAAAAGAAATAGGATAAACTTATCACAACTTCAAATACTTTAAGTGAAAAAAAGCACTCCAAATTTCTAAGTACTTACAGAATTCCAACGAAGTTCGAAGGCCTCCTCAGGCTTTTCATAATCGTTTCAATGTGATTTATGTTTTCCAGGTCCATGTATCTAAAGATACAGACATTAAAGCATAGATCTAGGAAGATTATCTTTTGTCTTGTCTGGTGGAATTCTGAATCCAAGTTCAGAATCTGCTCACCTGTCACAGCCCTTGACAGATCTGGGTGGATTGTCAACACCAGTCACACCCACAGAGATGAGGATCTAGACATTCCTGAACATAAACAACTAATGTCACAGGGAAACAGGATAACACCATGGAAACAGCACTCCTGATACTTTAGTTTTGGGTTGTCCTTCTTAGTTCAAGGAGAGCAATGCCATCTATTGCTGTGCGGTTGAGGCTCTGGTGCCGTTGCACACTGCATTCAGATCTTATGTGATGAAGTTCATTTTTTTAAAAATTTTATTCTTAGTTATGTGTAGGTGTGTGGGTCTGTGAACATGAGTGTATTGTACTAGTGGCCAGAGGTTTTGGATCCCACTAAAGCTGGAGTTACAGATAGCTGTGAGCCACTTGATGTGGGTGCTGGGAGTAGGCTCCTTGCAAGAACAGTGCATGCTCTTAACCACTAAGCCAAATCTCTAGCACTATGGAGTTTTTTTTTAGCTCTGGCTGACCTGGAACTCACTATCTAGACCAGGCTGGCCTTGAACACATAGAGATCCACCTGCCTTTGCCTCCTGAAGGTGTGTGCCACGAAGCCTGGCTCTGTGATAGACCTGCTTGGAAAGTGAGTCAATTTACACTGAAATAGTTTTTGTTTGTTTGCTTAGGTTTGGGGAGGGGGGTGATTGATTTTTTTGAGACAGGGTTTCTTTCTCTGTGTAACCCCTGGTTGTCCTGGAATTCACTCTGTAGACCAGGCTGGCCTCAAATTCAGAGATCTGCCTGCCTCTGCCTCCTGGTGCTGAGATTAAAGGCTTGCATCACCACCACGTGGCTCAGATTTTATATATATCGCCATAATTCCCATGTGTGGGTCAAAGAACAACTTATGGGAGTTTGTTCTGTCTACCAAGTAGTATTTGTGGATTGAAGTTAAGGTTGTCATTGTCAGCCTTGGCAGCAAGCACCACCTTTTTTTTGTTTTGTTTTGAGACAGGGTTTCTCTGTATAATGGCCCTGGCTCCTGGAACTCAATTTGTAGACCAGGCTGGCCTCAAACTCAAAGATCCACCTGCCTCTATGTCCCAAGTGCTGGAATTAAAGAAGGTACCACCACACCTGGTGGCAGCAAGCACCTTTACCCAGTGTGCTGTCTTGCAGCCCATTAGCCCAGGCTCTTGAACCTGTCAGAAAGCATTTACTTTACCTAGTATATGTAACAACATTTTTTCACTCTGGCAGCAATTATGATATACTAGAATAGACCTCAGATGTCTGTGGTCAGGCTAACCTGTAATGCATTTTAGCTCTCACACTGCCTGACTGGCTCTGCCACCAGCTACTTACCTCTTTGAACCTCAGTTTCTTCATCTATAAAACAGAAGTAACACATGGCCCAAATAGCTGCACTTGTATATGGAACCCAGTGATCTTGCAGCCATCCTTTTAGATTCTTCATTTCATATATAAATCATGTTCAAGACAAGTCTTTTCTCCATGTCTTTTGCACCTGCTACTTCTGTTCCCTTGAACCCAGTTTCTTTGGGCCTCATTCCTGGCTTATCCTATCTTTTATGTTTCTATGTGAGTCATGTTTTATTCTCAAAAAGACTTCATGCATTTTACCCCTCAGTCACTATCTGTTCTCTTCACTAGATTTTCCTTTATGAAACAGCTTTATGAGAGCTGGGATGGGATGATGGCTTGTGGAGGTTTTGCATCCTTCTAGACTTCTGTCTCTAGGAGCCTCTTGGAGTGCCTTGAAGATGTGTCCACCATTGTCCTATTAGTTGTGTGGTTCCTGTGAACACAAACAATCTTTGCAGAAAATTCTGATGCATACTGTATGCATAGCATCCTATTTGCTGTAATTTCTTGATCCTCCAGCTGTACCATTTTGATTGTACTGATGTAAAGTGTCATTCTAAAACATGACTGATTTTTGTGTTTTATGGAGGAAAGGTACAATATGGAACTATGCTTAAGGCTTTTGATTTGGACACGGCTGGACCCCAGTCTCTGTTCTGCTCTGCCCATTAATTGTTACTGTGACCTTGGACAAGTTGCTTGATTGTTTCAAAACTCAAGTTACATATCTATAAAATGATGATAATATCCTCTGCAAAGTTAGTCTTAGGAGACTTGGACCCTGGGGGTATGTTCTCACCTTTGTATAAGTACTATTAAACAACACAGATCTTTTATTTTTCCATACTTAATTGCTTAAATTAGGTTTCATGAGCCTATGTTTTACAAATTACTAGGCTAGATGGATAAGTACTCAGATTTCCCAGCCAGGAGAGGAACTTCAGCAAAAGCTCTGCTTTATTCCTAATAGCATCAGATTAGATGGAAAATATTTACCTCTTTGAAGGGGTGTGTTATTTCTGGCTTCAAAAAATAGATTATTTGAAAAGAAATTAACTGGTGACATAGATGGAAGAAAAAAATTATGGACTTGTGAAAAGGTTGAATGGTGGAGCTTATCAGCAATGCAATCAAGTTTGAAATCTGTGAGGTGGGTAGAAGAATCAAGATTCTTCTATGGTGTTATCTTTACAGTATTACATTGTAATTGGTTTATTACAAGAGAGCAGGCTGGGCAGTAGTTGTGCACGCCTTTAATCCCAACACTTGGGAGGCAGAGGCAGTTGTATCTCTGTGAGTTTGAGGCCAGCCTGGTCTACAGAGTGAGTGCCAGGATAGGCTCCAAAGCTACACAGAGAAACCCTGTCTCAAAAACAAACAAACAAACAAACAAACAAACAAACAAACAAACAAACAAACAAAAACAGCCAAGCAGACTGAGCAAGCTATCTCTCTGAAACAAGCCAGTAAGCAGCACCCATCCATGGCCTCTGCATCAGCCCCTGCCTTCAGGATCCTGCCTTATTTGAGCTCCTGTCCTGACTTCCTTCAATAATGGACAGCAATATGGAAGTGTAAGGGAGATTAACCCTTTCCTCCACAACTGTTTTTTGGTCATGGCGTTTTCTTGCAGCAGTAGAAACCCTAAGACATCCATGATTTATTTAACCATATGATTTTCCTTCTCTTTCCTTCACACCCCACCCCTTCTACTGAGTCTGACTGTGTAGCTTAGGCTGATTTCTTCTAGAGATCGTCTCGATGTTGGGATCACAAGCATACTTGGTCATACTCAGTTCTAGCCTCAGGGGGGGTCAATAAAATCCCAAAGACAATATGCTTTCATTGTCTTCTGCTCTTTAATTTTTGTGTTAACTTTGGACCTTGAAATTCATCTGCTCCTTTTTTCTCTGACAAAAAATAAGTGGATCTTTCTGTGTCTTTCAACTACTATACTACTCTGCATTGACAACTCAGAATTTTAGGTACATACTTTGAATACATTTAATTTGTACATTTAACTTCAGTAATGAATGTTGCCAATTCTTATACCCTTTTCTGGGTCATGCTCTTTAGATTTACAGGGGGACTTGAATCTGTGAACAGAGTACAGATGAGCTGCCTTCCAGAGGGAAGCAGTGTATTGCCCTGGCCTGCCCTGCCCTGCCTTGCCCTGGCCTGCCCTTCCCCTTTGCTCTTCCTTTTCTTACCCTCCCCTCTTCTGTCTTTTTCCCCTTCTTCTTTTCCCCCAAACGTAATATGTTCATTAACTATTTGGGAATTTCACACAGTGCAACCTGATCAGGTCCACCCTCCCACTCGTGAGCCCTGCCCACCCACTCCACCCCAAAATAAAAGAAACCCACCAAGTCCAGTTTGTGTTGCCCATACACTCACTGGAGCATGTTCAAATTCCCAGTCACTGGTCCCTTAGAGACAACTGAGTCCTTCCCCACTCCACCCCCACCCGGAGCCATCAATTGTGAAGAGCTACACTTCAGCATCTTTGTCACAAATTTTAAGGACTCTCAATAGCTAGCTTACTGTCTAGACTGTTTCTATGGGGAGGTGGGGACTGTCACAGAAGCCTTCAATGTCCCTCACACTCAGTCATGAGACTGCAGTCATCCATCCACTGCAAAAGGAGCTTCCCTGCCTATAGCAGCTGGTGGCAGCATGGATCATGTAATTCCACCTGGTTTCCAGAGGCAGCACCGATCATGGACATCAACATGGTCCCCAATGGTAGTACAGGCTACTAATATCAATGTGCCTTCCTGCTGCACCATGGATCACAGACATCAACACAGCATCTGGTGACAGCACAGACCACAGATGTTAACATGGCCTCCAGCATTAGCACGGACCACAGAAGTCTTTCAGGAGGCTCAATCCAGAAAATGAACCATTCTTTATCTCGGCATCCTGCCATTGTTCAGAGTCAGGTGACCGTGCACCTTGGCAGCACATCTGTGACAGGACCCTCATGAGCTCCAGGCCTTTGCACACCACCCTGTCCTTAATGCATCAGGAGCAAGGTATCCCGGTAATGGCCAGATGACTGGCCCTACTTGGCAATGCCATGCTCTATCGCTTTTGCTGCATCTCTAGTTCTGCTTCCCTTAAGACCTACCTGTTAGAGTTATTCAAAAGATACTCACACTTGGCAGGCACATCACTACCAAAATGACATGATGGTGAGAAAATTGAGGCTAACACAAGTTAAGTGGCTTGATTTAGGTAAGTCAGGGCAGCAGCCAGTACTGCTTTCTCTAATGTCCTTTGATTTCACCTTAATTTATAAAATGCTTCAATGGTCTCTCCTCCCAGAAGCCGTCAGCTGCCAATAGTTTTTCAGCTGGGGTGGGACTTTTTGATCTCTCTCCCGAAATCCACACTGGAATACTGACTGGCTTGATTGTGTGCAGGTAACCACAGCTATTGGGAGTTTATGTGTGCAATGGCCATGACATGTTCATAAGACATTACACAGCGGTTCTCCCATTCTTTCCTCCTCCATTATGTTCCCTGAGCCTTATACAGGGGTAGGGTTTCTAGAGATGTTGTATCTACAGCTGAGCACTCAGTAGTTACTTATCTTCAGCACTGTGACAACTATGACCACTGCAGAGAGAAGCTTCTCTGACCAAGGTTGAGAACAGCACTAATCTACACTAACCTATTTAGAAGGCCATTTGACAACATGGAGCCCCCCACAGGCCTGTGACCCTCCCTGCTGTGTGCTTTTGCGTAGGTGTACAGGACCAGGATGAATTTCCTCTGTGAAGGAGGCCTCACATCCAGCCAGAAAGTGGTTGGTTTCTCCCATAGCAGTCATGGCACTGTTGTACCATAGAGCACTTCTTGTCTGGTACTATAACACACTGAGTAAGACCATTGATGTCTTCACTCCCCTAGAAGCTTGCATAGCACCTTCTAACACTATGAAAGATGTGTGTCAGGAAGGGTGTTTCCTCATCATGACACCAAAGCATGTAGTATTCTCAGCTATTTCATGAGAGTCTTACTGTCCTAGTACAGATGGCCCAGAAAATAATGGCAACAGCCTCAGCCTGTGCTGTCTTAGGGGCTTTTGGGGCTCCCTGGACCATAACTTGTTGGGGGGTATCCTGTGCCGGGCACTGATGGAGACTCATGTTTGATAACCCATGAGTAAACGTTACTGTCTTACAGCAGGTGATTCATTGAGTCCCCCTTTCCCATGAAAATGAAAATCAGTCCTCTTCAGATAGCGTTCCTAACAGCTCTGACTTGGAAGTGTAAAATGAATGAGTTAAGTCTAATAGGCTGATCACTTAATTAGGATCTAATGTCTGTGCTTTGAAAACACCCTTAACACTTGTTAGTACTTACTTGATGTTCATTTCCCGTGCAATTGTAAAATTCCCTAATGGCAGTGACTATATCCATCTGGTTTTCACAGCATCCTTTGCAGCAAAGCAGTGTCTGGTGTATAGCAGACCCTTTTGTTTCTTCAAAGAATACCAACCCCCCCCCCAAAAAAAAGAAAAACAAAAACCAGCTGCCTTGATAGGAAACCAAAAAGGAATTTGAGATGGGATGGATCAGAGGTTGTGGTGATATGCTGTTTATGATCTAATAAAGCTTTCCTGGAAATCAGAATGCAAAACTAGCCACAGCCATAAATGCCACACCCTTTAATCCCAGGACTCAGGAGACAGAGGCAGGTGGATCTATGTGAGTAGGCTACATGAGAGTGAATCAGTCTAAAAGAGAAATAGGAGCTCATGCCTTAAATCCCAACAGTAGGGGCTGAAGAGATGGCTCAGGGGTTAAGAGCACTGCCCATTCTTCCAGAGGTCCTGAGTTCAATTCCCAACAACCACATGGTGGCTCACAACCATCTGTAATGAAATCTGGTGCCCTCTTCTTCTGGACTGCAGGGATACATGCAGGCAGAACACTGCATACATAATAAATAAATAAATAAATAAATAAATAAATCTTTTTTTTTAAAAAAAAAATCCCAGCAGTAGAGAGAATATAAAGAGCTCGGTGCAGTCTCAGGCAGCAGTGTGAGATTTGGTGAGGAGCAGTGCAGTCTGGAGATGCAATCTGAGGTTTGGTGGATCGTCCCTTTGGTCTGACCAAATTTATTTGGTCTGAGTCGAGGTGAGAACCTCCTAGTGGCTGGCTGCTTTGCTTCTCTGATCTTCAGCTTGAACTTCAATATCTGCCTCTGAGTTTTTATGAATGCACATACTGGCAGTTGGCACAGAAATGCCAAGGGTGTAAGCCATGAACTCTGACTGGCTTATTTTTATGTTTGGCCTAAAAATCTGTTTTAGACAGTTGGCTCTGCAGTAAAGAGAAAATGTTACAAGTTAGCTAGCAGGGCATAAAAGGAGGAAAAACTGGCTCCCAGACTCAGACTTGACTCTCAAGTATTTCCTGTCAAACATTTATCACAACCTGTACTTATTTATTGTCACTGATTTGCTGTGTCTCACATTTCCCTGAACACATCACATACCTGGCACAGGACCTGCTATGGCAGTGTTAGTTCTTGCTCGATGAATGAATACTGAACACTCTCCCCACCTCCTGCTCCCAGCTTCTACACTAAGTATTGCTGCTGAAAGTAACCTAACAGAAGAACTTGGAAAATATCTTCTCAGGGTACCTTCCACAACTTCCCTAAATTTAAATTTATTTATTTTGAAACAAGATTTCATAAATGTAAATGGAGTTCTTAATTGGTCTAAGTAATAAAAACCCAGAGTCAAAATGCTGAGAGAGAGAGAGAAGAAAGAGCAAGACACTGCCACACCTTACCTCCTTAGTGTCTCTCACAAGTTCCTGTTTCACCCTGTTTATATCCTGTTTCCAACCAGGTGCCTCACTTCCTGTCTGTCTGTACAGACCTCCAGACCTCTATGGTGAGCTCCATTCTCTGACCTTCAGACAGATTTTATTTGTGCAAGCAAGATATTACCACACATGTATCCTCAGCTGGACTTCAACTGAGTATATAGACAAAAGTTACTTTCTTTTTTTTGAAACAGGGTTTCTCTGTATAGCCCTGGTTGTCTTGGAACTTGCTCTGTAGCCCAGGCTGGCCTCGAACTCATAGAGATCCACCTGCCTCTGCCTCCTGAGTGTTCGGATTAAAGGTGTGCACCATCACTGCCCAAAAATGACTTTCAGCTTTGATTTTCCTACCTTTGTCCCCCAGATGCTGGGATTCCTGGGATGTGTTACCACACCTAGTTTTTGTGGTACTAGACCTAGTGAATGCTAGTCAAGTATTTCACCAACTCAGCTATATCCCCAAGTCCCACTTTTTACCTATTTAATTTCTTTTTAATTTTAGTTTTATTTTATATGTACAAGGTATTTTTTTATGTCCATGTACCACTTACATGCCTGGTGCTTGAGGAGGCCAGCAGAGGGCATCGGATCCCCTAGAACTGACATTACAGGTGATTGTGAGCCTCCATATAAATACTAGACATAGAACCTGGGCTTGTGTACTTAACCACTGAACCATCTTTCCAGCCCCACTTCACCTACTTTTAATCATACATCATAAGAATAGAACTAGAGTGTTCAGAGTAGTCTGGTTCTAAGTGATAGGTTGTGTGCTTTTATAAATTTGAATCTGCCCACTAAGCAAATTTAAGGATATGGTATGAACTACAGTGTACAGTGCATGAATAAATTTCCAATCCCTTCTCTGGACCTTCCCTGGAAAATAACTTCTTTGATTTGAAGCTAGTTAGTGGTGTCCATTGCTGAATTAGGTTGGGTTTGCTATTTATTGAGACTGTGTTTTAGAGGCCACAGACTTAGCGCTTTGTCCACTTGTCCCAAGAAATATTTAAAACCAGTTTAAATTATTTATTTTTATTTTTTTGAACTTGGTGTGTGTGTGTGCTCCTGAGACAGAGGGGAGGGAGGGAGGGAGAGAGGGAGGGAAAGAATTTGGAGGAATTGGTTCTTTTCTTTCACTGTGTGGGTCCCAGTGATCAAACTTGGTCAGGCTTATCAGCAAGTTCCTTTACCTATGAAACAGACCGTGCTAGTCTGGGGAGATATGGGTGGGGGGGTAAGAATTTGGCATACTTTTCCTGTTTTGCTGTATATAACTGTTTAGATCTCCTTATCATTCCCCAAATAAATAAAAAGCCAACAAAAAGCCTGTTTGTGCACAGGCATGTCTTTCACATATACTGTTACCAAACCCACAAATTTAATGTATCATCTGTCTGTAAATGGGTTTGTGGAGGCAGCCTGTATATAGATGAGCAAATGCATTTATAGCTAATGGATGGTAAGTAAACTGAGCAGTTGCCAGAAAAGAATTGGAAGACTCAACTGTAGACATGGCTCAGTGGTCAAGAGTCCCAGGTTCAATTCCCAGCACCCATGTGGCAGCTCACAGCTATAACTCCAGTTCCAGAGGACTCAACACCCACAGGCACTAAATGTGTGTAGTACGCAAATAAATATCCTCAGGCAGAACACCTAAAAATATAAAAGGTTTTACAAAGAATTGGAAGAAAAAGAGAAGAAACCAGATTAGAAAGTGACCACCCCCCCCACCACCCCCACCCCCGTGTCCAAAAACAACAACACAATTGTACAATGGCCCTCATGACCCTAGCTTGTATGGCTTACTTAGGACCACTAATTGGTATTTCAAAATTGTTCTTGTGATAGCTGTTTCACTAATTATTCCTTATTCTTATTTGAAATGTTCAGGCTTTAATTGATTGTTTCTCTGTTCTCTGAAATTTGTTATATTTACGCATTCTCTAGTAGGTTTCCTTACACCAGGTCTTAGAAATACTGTAGAAGAGGACAGGCTACCCTTTTATCCTCTTCTGTCTTGTTTAACCTGGCTTTCCCTTTCCTTTCTTATGAATGGGTACTGTAAGTAATACACCTGAGAATTACAGAGACCAGGGCGGGAACCCTAGCTCTGTTCCTGTTAAGCTGCATGGAACAAAACAAAAAATTTAGAGGTTTGTGTTCTAATTTGTAAAAGGAGATACTGATCCTAGCCATCTTTGCAGAGCTACCCACCTTCTCCAGTACTGAGGTTAAAACTCAGAACCTTGTATATGTTAGGTAAGACCATTGATTGAGCTACAAGCCCAGCCTGAGGGTGTGTGTGTTTGAGTATGTGTGTGTGTGTGGGGGGGAACAGACATGTAGTTAAATAAGTTAAAAGCATGTCAGTCATTGAAGCCAAAAGCAAACATGTAACATGGTGACACCCCACCATTGCTGTTTGTGTCTTACTGCTGTGTTGACTTGCATTTATGTTACTCTGCAGTCAGTTCCTAGGTTAAATTCCTCCACTGAAGTCGATTACCTCATCTCCTTTGACCCTAATCTGAACCAGTGGTTTTCCTCAGCACCAGATAATGAACCCAGGAGGTCTGTTATCTCAGCAGAGCTGACTTGCAGAAAATCCTGGGAGAAACAAAGATAGGAGCTCAGGTTATGACATCATATTGTTTGGGTTCAAATCCTGCTCCTCCCCTTATTAGTGAGACAAATTTGGTGAATTAATCTCTGAGGGCCTCACTTTCCTAACCTGTAAAATGGGTTAAGTAATACCCATCTTTTTATGGATCTTATGAAAGTGAAGTGATTTTAAAACATAAATGCATAGGGTTGTGAGTATTTACCTAACATGCACAGTGCCCCAGTTTGATCCCCATTACCACAACATGACACACACAGCCAGGGGATATAGAATAGGGTCTGGGACACAGTACACGCTATAAAATGTCAGCCACTGGCATAGTTGTTGCTTTTATCTATTAAGCTAAGACTTTATTTAAACAATGTTAATTTGTAAATAACAACCTCTTTGTTAGATTCCAAAATCATGTCTATCATCATTTTGAGAGTCAATCAATTTTTTATAGCCAGGTGTCTTAGTTAGGGTTTCTATTGCTGCAAAGAGACACCATGACCATGGCAGCTCTTATAAGGAAAGCATTTCATTGGGGTGGCTGGCTTACAGTTTTCAGAGGTTCAGTCCATTATCATGGTGGGGAGCATGGTGGCGTGCAGGCAGACATAGTGCTGGCTACATCTTGATCAGAAGGCAACAGGACATGCGGACTCTAACATTGGATGGTATCTCAATCATAGGAAACCTCAAAGCCTACCACCACAGTAACATACTTCCTCCAGCAAGACCATACCCACTCCAATAAAGCCACACCTCCTAATAGTGCCAACTCCCAATGAGCTTATGGGGGCCAGTTACATTCATACTACCACACAAGGTAGGCTTTGCATGTGAATCTCCAGCCTCCATCTTCTGTGTAGCTGGAATGGCAGACATGTCTCCCAGACTCCTGTTATTAAATGCCTACTGTAATAAAATACAAATAATATTCCTTTTTTTTTCTTTTTTGAGGCAAACTTTTACTTTGTAGCCCCAGGCTGATAATGGAATTCATAACAATCCTTTGCCTCAGCTTCCAGAGGGCTGGGATTATAGTTAAGAGCCACTGTGCTCAGCTTAATAAGACTTTTTTTTTTTTTTTTAAACTTCAAGGAGCTTATAAATTAGCAGAGGAGATGTCCAGGGGTGACCACACACAGCAGAAAGGGGAGATATACAGGGGTGATCAACCACACAGAAGAATGCGTCACTGTACTGGTAGGAGATGGCATAGGTAACCCAGAGTAATGCTGAATGTAGGGGAGACCAGATGAAGAAAATGGGCATTTTTTAAGCAAAAATAAAATTTTAAAGATGGAGAAAGGTCTATGGTAATTAAGGAAGAGTAAAACTTAACATTCTTGTTGGGGTGTTTGATCACCATGGCAGCCTGGAAAAGTGTTAAAATTAACAACAGTTTTTGAGGAGGCAGAATTACTGAACAGGGTTCAGACATTATAGTTTGGAACACAAATGGAGTTTGGGGAGGAAGAGAAGTTCTGCTTTGTACCTATGACTTTGAGACATAGGCAAAAGCCTAGTCATTGTTCTCCCCTCCTTGGATGCCTCTAAAAACTGCTATGTAGAAAAGTCCCCTTCTAGTATACCACCATTCCTAAGAGACATATGTTCCCCTTAGATGTGGCTCTCAGGGCCTGCAGTTGAAACCTGTTGAGTGAAAGGGGACTTACTTGCCTTGGCTGTGGGGTCCTCCTAACCCCCCCCCAACTTTTCTCAGTCTACAAACCACAGCTGTGCCAGTCATTCTTCTGAATAGAGATGGTTGATGCTTACTTTAATTTAAAAAACAAAACCAACAACAACAACAAAAAACCCTGTTGTTTCATTGAGCAGTGTTGCAGAATAGCGCTCGGAGAGACACCTCTCTCTCCACTAACCCGGATGTGCATTGAGTCTTACCACTTGGTTGTCTCTTCTCAACAGAGAAAGAAAGGCCCAGAGTGAAAAATGGAGAAAAAGAACAGAACCATGTTAATGGCAAGGTATCTTCTAGTCTAGAGGAATGTGGTGTACGGTGAAAATGGCCACAATTTTTAGATCCAAAAGAAAAGATTTTACAAATAAGCGGCACGGCACGGCACCACTGGTTTCTGTGAGGAGCGGCATTGGTTCAGCATGTCCATGTGCAAACACTTACTGAAAACCTGCACAGCAACTGGGAAGCTCTTTGTGTTGGTTGCTGGTCCCATTGTATTTTTCTTGAGCTTAGGATTGTGTTTTCAGTCCCAAGAGGAAGGCTGACTCCTGTAGGTTTTAAGCAAGAGGCAAGAGTGTAGTTTGTGGATTGTTATCGCCCTGCAAGACCCTTCGCAACTTCCTCTTGCCGCCCACAGCAGAATGCGGAAACCCTGCTGTCAGGCCACTTCTGCAGTTACACACAGTTGCAGTTTGAGGATCCTCCTTTAATATTATAACATATTTTTTTGGACTTTTTCTACATTTGAGAATGTGTCTGCTGTGGTGGAATGGCTGACTGACCTTCACCTGTCTTCTCTCTTTGCTGCCATGCAGTGCTGCAGTTGAAGCTCCAGCAGCGGAGGACCCGAGAGGAACTGGTGAGCCAAGGGATCATGCCTCGTAAGTGTCTCTTTCTCACCATTTGTATACTTGATGTTTGTGTTGGTGTGGCTCCTGTGTGGCACAGGATCGTCAAACAGCAAAGGCCACAGGTTTATTTCCAGTCTTACCTGTCTCTTACTTTTCCATCAAAAGTTCTTGATGACTGGGTCATCAGTCACCCAGATTCCTCACCATCAGTGAAACAAGCAGTGGTAGGCTTCGAGGGGGTCCGCAAATAGTACTTTGCTTTTAAACTGGGTTTTACAATTTCCCTTCATGAGAGGAGCAGAAACACTTTGCCTCCATGCTAGGTGTTAGGGAGAGAAAACTCTGCTTTGCTCTTGTGGACAGGTATTGTCAGTGGACGGCAGTTTATTTTAGAGAGATCCTAAGGCACCCGTGTCGGGTATCGGTGTGTGCATGCCTGAATGGAGCTGTTGGTGAGCTGCTGTGACACTGGGCCATTGGCTGTGCATCCCTTGGGGGAGAAATGAAACCAAACTTAGAATTTATTAGAAACAAGAAAGCCTGCTTTGACTACTAAGAACACTGTAGATAGTGTAGGTTGGGAGCCAGCGGTCTGCTCTTTTGTCATTTCTTAGTGAGTTCTCAGCAGATCACACAGGTGCCCCTCCCCTGGTGCTATGTCATCACCACTGGAATCCACCCTGAAGAAGACAACACACCCCCCCCACCCCCACCCCCCACACAATCAGCAATGCCTGCTTTCGTGAGAAAACTGATCTCTGCCTCACTTCAGTGCCTGCTCCCCTGCTGCCACCATGGTATCCATATTGTCAGTCACTTGTTGAAAGTAATAATGTGTAGCTGGGCGTTGGTGGCTCACGTCTTTAATCCCAGGACTAGGAGGCAGAGGCAGGCGGGATCTCTGTGAGTTTGAGGCCAGCCTGGTCTCCAGAGCGAGTGCCAGGATAGGCTCCAAAACTACACAGAGAAACCCTGTCTTGAAAAAAAAACAAACAAATAAACAAAAAACCAAAGTAGTAATGTGTGCAGTTGACAGTGTAATATAAATCTGCCCCTGCTTTCAGGAGATTTATGGTTAGAAAGGCAAGACTGATAAGGGGGGAAATGGAGACAAATGAAGATAATTTGAGAGCTTGGTAAGTGCTGTGTAATAAATTAAATTGGTGGATGTGTTAACAGTAACAGGAAGAAAATTGGAGTTGCTTTGGATAAGCTGTCCAGCAAATCTAGTGTGGCGGCACATTCCTATAATTTGTTCATTTGGGAGGCTGAGGCAGAAGGAGTTCAAGGCCAGACAGATAATAATTTGAGACAAAACAGAAAAGGAATATCAAATAAGCCAGTGTCTGGAGTATAATGAGCCAGGAGTAAGGGGTACCCTGAGAGAAGGTGCATTGGTTTGTAAGTATATTTGGAAGCCACTGAAGGCTTCTAAATAATTGAGGATGGTGTTTAATTCATATCATGGTGTCAATCTTTTTGTTCACTACACTTTACTGCAGCATGGTTCACCTGTGTTCTTTACAGTCTGTGGCCTTCCAGAGAAGGGTTCCCACCTCAGCTGCCAGTGTCAGGGCTGGAGCAGTAGACTGCAGTGCTACTGACAGGCAGGTGTGTTTTATGGAACATTCCAGAACTGAACTGCCAGTCTGCAAACCTCATCAAGGAGCAAGCTTCATCTGCTTAACCCTTCTCAAAGGGCGTATATGTTTAATGTCCACTTTGTACCTAAAGTGGTTTTAGACAACATCAAGATGAAAGAAACACATTGCCTTCATACCTACCCTCCAGACATTAAGCAACCAAAGTTTGGGTTTCGGCAGTCCACTGAGTGCAGATCCATGATGGACTGGCTGCAAATACATCGCAGTTTGAGAGCCTTGTGGAATCTGCCGGCAGTAGGTTTGGGCTGCCCATGTTCTTCTCAACTTTCATCAGCCACTGGGGATCATTTGGATAGAGCTGACCAGTCACTTGCTTGGCACTTCTGTAGTGTGATGCTCAGAAATTGCAGTTGTCTGTGTGTACCTCCAGCTACCCGAACTCTTAGATGAAGTCACTTATTTGTGTTCCTGTCCCCAAATATCTGGCCCTAGATGAGTGAAGACAGCTGATTGCAAAGTGGTGTGGGGGGAGGGGATAGCAAACTGGCTAGAATTCTGGTCACAGTGTTTGAAATAACCCCAGTAAACTCTCCCATCTTACTGAGAGCTCAGTCTCAAGCTGTCCTAAAGTCTAATTGCATGTTTGGGTTGTCCCTGTCCCATGGTTGGGAATGCTTACCTCTTCTATGGGAGTGGAATGGCTCCTTGAGGGTGTCTCCCCACCCGCCAGGGCTTTCCCTCATGGATAGTGCTGATTTTCAACTTCTCTAGGAGGAAATGGGAGCAGGAAAGATAGTGAGAAAGAAAGCTGAAGCCTAGAAGAGTTTCAGGTGTGAGATTCTCCTCTCACCAGTGCATGGGAATGCAGGCTTAGGGTCCTAGCTCCCTAAGAGGCTCATTATTTTTGCTAACCCACAGTGGTGAGTAACCCTACCTCAGAGTCACCTGGCCTTCCCTGAGTCCTGCCATGCCCAGCATTCCTTCCCACTGTCACCCTTTACTGTTGCTTACTGCTTTCTTCACCCCCACTTCTAAGCCTTTTAAGGGAAGCATGGGCAGTGCCAGCAGGCAAACAGAAAAGTAACAGCTACTTCCAAGTGTCCACTTACAGTCCATTGGTTGACCTGACTTACATGTAAGTTTGTTGTACAGGTGAGCCAAGGCAGAGAAGGGACAAGGTTATCATGGCTGTATTTTATTCCTGGTTTATACCTTAAATCTTTTCATCCAGTCTTTTTTCTTTTCCCTTGTAACTGTGGGAAGGAAGATCAACCCAGCTTACCCCAGAGCCCTCATTGGCAGCCCCATGTAGGATGGCCTGTTGAACTGAGCTCAGACAGCGGATCTGCAGGGTGTGACGTGCTTCTGCGACTGCTTGCCCATTACAGTTGTTCCTGTTCTGTGTGCTGTTTAGTATCAGGAGTGGCCTTCTCCTAAGACTTAGGGGATTAAGGTCCTCTAGTTCCCACATACCTTTCTCTGTGGCTCATGTGCTCTGTTCATGGGTCTCAACTGTGGGTATGGAGCTGGCTTCTGATGTACTCTACACAGGACCATTTCCCAGTATCCCTTACTCTCATTATGTAAGCACATGTCTCAAATATAACACCACTTAAACCCATCAAATACAGAGTGCCAGAAAGTGGGGGCCCACACAGTCTTGGCTCTGAGCATTCTCTAGTGCTTGTGAGGAAAAGGAAAGATGGAGCATGCAGGAAACAAGCAGGTCTTTCAGTCCATTCCTTGTAATCAGGATGAAAACTCAGAGACTGGTGCATTGCGTGCACGCACGCACACAGGCTCTCTCTCTCTCTCTCTCTCTCTCTCTCTCTCTCTCTCTCTCTCTCTCTCTCTCTCTCTCTCATGTGAAGGTCAGAGGTAGGAACAGTGTTCTGACAGGGCCAGCTGTATATAACCCTTTAAGAAGGCAAATGTGGATGTTGTTCTGACCAGGCAAATGATAAGGAAACTCTTGTGGCTCCTTGGATGTAAGAGAAGAGGCTTTTTCCTTCTCTCCCTGTGTTGCCGAGACTCCTTGACAATGAATAAAAAGCAGGAGGGTTTCTGGTGCTGCAGACAGCCTGTTCATCTGTCATCACGAGCCAAAACAGAGCAACCGTGACACCTTGGCACATAAGTGGAGGAACAAATCTTTGTCCTTGATGTGCTCTGGGGACTTGGCTTGATCCTCTCGAACTTGTCTTTTTAATTCCTTCATATCCCTCCCTCATTTCTTCCTTCTCTTTGTTTTTGATACTGGAAATCAAGCCCTGGTCCTCATATGCTGGGCAAATGCTCTTCCTGCTGGGTGCTATCCAAGCTATACCATGTTCTTTTTATTTTTCTTTGTGTGTGTGTGTGTGTGTGTGTGGGTGATGTGTCTGTCATAATCCACCAGCTGATTATGAATGGTTTGTAGGTGTGTGTGTGTGTGTGTGTGTGCGCGCCTATGAATATATGTGTGTGTGTATGTGGATATGTATTTATATGTACGTATATGTCTGTATGTGTGTAGATTTCAGGAGTCACTTCTCTTCTTCATTCAAGTCTCAGGAATTAAACTTAGATCATCAAACTTGGCAGCAAGCACCTTTACCTGAAAAGCCACTTTGAACCATGTCTTTACATTTTAATACTGTTCCCCTGTGTCTAGCCAGTGCCATTAGTGACTCTTATGTCTGACTGGTTAAGATAATTCAGAAGATATGAGGACATCTAATTAGTGTCATCCAAAGGCCTCCTCAGAGGTGCTCAGACACATTGGCAGAAGAATAACTGGTTCCACTAGCTGATTATGAATGGTTTGTAGGTCTGTGTGTAAGCCCTGTGTGTCTTATGCTGACCCTGCAGAATAGCAGTGAGCTGTGGGTTCCCAGGGGTCTGAATAGACTGACCCAGCTTCACTCCATCCCTCCAGATCTGCAGTCTGACCCTCTTGTCCATCTTGAACTGAGGTTGTTGGCCACCTGGCCTACACAGAGACAGTCTGCCACTTAGCACCCACAGCTAGTCCTGTCTTAAGTGATCATTTCTTAGGCCCCAGTGTTTGCTGAAGATTTCCTGTTATCTGACCCAGAAGAGATGACTTACTTTGACAAAAGGTTACACTATGAAGTGGTGGATTCATTACTACGTTCCCTTTTCCAATCAAGTTAAATTCTTCTTTGTGGGTCGGGGGAGGGTGGACTGCACCAAGCCTTGTTAAGCTATAAACTACCTTTTTTTCCTACTAAAGATCAAGGTGACAAAGCTGTAGTTTCAGGGAAATGTTTGCTTATTTTCAAAGGCATGTATGTTTTTTAAACATTTATTTTACTATGCATTAGTGCTTTGCATGCATGTAAGTGCACCCTGTGCATGTGTGGTCAGAAGGAAAATCGGGATCCCCTGGAACTGAAGTGGCAGGCAGTTGTGAATGGCTGTGTGGGTGCTTTGAATCAAACCAGAGTCCTCTGCAAAATCAACAAAGGCCAACTGCACAGCCAAATCATGCCTGAAAATGTGGTTTGTTTTTAGCGAAGGATGATATTGTCAAGGATGTGATGTTCTGTCTCAGTAGATGCTTCATAGATGAGTGTCTTTTTGTGGGGCCAGAGAAGGCAGACCCTTGTCTCTCCAGGCTTCCATTGTCTCCATTTTCTCAAGTCCACCTGGAAGTTGCTAGAAAGCCTATATGTTAGTCTCTGAATTACTACCCCTGTTAATCAGTGGTTTGGCCAAGATCCACTCTTTCCAGAAAATGCTTAGAAACACCCCACCCCCAACACACCTTTGCCCATCCTGAGTTTTGGCTGCCTCAGGCTCCTCCTGCCTCCAGACTTGCTCTCAGAGCCTCAGCACAGCCCGTCTGCCCTTTCAGACACAGGTGGTTTTGGCAGAAAAGATATTCTCCTATCCTTTTGTCATTCTTTCTTTTCCCTTTCCTCTCTCTCTGTTCTTCCTCCAGCTCCTCCTCTTCATCATCATCTTCTTTTTGGTTAAAGCAGAGACTCATATGAGACAATGTGTTCTTTCCACAGGAATGCAACTGTTTAACTGTAGTTGCAGCTCTAATTTTTGTGGGTTCTCTTTTTTCTTGTTTTATAAACACTGGTAAAATATGTATTTCAGGAATGAGCTAGACTGATCCCTAGATTTGAAGCCCAGAGAAAATTGTGTTTGCCATGTGGGCATGTGGTCCCTGGAATGCTTTCTTTTATCTCAGGAAGACCAACTAGGCCTATGGCTCCTGGGAGTTTCATGTTGCACTCTTGGTGGACACTGAAGTCCTTGTCTCTCTTCCTGCTGTTCCAGGGTGTGTGTGTCTCAGTGAACAGTGACTGACATAGAGCCTCCTTCTTGGGCCAGTTGCTCACAACTTCTAAAATAGTGTGGAGTTGATTGTGTGTTGTGCCTGAATCTAAATAAGAAAACCAAGGGCAAGCTTTGTTGAACAGAGTAGAGAAAGTCTTTTTTAAATTTCTATTAACATTTATTTATTGGCCGGCATAGTAGCACACACCTTTAATCCCAGCACTCTGGGAGGCAGAGGCAAGTGGATCTCTGTGAGTTTGAGGCCCACCTGGTCTACAGATGGAGTTCCAGGACAGCCAGAGCTATGTAGAAAGACCTTGCCTCAAAAATAAAACAAAAATTATGTATTGGGTGGGTGGGTGGGTTGATTTGTGTCACAGTGTGTGTGTGGTGGGGTGGTGGTTAGAGGACTTGAGGGAGTTGATTCCTTCCTACCATGTTCGTCCCAAGGATCAGGCTCTTGTCATCTGGCTTAGCAGCAAGTAATATTTGCTGACAGATCATCTCACTGGCCTCCAACTAATCTTTTGTTTTGTGAAATGGTGACACTAACATGTAACTTTGTCCTACAAATTGCTATGTAGACCAAGTTGGCCTCAGACTTGGAGAGATCAGCTTGCCTCTGCCTCCCTACTGCTGGGATCAAAGGCGTGCACTGTCATGATGGGCTTCCAAGTAATCTTTTTGGTGGAGATTTTATATAATTTTAATATCTTTTTAAAAGAACAGAAGGGTGGTGTGCTCTTCATAGTTTGTCTTTAATATCTGAGGTGTAAATATAAAGTGAACAGAGTACAGTAATGGACAGCTGGTCTACATACTGCATCTGAGAACCTGTCTCAAAACAAAACCTGAAAGACAAGAAAGAAGCACAGCATCCTGAGGTTGAGGTTCATCCTCAGCACCACACACAGATGACAGAAATCATGATGGACGCGTCAGTGGAGGCTGGTTGCATCTCATGATGGTGATGGTTTAGTTGCAATGGTTGTAAGCTATCATGTCAGTGATAGGGACCTACTCTGTGTCTTCTGCAAGAATAGCTAGTGTCATGGTTTTGAGATTGTGATACATGATTGACTGGCCAGTGGAAACCCAGTATGCCATGGTGAGAGTGCACAGTGAAGTGAAGCTGTTCAGTTGGGAAGTGGAGGAAAGAAAGAGGGATGGGCTTGGGAGTCCCACTATCCTCACCTTTTTCAAATCCTCTCTGTCCTATAGAGTTTATCACTTCTTGGTATTAGCCGGGCTAAGGACCAAGTCTTTAACACACAGACCTCTGGGAAACATTCATAGAAGCCATAGCAACCAGATTCCAAGTGTTTGGCCCTGGTATTTTAACCCTTAGTGTACCCTGTCTTTGACATTTGTGTGTACTAGTCTGTGTACCTCCTCTCCTAGCTTTGGTGTTTCCCACCACTTGTGGGTCAAGTGGGAACTTGTATCTCAGAGCAGATCTCTGCCTCCTGCATTCATCCTCTCTGGGTGTGTATGGATGGGGTGTATGTGTGTGGAGGGCAGAGGGTACTGTTCCTCAGGCCCCAGAGCCTTCCGTCTCCCAGCCCTGGGGTTACAACTATATCCAGCTTTACAAACAAACAAACAAACAAACAAAACCCATATGCTCCAGAGATTTAATTATGTTCTCACAAGCACTGTACTGGCTGAGCCATCTCCTGCACCCATCTTCATTCTTGGTCGTTGGCTTTTGTGTTGGTCTGTGTGGGGGTGACAGCCAAGTACCAAAACAAGGGTGGTGTCACGCCTGCATACCAAAACAGGATATGTGTTGAAAAATGCTCATGACTCTTAGTTTGGATTTTGCTTGCCCCTAGATGTCTGGTCCCTTTTCTAGTCAAACTGTCTGTGGTTCTCACAGATTTCGTTCTGGTTCATATTGTGGTAGTCAGGCCCTAGAACTGCTGACATGACTCTTTGATTAGTGGTCTTTGTTGCAGATATTTTGGTAGGCAAAGTGTGTCGGCTGAACATAAGGACAAAGAGTGGATTACTTCATGCAGGTACTGAGAGGGTAAGAAGGGAGGAAAATGTAGCAGCAACACAGGGCCTTAATCTTAACCCAGCTTAGTAGACAGCAGACCGCTTTCACTTTGTTCAGTGCTAATAATCACTGGGTGTGGTAGTGAGGGTAGTTGCCGTTTTGTGGATGAGGACAGAAGCCTCAGAAGTCACATGACTTGCCCTTGGTTTCACTGCCAGTCAGAAACAGAGGCAGATTCAGCCCTGCTTTTCTGTTACCGATTCCTGAAGGAAACAGTCTATAGTGGGACTAACCCACACAGGAAACTTCAAGTCTGGAAATGCTTGAAGGGGCTGGGGTGGGGCTCACACGGTAGAGTGCTTCCCTGCCATGCATGAAGCCCTGGGTCCTGACCCCAGCAACATGTAAACCAGTGAGGTAACACATGCCTGTCATCCCAGCCCTTGGGAGATAGGCAGGAGAGGCAGAAGCTCAAGACTGATTATCCTCTGCTACATAAGCAAGGTCAGGGCCAGCCTGAGCTGTGTGAGAAAGACAGGATAGGGAAGGGGTTTATTTGAAACTGAAACAGCATCCAGTTGAGGTCCTGTGATTGGTGAGGTCAGGAGGTCATGTTTGGGGAGACAGAGGTGAGAGTGACCATCACTGTTGGCCTTCCAGGTTGATGGCCATGCTTGTCATTTGGGGAGACTGGAAGTCTATGGGCAGCTGTTTCTGTCATGATACTGTGTGTTAAACTGGGGCTGTTTAGTTCCTTCTGTGCTATGGACGCTTCTTGAAGAATATTGCATTGTCTCCAGCTGGATAGTTGTCCAAGCAAGCACCCACAATTCATTACATGATTTCTAAGCCCTCAGAGCTACTCCAGTGGGTTTGCTGTCCTTGGCTGGGTATAGAATCCCAGAATCATTTCCTTAATGCTCATGTCAGCCCTTGCACATCAGCAGTGTAGCCAACCTATGCCCTCCATAGTATGTGAGGGGCCCTTTTTATTCCTCATCTGTCTGGGCTTTGCGCAATTCCCCTGCTGGGTGGAACACCTAGTTCCAGTCAGCAGGAGGTGGGATCATCTCAGCAGGAACAGGTTCTAGCCCAGGTCTGAGGAAAATGTCTGTACCTCAGATCCAGTTCAGGACCTCACATATGCTAGGCTCTGCTACTGAGTTGCCCTCTCCCAGGAATATTCTGGGAGCTCCAGAAATTAGAACTCTTTAGCCATGAAGTCAGCGGAGTTGAAATGTCAACCTTGGCAATCAGTGGGCTTACAGATGTCATAGACAGATGGTCCTCATATCCCAGAGCTGAAAATTCAAACCAGGCTGTTGAGAAAGTTCACAAAGTCCTTCCACATGCACTGTTCATCACTCAGGGGGTGTTGGAGAATGAGCACATTTTAAGCTCCACTTTCTCACTTCTTCTTGTTCTTTAAACTAGTGAAATAATGATTTTCAATACTTGTTTATTTTGGTTCTTCAAGGCAGAGTTTCTCTGTGTAGCAGTCCTGGCTGTCCCGGAACTCACTTTGTAGACAAGGTTGGCCTCAAACTCACAGAGATCCACCTGCCTCTGACTCCCAAGTGCTGAGATTAAAGGTGTGTGCCACTACCGCCCAGCTATAATTTTCAAATTTTTGTGGTACCAAAATTGCCAAGCTACCAAAGGTAAGACTTCTTGGAGCCCAGGAGTCTAGAGGCCCTTGAATTCCACCAGATTGCCCTTGTCTTGAACCACACTTGGGAAAATTCACGGTTTCTGGCATTTACTTTATGGAAAGTTTGCTGGTCTGTTCTCCCCCAGATGGATGTACAGCACAGTCCCGTTCAGAAGATTCAAGAGTTGATGGCAGCGCACCTTTAATCCCTGCACTCAGGAGGCAGGTGGATCTCTGTGAGCTGGAGGTCAGCCTGGTCTACAGAATGAGTTCCGGGACAGCCAAGGCTACACAGAGAAACACTGTCCCAAAGAAATAAAAAGGGAGGGAGGAAGGGAGGGAATAGAACTTAAAGGGGGCTGGAGAAATAGCCTGGCAGTTATGAGCACTGGCTGTTCTTCCATAGGACGTGTGTTCAACTTCCAGCACCCATATGGCAGCTCAAAACCATCTGTAAATTCCAGTCTCAGGGTATCTGATGCCCTCTTCTGGCCTCCAAGGGCACTGCATGCACATGGTGCACAGACATACATAAACATAAAAATGTTTTTAGAAGAAGCCGGGCGTTGGTGGTGCACGACTTTAATTCTGGCACTCAGGAGGCAGAAGCAGGCAGATCTGTGAGTTTGAGGCCAGCCTGGTCTACAAAGCAAGTTCCAGAATAGGCTCCAAAGCTACACAGAGAAACCCTGTTTTGAAAAACAAAAACAACCGTGTGTGTGTGTGTGTGTGTGTGTGTGTGTGTGTGTGTGTGTGTGTGTGTGTGTGTGTATGTATGTATGTATGTATGTATGTATGTATGTATGTATGTGTATTTAAAAACCTAACCCTCACAACTAGGAAGAAATGCTGAATGTGGAAGATCTGCTGTTAACAGCGTGCATCCCCTGAGTGCAGAGTTGGAGTGAGCTTGAAGTGCAGCCAGGGCTGAACCACCATTTCCTTTTTGATGTCAGCATCTGTAGAGACCCAGTCTACATGCACACAGACAGACCTAGGTGGGTGGTCTGTGGGGAATGAGGAACTGGGTTTGCTGGCTAAGAGCTGTCCATGATGAGAGCATTTCCAGAACTACCTGGTGTGCCCTAGAAGGCTCACTTGCCTGGACACTTAAGTAAATCTAGAACTGGTTCCAGAGGTTCTGGTTTGATGCCCTTCCTGTTTCAGCTCATGAACATTGCCTTGCAGGCACCTAGAACTCAGCTCTGATCCCTCCTGAGAAAATGGAAACCATAACTCTATTTATTTTCTTAATATACAAATGTGCTCATTAAGGGCAGCAGGTTTGTCAGGCAGGAAGAAAACAGGTGCTAGCGAGAAGGTCCAGAGTACCAACTGCTTACAGCTGGCTGGGGTGGAGCCCAGTCTGTGACTAAGCTGTGATGAGGAATGCCACAGCTCTTGGCCAGTGTGCCCTTGTGTCTGAGGCTTCTCTGTTCTTCTGCTCAGTCCAAGCTGCACACTTGCCTTTGCTCAGAGTGTCACCAGATCCCCAGGGTGGAGAAAGGATCGGAACTGCTCCCTGTCCCCAGAACTGTGTGTTCTTAACAGCTCTGGTGTTTGCATGGGTCTTAGGGGGGCATGCATCTCTTTGCAGACTGCCTTCTTGGAGTTCTGGGAATGTGACAGTTGGAATGAGTGATGTTCTGGACCTGCCTGGCAAAGCTTTCCAGGCAGTGAAGAAGGGGGGAAACAGAGTCCACAGGACCACATCCCCTCCTGCTGCACACTTAGAGTCTGTTCTTCCCAACTACCCAAGGCCAGGGTTTTAAACCATTCTCTGCTTCCCTGGGTCCCATCTCCTTAACATGGAAGCTTGGCTGACTTGTGCTCCCCAGTGTCACTTGATATGGGCTTTGCCTATATCATCTTACGTCTCCATCACCAAGCCACCTTCTATTATGTGCTTTAATAAAGCTGGCTGGGCACACACAGGTGTTGCACAGCCTTAAACCCCAGGGACTCTGGAGTGGTTGCTTGCTGGCTCAGCTCTGATCCCTCCCACATGAACCTGGGGCATGCTTAGCTAGAAGTCTTCACAGACTAAAGGGGACTAAAAGAGGAGCCATTGCTCTCCCCTCCTCCTGCCTGGCAGAAGTGGCTATTGAAGCGGCCAAACCTGTTGTCAGGGAGTAAAATTCAGAATGAGAGAGAGAAAAACACAACCTTAGATAAGCTGCCCGAGGACCAACAGGAACCAACATGCTGGTCAGGTTTAGATGAAGGAAGAAGGGGAGGCGTAAGAGGGTCTGGATGGGATCCCCCCTCTGTGCTCTGGTGGGTAACTGCATCTCAGCCAGTTCTGGCTTCACCGTATAAAATTGGAACAGTAGTCCTTAGAGACTAGGATGTAGTTGTTATAAAACGAGTCTTCATGGCTTTGCCATTGCTATCTTGAGTTCTCCTGGTCTCTTCTCAGTCTCCTGCCTTCCTAGCCTTGTCCAGCACAAGAATTCTCCCAGCTCTGCATTCCAGTCTGTGTAAGACCCAAGGCTGCTCCAAGGAGAGCAAGCCCTGGTTTTTAAACTATAGTTTTCCAGGTCTGGAAGCCTTGGAGTCTCTCAGATGGGCCCATTGGCTCTTCTTTTGTGCCCCCATGCTGTTACGATAAATCTTACCGTCAAAAGCTGCCCGGGCCCCACTGCCACGTGTGCGCTTTATGCCAGCCGCCCGCCCGAGTTAGGGCCCAAATTAATGCACAGAGAGACTTGTATTAGGTACAGTGCTGCTTGGCCAATGACTAGGACTTATCATCTGCTAGCTCGGTCTTTTTTTTTTTTTTTTTTTTTTTTTTTTTGGCTTTTTGAGACAGGGTTTCTCTGTGTAGCTTTGGAGCCTGTCCTGGCACTCGCTCTGGAGACTAGGCTGGCCTCGAACTCACAGAGATCTGCCTGCCTCTGCCTCCCGAGCGCTGGGATTAAAGGTATGCGCCACCAACGCCTAGCTTTTTTTTTTTTTTCATTTTTTAATTTAAATTAGAAACAAGATTGTGAGAAAGTGCCCTTAACTCAGTGGCTTCAGAAGCTATGTCCACTGTGGCCATTTCTTTTCTCACCATCTTGCAGTGGTGGCAGCTGTTCTCAGTACGCAAAGGGGTGCTTGTGAGACATGTTTCTAGAAGCCAAGTTTGTGTGTTACCTCTGGGGCAGCCAGTGTAGGAAATTCAGGTAGCCAGGGGTTTAACTGAAGCCTAGAACTAGCTGGTCTGAGAGAATCAAGCCAGTGGCTCAGCCGAAGTTTACAGCAGCAGTGCTTTACACAGGGTGGTGGGTGCACACTTGTGGCCATGTGGATATGGATTTGGTTCATCTGTTTGTTTGTATGTTTTAAGACAGGGTCTCTCTACATAACCCTTGGCTGTCCTGGAACTAGCTCTGTAGACCAGAAGTGTGCCACCATGCCCAGCCTGACTTTAAAAATCGAGTTTATTTTCTCTCTGTCTGTCTCTGTCTGTCTCTGTCTGTCTGTCTGTCTGTCTGTCTGTCTGTCTGTCTGTCTGTCTCTCCCTCTCTCTCTCTCTCTCTCTCTCTCTCTCTCTCTGTGTGTGTGTGTGTGTGTGTGTGTGTGTGTGTGTGTGTGTGTGTGTGTGTGTGTGTGTGTGTGTGTGTAAAGTGTACTAGATATACAGATGTCCTCAAAAACTAGAAAGGGAGGTATTGATCCCCTGGAACTGGAGTTATAGGCTGTTGTGAACCGCTTGAAGTGGGTTCTGAGAATTGAGCCCAGATCCTCTGCATAAGCAAACACTCTTAACTACAGAGCCATCTTAGTGTTCTAGGAGGTGGGCAAAGTCTCAGTCTCCAAAAATCAGTCACACCCTGCATCATACCAGTAGTTAGGACTCAGTACTGGGACACAGGTCCCTTGACCAGGGAACTTTTCCAAGGTTTTAACCGGTATCTGAGCTCTAGGTCCTGGCTGTTAACTGAAGGTTCGAGCTCTCTTACATCCCATCTCTGACCACTTAGAATCCCCTTCTTAACTACCCATTAGCTTACTGAATGATTCTGTGAGCCTGGCACTTGAAGAATGGGAAATTCTGTGAGATGTGGAGGAAGCACCCCTGATATGCTGGTGTGGGGGGTGTGGTCACAGCAGACTGACAGTAAACAAGCACAACAGCTGTTGGGTGCTGGTGACCAGGGTTAGCTTCCTGGTGTTTACTTGTGTTCTAAGCCATCCTACAGCTAACCCATCACTCTCAAACCAGGCTTCTGCTTCCAGTCCCTGAAAGCCAGTTTTGCTGTGGGTACAGCCTTGCACAGTGGAGCCAGGAGCCAGGGCCACCAGGTTCTTTCCCTCTGGGCAGCCTGGGAGGTTCCCTGGAATGGCTTCCTTCAGTTGACCAGGTTGAGGAGGGAACCCTTGCTGGTTGATCTTGAAATTGTCTGTCAGGTCTAGAGCTCCCCCTGCTGTCAGAAAATGGAAGGGTTCTCTGAGCTTTTAAAATGAAGTTTTCTTTCTTCTTGTTATTACTTTTTCCCACCCAGACCGGGTTTCTCTGTGTCGCCCTGGCTGTCCTGGAAACCAGGCTAGCCTTGAACTCACAGAGATCCGCCTGCCTCTGCCTCTAAGTGCTGGGATTAGAGGCGTGTGCGGCCGCCATCTAGATATTATTACTATTTTTTAAATTGTCTTTAAGCATAATGCTGCTGGGACCTCTGAGCATGCTCTTGGGAGGCCTATCCCCGGGAGTAAGGGGCGGAAGCACAGCGGCCAGGCAGGATAGGTCCTATCTGTGCTCTTGCTACTTTTAGCAGCTCCTACCCTTACCCTCCTACCACAGCCAGCAGCCTGGAAGGTTATCTTTGCACACAGTCTCACAGCTGTCTGCAGCCTTGGGCAGCAGAAGTGAAACTGACCACAGTCTTGCATATTTCTCACCTACTGCCATTGTTCCCTAGTGAAGTGAGCCACTTGCTTCCCCATCCTCCCCAGTGTCTTAGATTGGATATGTCACCTTACAAGAGACGTGGGGTGCTCGTGGTGCATTTGCAGAGGGGCTGTGGCTGGACTTGCCACTGGAGACAGAAGTTGAGGTCCCTGTGATAGTCCTAGGCTCCAGAATAGGACCCAGCCTTCTATCAACAGTAATATGCGTCCCTTCACCAGGGCCAGCCAACAATGACTGAAATTTTTTTAGTTTTCCAAGATGAAGCTGAGTTAATTTTGACAGTGCTGTTGGTGCCAGCTGAAGAAGGAAACAGCGCTGAGAAGACAAGCCTTTTGGTCTAATCCCATCTGGCCACTGCAGTTCCTAAGGAGACTGAGAAAGCAAGATCCGCTCACATCCCTTCTGAACCAGGCAGTCTTGGAGGCTTAACTGATGAGACCAAGGGTGTG
The DNA here is from genome assembly GCF_003668045.3 of Cricetulus griseus. Lineage (NCBI taxonomy): Eukaryota > Metazoa > Chordata > Mammalia > Rodentia > Cricetidae > Cricetulus > Cricetulus griseus. Next base: position 378,183,649 of record NC_048595.1, on the reverse strand, counting down.
TAGGACTGAAGTGAAGCTTAGGAGGGACTGCTGCCCACAGGGCCCTAAAGTGACCAGCCATAAAGACACAGACTTCCTTGGGTGTCTCGATGGCTCTTCTTTCTACTGCAGTTGTAGTGTTCTATGTGATGCATCACTAGGAGTTGTGTTCTGCTGTTTGGGGTTTGGGTGGTGGTGCTGAGGACTGAGCCCAGAGCCTTGCCTGTGCCAAGTAGGTACTCTAGCACTGAGCCAGCCTCAGCCTCTAAAAGTAATGCTTCTATGGTTTTTCTCTCAACAGCTTTGAAAAGTCCAGCTGCGTTTCATGAGCAGAGAAGGAGCCTGGAGCGGGCCAGGGTAAGGCTCCCTTCCCGGAAGACCTCTAGAGTGTGCCGTCGACACCATCCCCCAGCTGCTTTTCCTTTCAGTTAGCACAACTTTGGGGTCGGCCCACATCTTCTAGCTCTAAATAATAGACATCTCTGGCCTTTCCTATTTCACCCTTCCCCAGCCACCATACCTGGTAGACCCTTTTAGTGCCCTGGAGGCCTTGTGAAGGTGTCAGAGCTCCCTCCCCAAACCTGGCCTTGAAGACCACTCATTGCCCCTCCATTGAACTCCTTTGAGCCTTATGTAGATGATCTGTGACAGTGTCACCCATGTGCAGGCTTTTCACTTGGGGTCACCACCCACAGCCTTGTGGGCACTCCCGTAAGCTTCCATCTTCATCTGCCCTGAAGCAGGCAACATCCATGTATACCCTTTTAAAGCAGGCCTGGGGTACACTGGAAACCACATTCCCTGTGATGGTAGATCCTTAGCTGCATCCCATCCTTCCCTTTCAGTTCCCTCTGAACCCTGTGGAATGTCCTACACCTGATGTGGGTGGCGATGGAGAAGTGGCCAGCTCGTGGTTCCTCTCCTGCTCCCACTGGAGGACTGCTGGCCTTTGCTTCCGGGCATCCCACTATCTTTAGAGACTAATATACTTACTCCTGAGTTTTTCTCTTTAGAAAATCATGGTTAACTGTTAGCAAGTAGGAAGAATGAAGTCATGGGTACTGAGAAACAGAAACAAACTACACACACATCCATTTGATGGGAACCAGAGAAGGCCCAGCAAGGAGAAAGGGTCAGCATTATAGCTAGGCAGATCAGCACAGGGAACAGTGGGACCTGGTTAGACACCAGTGTCCTACAGTGTTGTTGTTTGTGACATTGTGTATTTCATATTTGTCCATACAGGAGCCCTCAGGACTTAGGTGCTGTCCCCTTGTTTTAGAAACTGTCCCCTTGTTTTAGAAGCAGCAGAAGTTAATAATCTGTCAAGCTAGAAAGTGATAATGTGGGAACTCAAACCTAGAGGGTGTGTGTGTGTAGGTCAGAGGGCAACTGCAGGAGTTGGTTCTCTCCCTTCAATGTGTAGGTCCTGGAGATCACACTGTGAAGTCACCAGGCTCAGTATCGAGCAGCTTTACCCACTGAACCATTTTATATGTTGCCCATCTGTTCACAAATGACTTTCAAACTGCAATAACAGTTTTAATATTTAAGCACACACAAGGCTGTCTTAATTAAAATATGAAAAATAAGTAAAATGGATTGGTCACAGCATAATTTGCTTTACTCAATTATACTAATTCAGAACTTTGATGAGCTACTTTTGCATCTAAGTAAGAGACAGCACTGTCTGCTTTTTTCCAGAGGATTCCTTACGGGGACTCTGGTCAAAACACTGCTCCCTATTTCTGTAACTCCTGTGTGGACAGCATCTCATGGAGACCCATTTCTGGTTGTGGTAGCAGCCTCAGGTTCCAGAGGACCTATCAGACACAGACTACCATGTGTGGCTGTTCCTTCCCTATCAGCTGCTTGTGTTCTCCAGCCCCAGGAGTGCTTTCAGTGACATCAGCCACAAAGTTCTTTCTTTACCTTCTGCACCAGGAGCAGGCTGGTTTTCTGGTTGTCCATCCCTAGTAACTTCTAGGATGCCAGGCCCTAGCCAGTGGGCATCCTTCGTAGATTTACTGTTTGTTACAAAGGCTATGACCCGGTACCTAGGAGACAAGAGATGTATGTGACTAGGTATGGTTTCTCTGGTGGGTGCTCCAGGTCCCCACTCAGCACCTGCCTGAGTTTCTAAGCTGGAAGTTCCTCCAGACTTTTGATGCTACATTCCACCTGGGCCACGGCTAGAGCCACTGTCTGTGAGAGCTGACCCTGCTCATTGCAGAGGGGCTGACGCACCCAGAGGCCACAGCTCCCTTCTGCATCTCTAGGCTCAGGTTCTAGGCCTGCCTCCAAATCCTGGGCAGCAACCAGTAGCATGAGAACCAGGCTGACCTCTACTATAAGTGATGTGCCCCAATAACTTTTTTTCCCACTCTAACCTACCCTGCCCCATCCTGTTCTCCTTTCCTTAGGCTGGTCTTAACTTGTAATTTGAAAAATGCTGTTGCAGAGGTGAAGTGTATAGGCTCTGCAGTCAATATACACTTATAATTAGTCTCAAGCAGCAGGGGCTCAGTGGCTGTTGAGGAAATGGTTTAGTTCTCCAGCATCTAATAAATGCAGAAATGAGGACATTGGACTTTAAGGAACTAGAGCTTTGACACCATGTATCAAAATTAGTATTGCATTTGGCAGTCATTCAGACTGAATTAAAAATGCTCTTGAGATCACGCAATGCAAGGTTTTTGAAACAGGACATAAAACGACATCCAAAATGATTACATCTCTGCAGAATCAAACTACATGAAAGAATGACAGCGGAAAAGACACTGAGTGTTCTGTTGAAACTGGTCATTTTTGGGCAGTGGTGGCGCACACCTTTAATTCCAGCACTCAAGAGGCAGGCGGATCTCTGTGAGTTCAAGGCCAACCTGATCTACAGAGTGAGTGCCAGGATAGCCAAAGTTACACAGAGAAACCCTGTCTGGAAAAACAACAACAAAAAAGTATTAAGTTTTAAATACATACAATAGTGGCCTGAGAGGGATGCACAGATGCAGCTGGAGGCTGGTGTATACTCTCACACCTCCCTTTGCCTTGTGACCCTGAGGTCACCAAGCCACTACAGCGAAATCATGTTTTGTGGTCCTGTCTATACATAAGTGTATGTCCAGCCTTGAGAATTTATTGGTGTGTTTTTCCATAGACCGAGGACTATCTGAAGCGGAAGATCCGTTCCCGGCCAGAGAGATCAGAGCTGGTCAGAATGCATATTCTGGAAGGTGTGTGAGGTGTGAGGTGCTTCCCGGCCTGGCCCCATTCTCACTCTGCTCTTGAGCTGCCCTGCTTTCTGCTCTTGTCCGTCTTCTGCTGGCAGGGGCCGGCTGTTGGCTTCACAGTCAGACACAATTATGTGACTCCACTGGCTTTTGGGAGTGTGTGAGAAGCACGGATTCATTCGCCTAGGTTGACCTGGCCCTTCTCCTGGGCCCACCACCCACTGGTATAGAACTGTTTCTGTCTGCAGGACAGAGTCTGTCTCTTATAAAAAGTGCACTTTGTTTTTTGATTCATTTGCTTGCTCACTTGCTCACTCACTCATTCATTCACTGGCATTTGCCTAAGCACCTGTGAGGGCAGGCACACTCACCAAGACACCCTGCAGCTGGCCCAGCCATGCCTTCTCTCTGCAGTTTTAGCAGAGGAAAGGTTTGGTGTCATTGGGAGCCTAAAGAGCACCTTCTCAAGTCAGAGCCCCACATTTTGCAGCTGACGCCACTGAGAGCCAGAACAAAGAAAAGTCTGCCTCAGTGGCCCTGGTCTAGGTGGGGCAGGCGCTGTCCTTTACCTAGTGTTCCTCTGGCTGCAGCTCCACCTCAGACACTCCTCGGAGCTGGCCTGGCTCTGGTTGTCCTGTGACACTGGAAGCCAGGTCACCCTCTTCTGCTTGGGCATGCTTTTCACTCTGCTGTGTCAGCTCCTGTTGCTCTGGAGGTCCCAGGGCAGGACCAGGACCTTTCCTTCATCTTTCTGAACCCCTTCTCTCCCACGGTAGAGACCTCGGCTGAGCCTTCTCTCCAGGCCAAGCAGCTGAAACTGAAGAGAGCCAGGCTGGCCGATGACCTCAATGAAAAGATCGCACAGAGGCCTGGCCCCATGGAGCTGGTAGAAAAGAATATCTTGCCTGTGGAGTCCAGCCTGAAGGAAGCCATCATTGGTGAGGAGCTTCAGAGGGACTGAGTTAAACGGGAACTTTAGCCTAGACACATGGAACAGGGAGATGCGAGGAGGTGTTTGGGGAGGCACTTGGGAGGAAGTGGAAGCCAGACAGGCGTGGTGTGTCGAGGGCCTGGTCTTGCCCATGTGCACACACACGTCCCCTGTCTCTTTGGGCCACTCAATCACTTCAATTTCCTGTCATCCCCTCCCCTCAGAACTGAGTGTTCCCTCAGTGTGCACTTTGAGATGAGCATGTGTTCTGCTCCAAAGTCCCTTAGCCATCACCTCTCAGAGGGCAGGCAAGGCCCATCTAGCTCTGCTTCCAGGACATGGCCGGGTAAAGGAGAGGATGGAGGATTTGTGTGCTGGCCTGTACATGGTCTCCATCCTCTCAGCATGGCCAACGGCTTTCTTTGGGGTGGGCCCAGCTCAGTGTGAGCTATAGCTTCTGTGGCCGATCATCATTATCAGGTGCTTGGCCCACCTGGCTGCTGCCTCTGAACTGTCTCTTACTCCCCTTGCTGGGAGTAAGAAAAATACCTTTGTAGGATAGGCATGAAGTACAGGGACACGTGAGGGGACAGAAGGGCGAACTCCACGGAGACATTCCGAGTCCATCAGCACAGTCACTAGTGAGGGAGAAACTTCTATGTTCCTCTTCAGTTCCTTGGGTTAGAAAGCCTCAGGTCATGGCAGGAGAGGAAGAGGCTGTGGGCTTGTTCCTCTTTTTCATCTGGGTTCCACCTCTTCCCCTGGTTGTGGAGGCAGTGGTTGTGACATGTCTCTTGACATATCCTCCTAGCCTGTGTTTCCGCCTCCTTCGCTGCCACTTCCATGCCTACACTGGGGCCCTTGTCCCTGCATCTGCCCTGTTTCAGCCATCTGTCAGGGTGTGGCTCTGGGCCAATCAGGGTACTTACGGCAGCAGACTGTCCGGGCACCTTTGTTGCCCAGGCGCTATGTCTTGGGTTCCACTGACCCTGTGTACCTGTAAGATGGGTGTCCCTTCCCAGGGACCCTCCCTCCATAGCCTCCGAGCCGTAGCTGTTGTGGCCTTTGTTGTCCTGGCTTGTCCCCTTGTCTCAGCAGCAGGCCCACGTTCCTCACTGCGGACTGAAAGAAAGCATCGGAGGAAACGAAACAGTGTGGAATTAAGACATGAGGCCCCAAATTAGGGCTTCATTCGCCCGTCAGTAACCTAGGTGGCTTCTAGCAAGCCTGTTTCGGAATGCTGACTGTGCTTCTGAGCTCCACACCAAGGCAGGGTGGTCACTAAGGTCTCTTTACTGTGCCTCTCAGACCTGGGGCTGGGTCCTGACGACCTTTCTTGCCACCACCTACCTGTACTCTGGCTGCAGCAGTCTCACACCGGCTTTGCATTTCAGTGGGCCAGGTGAATTACCCAAAGGTAGCAGACAGCTCCTCCTTCGATGAGGACAGCAGTGATGCCTTATCCCCTGAGCAGCCTGCCAGCCATGAGTCCCAGGGCTCAGTGCCATCACCCCTGGAGTCCAGAGTCAGTGAACCACTGCCCAGTGCCACCTCCACATCACCCACTCAGGTGAGTTTACCTATTTCCAGATTCTTCCTCTCACCTGCCAAGGCTGCCCAGAGTCAGAGCTCTGTCCTGAGCAAGATGGGCAGTTCCTGCTATGCCTGAGGGATAGGTGTGTATGGGGGCGGGGGGGGGGTGTCCTGTTTCAGATGCCAGCATCTTGATATCAGCAGTGGACCCTAAGTCTAGCAGCCTGAGCATAAAGGCGGGGCTGGGGTCCTGCGGCTGGGTTCTCAGCCTCCCTGGCTCGGCCACTCTTGCTGACTCTGTTCCTAGCTGCCTGCTGGTGCTCAGTTCCACGATGTGCTGCCTCCTGCCTGCCTTCTCTAGTCCTCTCCCCACAACCTGGCTTTGTACTTGCTGTTATCCCCATGATTGCTACTCACCCTTTGTCCTCTGACCATGAGGATAGAAGGGCAGGTAAAGTACACTCCATGCAGGGGTGACAGGGTCCTCACTTCTCCCCTGTCCCCCCCAGGTTCTTTCTCAACTCCCAGTGGGTCCTGATCCTGGAGAAGCACTTTTCCTGGCAGAGCAGCCTCCTCTGCCTCCCACACCTCTGCTGCCTCCCAGCCTCACCAACGGAACCGCCGTCCCCACTGCCAAGCCTGCCCCCACACTCATTAAGGTACTTCTGCCGGTCACTGTCCTCCCTTCCCTGTGGGAACAATGCAAGGGGTGGGGGTGTACATCTTCTAGTGGTCAGAGACCTGACCTAAGGCCATGTGGGGCTGTCTTCTGATCTTTGTACTTCCCATGGTGACACTGACCTACAGTCATAGCCCACTGAACACTATCTTAGACTGTTTGTGTTGCTAACAACAAACTGGGTAAAGGCACTGGCCACCAAGCCTGACATCCTGACCCACGCTCATGGTGAAAGGAAGTACGGACTTCCACAGTTGTTTTCTGATCTTCACATGTGTGCACACACAATTAAAATGTTTTGGGTTCTTTTTTTTGGTTAAGGTTTTTGAAACAGGGTTTCTTTGTACTCCTGGCTGTCCTGGAACTTGCATTGTAGACCAGGCTGTCCTTGAACTCATAGAGATCCTTCTGCCTCTGCCTCCCAAGAGCTGGGATTTTAAAGGTATGCGCCACCACTGCTGGTCTGTAATTCTTTCTTTAAATGGGGTTTCTCTTGGCTTACAGCACCAGCCCATGGTAGTAGGGCTTAGTGTCCAGGATTCAGTCACAGGGGCTCCATCCTATGATGACCTTATGTATTCCTAATCACTCTGAAGACCCCTTCTACATACAAGTTAAGCCACTATCCTCATAACCTCATAGTGGGGAATACAGCTCTACTGTGAGTCGCAGCAGGGCCACCACATTCAGCCCATGGCAAGCACAGTGAGCCAGGAATTCATGTCTGAGGCTTCATCTTTTGCCTCCTGAAGCAGTGACAATATTGTGCCTGGGACCATGCCACTGGCCCTGCAACCAGTATGTTTTCACCTTCCCTTGAAACAACTGGGGGAGTAGGGACTATGGAAGCACAGACAGAGTTGGGCTTGCTGGCCTTGTGTGCACAGGTGGTTGGTGTTATGAGCTTCAGAGAAGTCAGTGTCAGAGCGTGTGTGCCCTGCAGAGCCCCCTACAATGTCCTCTTTTGCTGCCTCTCTCATTCTCTTGGCTCCCTCCCCATAAAGAGCCTACACCAACGTGGCAACCCATGGCCAATCACGGCCTGCGTGTGTAAGGGGCTGATGGCTCGCAGCCCAGGAGCTGTCCAGGTTCTCTTCTGATATTCAGTGCTCAGTTGGCTAGGGGACTCTGTCAGTCTGTAACATTCCTTGATGGCCCCTGGCATAGGCCTCTTCAGTAGACACTGCTCTGAGAGCTGCACTGTCTTCTTTACAGCCCATGGATGTCTTAGATGTCCCCAGCTTCTCTTTAACTCTCTTCATGCTACACATTTGACAGAGCAATGTCTGTGCTTGCTCTTTGCTGATGCACTCCTTAGTGGCTTGTGGTTTGGCTCCTTGGTGCCAGAAGTAGATCGAGCACCATCACCTCCCAGGTCCTAGCTTTGTAGCTACCCTCCATTCCTGCAGTACCCTGTCTCTGAGATCCCTGGCCTTCCCCTGGCTTTCCTTCCTTATACTTTCCCTGACTCCTCCCTTGGGGTGAGGGTGCCCTTGGCCACCTCTTTCATCTGCAGTCTGGGTGCCCATCTACTCAGTGTTCTGCTGTCAGACACACTGACAAAACCAGGACCTCTTCTTGGCACCCAAAAGCCCAGCTCCTCACTGCCATATATCCATGTTGTCTTCCTCCAGTGGGCTGCCTCTGCCCAGACCTTCCTTTGGTCATCAGTGCCACCTGGCCAAGACTCTATCTGATCTTCTACCCGTGTGTCACCTTTGTCTGCTCAGGAATTTCTAGGTTCCTACTGTACTCTCTGGCACTCCCCTGATAACTGGCCTTCATCTACCTCCATCTGCCCCCAAGGGCAGGTATTTTGAGCATTGCCCCCTGACCTTTCTTGGTTGGCCTGAGTCCTCTTGACCATCTAGGCCCTAAAGTTGTGCCAGCTGGGAGCCTATGGGACACAAACAGAAGATTGTGGCATCCTGGGCTAGGTCAAGAGCAAGGTCACTGTGGAGCCTTGGGCAAGTGCCTTCTGCTTGTTTCCAGGTTGCTGACACTTCCTTCCTAGGTGGGACTCTCGGAGGCTGGTGTGGTGCTTTTGGAGCATGACCATATTGCACAGCTCAGCTCTAGCTCTGCTTCCTTGTTTTTGTGTTGCTCAGGGTCATGGTGACACCTGTGCAGATACATTCAGTTGGTCTTCCCTCCAGCCTGCCATATCTGTTAGGACAGGGATAGTCTCACTGAGTAGGAGTGGGTACCTTCTCAGAAGATGCTGGGTATGGGGCTAGGCTATGCCTTCTTGGGGTGGCCCCTGATGCACTGTCTTGTGGCCTCCCAGCAAAGCCAACCGAAGTCTGCCAGTGAGAAGTCACAGCGTAGCAAGAAGGCCAAGGAGCTGAAGCCAAAGGTGAAGAAACTCAAGTATCACCAGTACATCCCTCCGGACCAAAAGCAGGACAAGGGGGCGCCCGCCATGGACTCCTCCTATGCCAAGATCCTGCAGCAGCAGCAGCTCTTCCTGCAGCTGCAGATCCTCAACCAGCAGCAGCAGCAGCAGCAGCAGCAGCACTACAACTACCAGGCCATCCTGCCTGCCCCTCCCAAGTAGGAGCACAAGTCCCTGAGACTCTGCCGTTGGGGCCGCTACCTGCTGAGATGAGGCAGTATTGAAGCTGCTTGTTTCTGTCTTGTCTCAGGCCGGCAGGTGAGACTCCCGGAAGCTGTGCCCCCACCCCATCACGAAGCCTCTCCACCAGCAGCAGTTCCAGCTCAGGCACCCCAGGGCCCAGTGGGCTGGCACGTCAGAACTGCACTGCACTAGTTGGCAAACCAGGAGCCCTGCCAGCCAACCTGGATGACATGAAGGTAGGCGGCTGACCCCTTCTCACTGAAAGACTAGGCCTCTGCCATGAAGAATAAGGGGTGGGTTTTAGGCAGAGACGGTGATGTCCCATGCCCATGAGATGAAAGGCTGAGCAGGCTCCAGACCTGATCTGCCATGACAGGAGCACCTTGGAGCCTCTCTGGCCTGTGGTCATAACAGCGTCAGTGCCTCTGTATATGTGTGCAGCTGGGGTTGAGGGAATCTTGTATTCTCCATTATTGTGTGGTATACTGTGAGTAGCAACAGGGGGTTGTTTCCTCTGGGAGGAGAGCAGGCAGGGCTGTCAATTTCACCCACTTCCACCTTGCCAGTCAGTGCCAGGGGCTCAGCCTGGCCCACCCTGTTTTCTCTGTCCCTGATCAGAAGATGGGATAGGCCAAGTCTTCTATTGAACACTGTCCTCCTGTGTCATGACCTGGATCCCTGCAAAACTAAACTCATGAGGGTCTTAGGCTGATAGACTCCAGCTGCTCCCCCCCCCCCCCCGACAGGGTTTCTCTGTGTAGCTTTGGAGCCTATCCTGGCACTCGCTCTGGAGACCAGGCTGGCCTCAAACTCACAGAGATCCGCCTGTCTCTGCTTCCCGAGTGAGCTTTCCTCATCCAGTGCAGCCAGTGCCGTCATTGAGCCCCAGGCACCGTGTGGGGCTGGGGAAGAATACTCTAGGGGAGGGCTTTGCAGGGTCTGTTTAGAGGACTCAAGAGTCATCTGGAATGGCCAGTGGAACCCAGATGAAGGACTGCTAGGCACCCACCTTTCACGGCCTGTCCCATCACCTGCCCAGGCCTCTTTGTCCACCCCCACCCCAGACTGCTTTAACTCTCAACTCCTGCAGGTGGCAGAGCTGAAACAGGAGCTGAAGTTGCGGTCACTGCCCGTCTCAGGCACCAAGACAGAGCTTATTGAGCGCCTGCGTGCCTACCACGACCAAGTTAGCCCAGCTCCAGGAGCCCCGAAGGCCCCTGCCACCACCTCTCTCCTGTCCAAGGCTGGTGAGGTAGTGGTTGCCTTCCCTGCGGCCCGGCTGAGCACAGCACCAGCTCTTGTAACAGCAGGCCTGGCACCAGCAGAGATGGTGGTGGCCACAGTAACCAGCAATGGCATGGTGAAGTTTGGCAGCACAGGCTCCACACCCCCTGTGTCTCCCACCCCTTCAGAGCGCTCACTGCTCAGCACGGGTGATGAGAATTCCACACCAGGGGATGCCTTTGGTGAGATGGTGACGTCACCACTGACACAGCTCACACTGCAGGCCTCCCCACTTCAGATCCTTGTGAAGGAGGAGGGTGCCCGTGCTGCATCCTGCTGTCTGAGCCCTGGTGCACGGGCTGAGCTGGAGGGACTGGACAAGGACCAGATGCTGCAGGAGAAGGACAAGCAGATTGAGGAGCTGACCCGAATGCTCCAGCAGAAGCAGCAGCTGGTTGAGCTGCTTCGGCTACAGCTGGAGCAGCAGAAGCGGGCCCAGCAGCCAGCCCCAGCCAGCAGCCCTGTGAAGCGGGAAAGTAGCTTCTCCAGCTGCCAGCTGAGCTGCCAGCCGCAGGACTCTCCTCGTGCCTTTGGTCCTGGCCTGGTGGTTCCCACTACCAATCATGGAGATGCTCAGGCCCCAGCTCCAGGGCCCCTACCTGTGGTGGTGAAGCAGGAAGCTGGGCCACCTGAGCCAGATCTGGCCTCTGCCCCCCAGCTGCTCTTGGGCCCACAGGGCACCAGCTTCCTCAAGAGGGTCACTCCCCCTACTGTGGTCACTGACTCTACAGGGACTCACCTCATCCTCACTGTGACCAACAAGAGCGCAGATGGCCCTGGCCTGTCCACTGGGAGCCCTCAGCAGGTAACTGACTGGCAGGGGCTGGGGTGGCTCATGGATGAGTGGAGAGTGAACCCTGTCCTGTGGAGGCTGTAATCTCAGGCTCAGGATCCACTCCCTAGAGTGGCCTTCTTGAAACCTCCCAAAAGCTCATTAGCTAACTGCCTGTGGGCAGTGAGGGAGGCCCTTCCCCACCCTGGCACATTTGGAGCCTTGCCTATAGCCTCACCAACTGTTTCTCCCATTCAGACCTTGTCCCAGCCTGGCTCTCCAGCCCCTGGCCCACCTGCCCAGATGGACCTGGAGCACCCACCTCAGCCCTCATTTGCAGCCCCAACATCTCTGCTGAAGAAGGAGCCACCTGGGTATGAGGAGAGTGTGAGTCAGCAGCCTAAGCAGCAGGTGAGGATGCTGGGAGCTGGGGTGTGCTAGCACGATGTCTCAGCAGATAAAGGCACTTCCGTGACAACCAGTTTGAGCCTCAGGAGCCACATGGTAGGAGACACCTGACTCCTGCAGGTTGCCCTCTGACCCCTGCATGCTATGGCATGCACATGCACTCATGCATGTACAATATATATTTTAAGGCAGTAGGCAGCCTCGGGCATTGCCTCAGCCCCCCATGGGTTGGGGGATGAGCGTAGGGAACACGCAGTGCAAGGCAGAAGCACAAACTAGGCTGTCTAGCTTGAGCTTAGATGGTATCTGGATTTTCATGTTCTTTTGTTTCTTTCCCACAGGAAAATGGCTCCTCCAGTCAGCAGATGGATGATCTGTTTGACATTCTTATTCAGAGTGGAGGTAAAACCCCATCCCCAGCTGCCTTCCTTACCTCTGGTCACAGGCCTATGATGCCATCTTGAAGGCCTGGGCAGGCACAGTCCTTTGACATGTATTCCTTGGATTTCCACAGCCCTGCAGTTAGGTGAACATGGCCTGCATTTATCCTTGTAGAGCCGTCTACAGAGTGTGAGGAGAGTCGTCCAAATACCTGAACAACAGCACTGTGACAAGGGGCAGAGAAGAGCCAGGGTTCTAGGGCAGGCCCTAGAAGGGTACTATCTTAGGGGCTGTGGAGTTGAGGGAACGGGGCAGAAGAGCATCAGGTCATGGCCACATCACGAGGGGCCTGGCCCCAGGTGGCGTAGTGTACATAGCCTAGAGCAGGGGTCTGACAAGGCCTCCCCGCTGCAATGACTGGTTATACAGGTGACACTGTGGTGAACTGTAGAGGTACTGCCAGGGGAGTAGTGCCTGATACTCAGGAGGTCTCAGGCTTAAGGGGAACATCTGGTGCTGAGTCTGCCATGGAGCCTTAATGGCCTTTCTGACCAGTGCAAGTGGCTGAACACCCTAGGCCTGAGCTTCAGTGGCCACTTTGTCCAGAACAAACCCCATCGGGACAAGGGGAGATTAATGAAGGAGTTGTAACCCCTGAGATCTGCTGTTTAAGGGATGGCAGAGGAAGAGTAGCTAAGATGCTACCTAGTCCCCCAAAGGACACTTGAGGATACCAGAGAAAGGCAGGTGGTGGCATCTGGGAAGCAGTGAACAGCTAGACGGGCATAGTTGATCTGAGACAAAGACCTGGAGGGTTTGTACAAAGTTTTGTCACATATAACAAAACTTGACAGTTGAGGTGCATTATGTACATTGGTGTTGCACAGCCATGTCTACCTCTCACAAACTAAAACTGGACCTTTAGATGAAACTCCTCACAGCCCCCATCCCTTCTGAGTGTGCCCACTCTGTACGTGGGCTCTTGTGGTTTTGGTCTGTATGTGAATGGTTTAGTTTACTTAACCTGTCCTCAAGGCTCATCCACTTGTCCATCACTGGACACTTGAACTGTTTGTCACTACTGCTGTCATAGTCTTTTGGTACATGCATATCCACAAGTGAGATTGCTGGATCAAACTGGTTTTGTTGATGTTTTGAAGAACCAGCCAATACTGCTTTTAAAACCTCTGTGAGCGACTTCACCTTCCCTCACACAGGTTCCAGTGACCCCACTTCCTCACCAACACTTCTGGTGTTGGGAACCTCATGTGTGTTCTTCCTGACCACTACCACCTACCTTCTGACCTGACAGTAGCCAGACTGTTGTGTAAGAAGTAGTTATTTTCCCAGGGCAACGCATTGCATTTCCCTAATGACCAGTGATGCTGTGAACCGTTACAGCCATGTGTAGATCTTTGGAGAAATCCCCTCCTTTGCCCTTTTATAAAAATGAAGTTGTTTTACAAACTGTTTATATATTCTGGGTATATGAATTCCCTTATCAAATCTGTGACCTGCAAATACTTCCATTTGGTGATACGTCTTTTCATTCATTTAATTTTTTTGGTACATGCACACTAGGCAAGCACTGTACCACTTATCCTCAGCTCCCACCAGGTTATAAGTTTTATCTCCTATAGTTAAGTCTGTAGTCAGATTTTTCTCTGGTTTTTGGTAAGGACTGTCCCATCATTTTCTTGTGCATATTCAAACCTGGTTTCTGACCCCATTTGTTGTCTCTGTTGGCAGAGATTTCAGCATATTTCAAGGAGCCACCATCCCTACCAGGAAAGGAGAAGCCACCCCCAACAGCAGCCTGTGGGTCCCTGCTGACACCACAACCCTCACCTTCGCCTTCGAATGAACTTCCCCAGGCTGCTCCTCCACCCGCCTCCCCAACTCTCCCAGGGCGCCTAGAGGACTTTCTGGAAAGCAGCACGGGACTGCCACTGCTGACGAGTGGGCACGAAGGGCCAGAGCCCCTCTCCCTCATTGATGACCTCCATAGCCAGATGCTAAGCAGCTCTGCCATCCTGGACCACCCCCCATCACCCATGGACACCTCTGAATTGCACTTTGCTCCTGAGCCCAGCAGTGGTATGGGCCTGGACCTGGCTGATGGCCACCTGGACAGCATGGACTGGCTGGAGCTGTCCTCTGGTGGCCCTGTGCTCAGCCTGGCTCCCCTCAGCACTGCAGCCCCCAGCCTCTTCTCCACGGACTTCCTGGATGGCCACGACTTGCAGCTCCACTGGGATTCCTGCTTGTAGCTCTCTGACTCTAGGCTAGGGAAGGGTCTGAAGTTGGGGAGCCACAGAACCATAGCCAGCGTGTGCTACCTGTGACTGGGAGCCTTGACAATCACAGTCCCTGGAGGCTGCAGCCAAGACCCTACACCTGGCTCAGGCTCATCCAGGGCAGGGAATACAAGCCGTCAAGAAACAACTCTGGGCCCATGCTGAGGTTGGTTGTGGGAAGCTGGCCAGACCCAGTTCAATTTGACCTCCTTTTCTGAGGTCAGAGGTGCACATCTGCTGAAGTTTGGCCCTGGAGTCAACCTACCTTCCTCTCCCTTTAAGGAAGAAACTGGCCAGGCTTCTACTTACCCATTCCCTATTTCAGCCAGTCCCAGGACCCTGTATCCCAAGAGGTGGCTTCCTGCCATTTTAATCTTGGTATAGTATAACCATTTAGTGGTTGGTGGCAAAAATCTGTATAGGTGTATATACCTCTATATTATATATCAACTTACATATATACATATATTTTTAGGTGTGGGGGGAGATGGGTGTGGCTACCTCCACCTGCTTTCACATGCAAAAGGCCTAGAGAGCTGCTTGACTTCATACAGGGTCATCATGAGGAGCCACATGGCCCAGTACCCAACCTGGCATGCAGCTGCCTAGGCCTACCCCACACACATTTGACATGCAGACAGACACCTGCCATTGCCTACACGCCATCCTGCCCTGCTTCCTGGCTCCTTAGTGCCACAAGGGCAGAAGTGCTTCCAGGTTCTCCAGGAGCTCTCTACCCACCCACATTCCGTCCCATCTCCCCACTGCAGCCACCCTGGCCTTGGGATGGGGGTGAGGGTGGGTGGGTCCTGGCTATACTTGCTGGGGGCTAGGAGGTACCTTCTGCCCAACCCCAGCCTTGTTCTGTCCTGATTCAATATAGAAAAGGGACAGAGCCATCAAAACCAGTGCTGGGACAAAAGTGGGGAAGCTGTGTGAACTTTTTAAAATAAAATAAAAAACACTGACTTGCCAGTCTGTTGTATTTGGTCCATCAGGGCTGAGAGATATGACTGGGATCCTGGGCCTTTTCCATGATGGCATCTAGAGGTCACACTATGAGACAAATATTCAGCAAGGGCCCAGGAGTCAAACCATTTCAAGTGGTTTTTGGTGGGGAAGTCTTGATAGAACTCAGGCCTGGCTAAACAAAAGATGGGAGGCTCTCTCACAAAATGAGTTTTATTTACAATCAAAGAGGGCAAGAGGACTTTATCTGCCATTAACCTGCCCCCTTCCTGAGCAGAGACCAGCACAGGTGTGGCTCTTCACAAGGTTTTTGGCTAGTACACCATATGGCTGGCACCCAGGACTTCTTTAAGGACCTTGGCAAGACACTCCCCCAGGAACATGGTAAGGAGAGAGGCTGAGCCGGCCCCCAGTGTCCTCTTCTGCCAACGTCAAGCATGGGGTGGCGAGGCCTGGACACTGAGCACGGGTCCTGGCCAGGGCTCTGCCCTCTTTCTGTTGAAGGGAGAGCAGCTAGCAGTGTCACCCATCTATGTCCCAGCTGAAGAGGTGGTGCTTCACCAGCATGTCCTGAACACCCTCCTTCAGTGGCTGCTTCTCTTCCTGTGCACACAACAGCCCCAGTCACTGGCAGGGACCACCCTGCAACCACACAGGTCACTTCTTCAGCCCAGACTGCACCACAGCCCTCCTGGCAAAAGCAATGCCAGGGACCAACCAAGCCACATACGCACCTCTCTCTTAGCAGGGAGCTCCCAGTCCTGGGAGAGGCTGAAGGCAAAGCAGCAGAGGACGCTAGGAACCAAGGACAGTCTGGTCATTCTGGGCTATTCTGCCAACCCACCAGCCTCCAATACCAAGTTCCAGGCCCTGCAGAGCTGCCCACTCACCCACCGGAGCTCACACTTGATCTGGACCCAGCCAGGGCTGCGCAGGAAGGACCAGGGCTGATACCACTTCTCCACAGTGGGCAGGCTGGAGCAGAGCACCTCCAGCCACAGGTGTAGTACCTGTTCACTAGGAACAAGGAAAAAGGAGGGTGGGGCTGGGCCCAGAGGACCCCAGCCTGCATCCCCTTCCCAGGAGCTCCTGCACACCCTCCACAGGAAGGTGGGGCCTCCCAAGTGGTCCAGAATCCCTGAGGATCACCCCCACCCCCACCCTGCACCTTGGCTCTGCCCTGTAGGGTACTCTCTGAAGACCTCTCTTTCTTTACACTTACTTGAGCCCCACACAGATAAGTGAGCGGAGTTTCACGTCCATTTGTGCGTGTGCAGCATCATGGGTCACATTCACAGACTGCACAGCCTGAGAAGGGTACAATGTCACTCAAGTGCCCGGTGGCTGGCTGGCCGGCCAGAGAGGTCTCAAGAATACTGGCAAGTGTCCTAACTTACCCGATACAGCAACTCTTCTGGAGTCAGGACTTTGCCATCTTCATCCAACCTGCAAGAACAAGAGTGCTATCACTGGCTGTCGTGCTAGACACAGGCAGGTATCACAGGTACTATGTATGTACCTGTATGTCTTACAGAGCACCAGGCGGGAATACACAGAATCAAAGTCTCTCTCGACCTCCCGGCCTGCTGCCTGTGGTGAACAAGACACAGTATGAGGGTGAGGGCAGTGACAGTGAGCAAATGCCACCACCCTGCTAGCTCTTTCCACCTCTTCCAGAGACCCAGGAAGGGCTGAGGTGAGCACCATGGGTACCTGTAGGGCTGGGACTGAGAAGAAGGCCAGGTGCCCGCAGTGATTACCTCCTCAATAAACAGCCAGGGGTGGCAGGCCCCTCCAAGCAAGGACGGCTTCTTCAGTCCATGTTCAAACAGGGCCTTGAGGGCTGGGCAGAGAGTCCCTCGCACAAGGTCTGTGACTCCTTCTGTCACAGAGTCATCCCCCGCAATAGAGTACTGATGGAGAGGATGTTTGAGAAGCCCAAGCCTGGCACCTGCAGGCATCCACCCTCTCCTGTCCTCCTGGCAGCTGCCACAAGCTAGGGCTCACTTGGGACATGGACCTGGCAGGCAGGAGGATGCCTCCACACCATGAGCTACAAGGAGCAGCTCTACACTCCTACCTCTTTGCTCCGTTCATCCAGGACCTCCACAAACTTGGCTGGAAACCAGCCTGTGGGAAGAAGTAGCCATGTGAGGAACAGCAGCAACCATCCCAACCCTTGTCCCCAAGGTCCAAAAGCAAAAGTCTCCCCAAACCACCCAGAACCTTCAAGCAGGTCAGGCATGCCAAGAAGACCAAGAGGAAAGAAAGCTCCCTCAGAGGCCAGGGGTCTGAGGCTGGGCAGGCCATGAAGAGGAAGGACTGGCACAGCAAAGGCTCATCTCTCTTGGCAGCCCTGTAGCAGACAGAAGCCCTTACCTCTAAGGCCGTTCAGCTCACCCACCCAGCAGTGCTCGTCCTTCTGAGAAATGATCTGAAAGAGAGAAGAGGACAGGGCTCAGGGCCTGCACAAACCATGGGATGTCCTCATGCCCAGCAGCATCAGCTCTCAGCAGGGAAGGCAGGGAGCAGGCAGCATGTGTGCCAGGCCCCCACACACCGTGATGATGTCGTTTTTTCGGAAGCCTAGCTCATCATCATCATGCCGCTCAAAGTCCAGCAGGGCCTTGGCCCGGCGCCGGTGGCTGCGTAAGCATGCCACATAGTTCTCATGGTCCCGCTGGTGGCTCTCCATGCTGTAGTCTGGGGTCAGCTCCTGCCAGAAAGGAAAGGCCCACCATGAAGGAAGAGCCTCAGTACCATGAATGGACTGGGGAAGGGGAGCCTGCCACTCACCACACTACAGTTCTTGGGGTCTGTGCACTGGAAGTGGCGAGCCACACGCAAAATGGCTTCTCGGAGGTCAGCTACCAGCTCTGTCTGCTTGATATTCTTGGCCTTGAGAGCCTCTAGGTCATCCTCCCCTAGGAGGCACACAGGCATGGTAACAGGCCCTGCCCAACCTCTAGAAGAATCAGCACAAACCCACACTGCTACTCACCAAAGAGCAGGGAGGTGATGCCAGACTTCCTCCGCTGAGTCCTGCGGCGTACAACCTGTGGGGAGGAAAGCCCATCAGCAGTGACCAAAGTAGCCACTCAGAATGGGAAGACACTAACTTGCCTGTGTCTCATTGGTGCCTGGACATTTCTAATGGCCTGAAGGAGACACTGAGATCAAACCAGATCTTCAGCTCAGGCTAGGGACAATGTCCTACTCACTTTCTGGCTCAGAGTCCAGGAATGCATGTTACCAAGGAAGCCTAAGTCACCCCCTAGTGGCCGTTTGATGGTCTAAATGGGCCATTGCAGGCATGTGCAGAGCTGGGTGGGATGGAGAGTGAGTGGCTCAGCAGGGGAGGGCCAGTCTGTTTCCCACAGCCCCTCACTCTGTGCTTTGGAAACACCATGATTTCTCCAAGATAGAGCCACCCTATTCAGCCCACCTACTCAGCCCACCTGAGAGAGGTTGGTGGTGGCACTAGTCCCCAGGGTCTGGCCTTGGTCTGCAATGAGATAGGCCAGGTGCTTGCGGCGTTGGGTCTCCACAGCCACATCAGTGAGGGAGCCAGCCAGCCGCATGGCCTCCCCCAGCAGTAGCTCGGCATCCTCCATCTGTGCTGGGATGTCTGACAGCGTGTTGAAGATGGAGGCTGAGTTCTCTGACTGTATCAGCTCTTCCTCCTTGGGGGGTGGGGAAGGTAAGGGAGCATGGCACTGGCACCCTCCTCAGAAATCTGTGCCCTTTAGCAGGCCCAGGAAAATCCCCATGTACACCCACACTCAGGGCTTCTCTCAGGCACCACTATGATGAAGGCTCAGTTATCTCAGTGTCCCCCCAGAGGAGGGTACCAAGGCTGCTGTACTTGGTACATGCTTTCCTGTTCTCAGTCTGGAAACTAGGTGGCCCAGACCAGGGAGCAGGAGACCCTACAAGCACCTTAAGGCGCAGCATGCCCAGCGTAGTCTGGAACAACACCAGGGAGCCCTCGTAGAAAAACAGGTCCCAGATGCGCAGCAGCAGTCTGATATGTACCACGCTGGCGAATGCCGTGAGGAACCAGTGCAGTGTGATCAGGGACAACTCTGTCAACAGACAACAAAGCCACAGCGGCTGAGACCAGGCTTGGCTGACAGGGAACAGCCTGGACGGGAGTGAGGCAGCTCCCAAAGAGCAGCAGAGAGGAGAGGAAGGGACGGGGCCAGAATGCAGAAGACAAGAGCAACACAAACCACGAGAGCATCTGCCACCAGCCTGACCATCAGCCTTTTGCTGATGCAACCTCAGAGTTGGCACTACCATCTTAGGATCATGGGACCTTGGGGGAGGAAGGCAGCCAGGTCTCACCAATGTCATGCTCCTGCAACAGTTTGTCCAAGCGAGGCAGGTACTGAACAATCAGGTGGCGCAGGACCCGCTGGTCAGTCTGGACACCCAGTAAGGTGGTGCTGAAGTAGGAAGCAGGCAGCAGGTCTTCGATAATGGCACACATCATCCAGAATGCATCTTCCTCCTCCAGGAATAGCAGGAGGCAGGCAGCCACCTAGCCAGAGAGGGGGACATGGGGCTTCTACCCAAGTATTCAAGTGAGCCAGAAAAGTTGCCCCAGTCTAATAGATAAGGGCTCTTGGGGTTACCTCCTGAAGGCATACTTTTTCAGTCTGGTTGAGAGGGCCCCTAGGAAAAGAAACCTGTTCCCATGGCCCTCCCAGGTCAATACTTGCCTCCCATCCTTATAACACCTTGAGGGAAAATATGCCTCACAAAAGGCTAGAGAAGACCCTAGTTGCCTCCCAGGCTACTCACCATGCCTGTGCCCTGGCAGTAGCCAATCTCTGGGTAGAGCCAGGCCAGTGCTCGGAGGACTCTGCGCAGGCGGGGCACCCCAATGCTGTTCACGTTGGCAAAGCAGGCATTGCTGGGCATGGTGCGGAGCAGGTCCTTTTCAATCTGTCAGATCCCCACCCCACCCCACAAGACCTTGTTTGATGCAACTGTAGACGGACACCCACCCAGTAAAGGAGAGAAGCTGTAGTAGGCTTCTGTCCCATCAAAGGGGATTCCTTACCGTTGAGGCCAAGGCTAACCCTCCCTTCTCCAGGATTAGATCCCATCAAGTATGGAATTGAGCCCACACAAGCCACCTGCCTGACCCAGATCTGTATTTAAAATTTCCTGCTCTTTCTAATGTGGAGCCATCTCCTGCATGTCCTTCCACACACTGGATACCTTTGCCTATTGCACTGAAGGACCTGGAAAGGAGCAAGTTTACTCCAGGCCACATTCACTAGTGAAGGGGCTGCTCACCCTGCCAAGGAGATCAACAAGGGGCAGTCCCAGAGGTGACATGGGCTCTGCCAAGCAGCTTCTCCCTACCAACTAACTGGCTGTCCCGTGTTACCTGTTTGGCAGCAATGGTCTCATCATTGGAACTGTTCTTTACAATCTCACGGTAGGACAACTCAGAGTTCTTTTTCTTCTGTAGTGCCCCAGATAGCCGCATCCACAACTAAAGGGAGAAGTCACATAGCAGTTTCTTTTGTAACAGACAGGGCACTTTCAACTCTCTGTGGGGTCTTTGTCTTTGTGGTCATCTCACCTGTGGCCTCATGCCATGTGGGATGCCAGCCAGCACTAGGGAGCGGAGTTTCTCAGAGCGGGGGAGGGAGACTGCAATCTTGTCCCAGGTAAGATCCCCTACATCGTGGTTGTGGGTAAACTCCAGGTGGGCCTGCCACCGTAGCCTCTGTGGGGGATCCTCCACCATGGGTGCACCTGCCATCTGGCTGCATCCAGGTTCAGAACCTTCCACCAAGAGAGAACAGAGGAGGAAGGAAAACATGTTCCTCACCCCACATCCCCCACAGCAGCCTGGTCTGTCCTTATGGGGCTTACTGCTGTCTCCAGGCTAGGTGTCTCCACTGTCCACAGCCTCCCAAGAGCTCTAGCCACACAGTCTTCTTAGTGGCAAGGAAACGAAACAGACCCTTCTTAAAGCAGCCCCAGACCCATGTCTCCATCCTCCAGAGGCCCCGGGGGGCTCCTTGTACCCTAAAAGCCAAATTCAATCCATTGCAAATACAATGGGCTTTGTGTATATATGTGTGTGAGCACATGTATGTGACAGTGCAGGTACAGAGGTCAGGGACAACTTCTGGGAATCAGTTCTCACCTTCCACCATGTGGGTCCCAAGAACAAAATCAGCTCACCAGGCATGGTGGCAAGAACCTTTACCCACCAAGCCATCTCACGGGCTCTGGATTTTCTTGCTTCTTATCTAGCCCAACTACTGGTCCATACCAAGACACCAACCTTTGCTTATAAGAGCCATGGCAGTGACTATCTCACTGGCCTCCACAGCAGTCACATAGACCTTTTCTAAGACATGTCAGCTCATGTCACTGTTCATGCTGAAGACCAAAGGCGTTCGTGCTCCATTGTCTGCTACTCTGCCCTCACCTCTCACCCCTTTCTTTTTCCTCCCTCCCTCCCTCCTCCATTCACTCCTGGGACCTGCACACCTGTCACTGTCGTTCCCCAGTTGTACTCCCTCCATCTCCTCCTTCTAGGCCTCCTGAAAAACCTTACTCAACTGCTTTATATGTAAATATTTCACCTCCCCTTTACTATACATCGAAAGCTCTTCATAGGTCTTCTTGCCCCGAGCATACTTTATTTCTGCTTGATTACAGCCTGTCTCCTCACCAGAATGGGAACTCTGTGTGGTCAAGACCATCTTTGAGGACATAAATGGAAAGAAAACACAGGCACCACAGCTTCATGAACCCCTTGAACACAAGAAGATAAAGTCTGTGGCCAGCAAACAATCTGTGTGGTGATTCCTGCCTACCGAGCCTCCTCGGCACTCACCCTAAGCCAAGCTCTTACCCTAGTTCTTAAAAACCTCAACCGTGGCCACACTTCACAGAGAAAATGCACAAGTCCTAAGTGTGCATCTTGATGGGTGTCAGTAAACAAAACACTGTTCCACATGTGGTTGTGAACACTCTGGACTCTAAATCTGGTGACCTATCAAAACACAAATGATTTCCATCATTCTAGAAAGTTCTCTGTGACCCTCTCAACCTGAGCTTTAACTTCCATTTTCTTGCAAATTAGAGCACCAAGGAAAACTAATGCCTGAGTTACAAATATGAGTGATGTGAAGTTGAGAGCTTCAGCTGAAGGAAGCAATCCTGCTATTCCTGGTGGCAGGCCATCATGGATCTGGCAGGCGGCCTTCCCAACAAGCTGGAGCACCTAGTCAGATGCCCTCTTACAGAAAAACGGCTATGCTAGGCATGGTGGCACACACCTTTAATGCCAGCATCCAGAAGCGAGGCAGGTGAACCTCTGAATTCAAGGCCAGCCTGGTCCACAGAGAGTGTGCCAGGACAACCAAGGCTACATAGAGAAACCCTGTCTCAAAGAACAAAACAAACAAAAACAGCTGCAGAAGTATCACAATCAATTTGTTGCCATTAAGGATGTGTAAAGTAATGTTTAAAATCCTTAAGTAACAGGAAATGCTCCTGATGTAATGTGACATTTCATAGTGTCAGGGAACGAATACCTCATGCAGCAGCAGCTCCCTCAAATTGTGGGACTATGGATTCTTTTTTTTAAAAAAACCGCTCCCCACCACACAGGGTTTCTCTGGAGCACTGGCTGTCCTGAAACTCCCAAGTGCTGGGATAAAAGGTGTGTGTCACCGTGCTTGGCCTTCATTTTGCTTTAATCATCATCCCTTTCTGCACTGTGTAACTTTTTAAAAATATACATAACTGCTATGTTATATAAAGATCAATAAAATTTATCTCAAAAAAAACAAAACAAAAGTTCCCATAAATTTACATCACTCTCAGATATACTCTGTCCTTAACTCTTTAAATGCCACCCCCAGACCTCAGAGGTCACACGTGGTGGAATGCAAAACACAGGGCGAGAATCCTCTCAAGGACATCAGGAAGAACACACAGAAGAGGCTGTGTCTTACCTTCCTTGTCCACACGGAAACCAAATTCATCATAGCAGAACTCAGGTTGGTCCACAGACTCTTCCTTCTAGAATCAGGATTAGGAAGCAGGCTGTCTATCCACTGTGAAGCAGTTCCAAAAGATGCCACCCATATGGCTGACCGCTAAAACCTACCCTGATAAAGGCTACCCATCTATGATGCCTTCTCTGGCCATCATTAAAGTACAAAGGGTCACTACCATGACTGAATTCAACTGTGTCTCCATAACAGTCTTCCTCCTAGCTAATGACTAAGTCCTACAGGCCTAAGACACTAAAATGTCATCTCCAGTAGGGAGCCTGTGACCCTGTGTGAGGGGGAGGGGGGCCATCCGCATGGGAGCATGGCAGGGTGATACTTGTCTATGTCAACTGCTATACCTGTGTGTACTTTGCCAGGATCTCCTGGGGCCATATGCTTGGAGTCAGGGCAGAAAAAGGGCCACTGGCAGAAGGCATGTGATTTCCTACAAAGACCAGAGAGAACAATCAAGAAAAGCAGAAACACCAGGCATGGTAGCACACACTTTTGATCCCAGCAGAGACAGACGAATCTAAACCTGAGGCCAGCCTAGTGAGTTCTCATTCCAGGCTAGCCAGGAGTACATAGTGAGAGCCTGTCTAAAACAAACAAACAAACAAACAAACAAAAAATCACATAGAAAGTACTGGCTATGCAGAGTGGACTGATAAGGCTGGCAGAGAAACCTGAAACTGAGCACTGTGGAAGAGCAGCAGCAGCATGTCCAACATATAAACGCAGACTTTTTTTCTTTCTAGCTTTGAGACAGGGTTTTTCTGTGTAACAGCCTAGCCTTGGAATTCACTTTGTAGATCAAGATGGCCTTGAACTCAGAGATCCACCTGCCTCTGCCTCCTGGATGCTAAGACTAAAGGTGTACACCACCAGCGTCCAACCTAAACTCAGACTCTACCTCCTTTCCCACCATAGTGGGAGGATTCACAGGCCAGAGGAGAAAGAAGCTAGAGACATGAACAGAGAAAGACAGTTTCAGTCACTGACCCAAGAGCCCAAACCTTCTCTTCCCCCTTTTTCACCTCTCTCATCTACAAGATTGCTTTTCAGTTGTTTGGGTTGTTTTTGAGAAACGGTCTCATAGCTCAGGCTTCCTTCAAACTTGCTATATGCTGTGGCAGGCCTTCAATGCCTCATCTTCCTCTGCCTCCACAGAAGGTTAATTATGAAACTGGAAGTCAGCTCTACCACAGCCCCTGGTGAGTATGCAGGCCTTGTCCCCACCTGACATCATGTGCGGTAGACAGTAGCAGGTCTTCACAGATCCAGGCTTAGATGGTCATTACTGGCATCTCTGATGGTCATGAGGTTCCTTAGGCTTCATCTGTCCTGTAAGAGAGCAAAGGGGAGGTTGTCCCACACCACACCTCAATCCTGGAAGGAGAGTCCTCTCTGTCCAATCCACCGCTCAACTAGGAGATGTCTACTGCCATTTCTCTCTCTCTCCCTCTCTTTCTTCTTGAGACAGGGTTTCTCTTTGTAGCACTGGCTGTCCTAAAACTTGCTTTGCATTAATTGGATACTTCAGAGCTCATAGTCTGTACCACAGTAAGGTGGTTGCATGCCCTTAACCCCAGTACTTGGGAGGCAGAGACAGCCTGGTCTACTGAGCTAGTTCCAGGACAGCCTCCAAAGCCACAGAGAAACCTGTCTCAAAAAAAAAAAAAACAAAAACAAAAACAAAAAAACAAAGGGCTGGAGAGATGGCTCAGAGGTTAAGAGCACCGACTGCTCTTCCAGGGGTCCTGAGTTCAATTCCCAGCAACCACATGGTGACTCACAACCATCTGTTATGAGATCTGGTGCCCTCTTCTGATATGCAGATTTACATGGAAGCAGAATTTATATACATAATAAATAAATAAAATCTTTAAAAACAAAACAAAAACAAAAAAAAAGAAAACAAAAAACAAAGAGAGAGGGGATATCTCTCAGGGCAAGGGGGAGGGGAATGTCTTCTGGGGATCTGGATTCTGGCATCATTCAGTTATGCTAATCTCCACTTGTTTAGGCCCTAGGCAATTATCTTTCACTTCTGTGAATCTCAGTTTTCTTTATCAATAAAATGAATACCACCACCTATGCCTTACAAAGATCATGTGAAGGGACCAGCTCCCCATTTCGGCAGCCATGACAGTAACACATGCTCGCTATGACCTTGTCTAATTCACTAGAGGTTAGGCGCCTGCCTCGTGACAAGGAACCAATCAGAAGTTAGCTGGTGGTGCTATGCTTTACGACTCTGAGTGTGATTTACGGACAAGTGCACAGCAATGACTCGCAGAGCATAGCAACCACCCTGGAAGGGCCTATGGGCCATAACAACCAGTTGGCCAATCAACACAGGGCAAGCCCTCCAAGCCTGGAGGCACACCAGTCGTGAGCCTCTGTGTACCCCTAGACACTCCCCTTACGCTGCCCTATAAGATCTCTCTCTGCAGTTAGTTTGAGCTGTCTTTTGCGAGCCATCCACCATGGCGGGTGGGTGAAAGACCCGCGCTAACATGGGGTTAGCTCGTTAAAAAACAATAAAGCCTTGGGGCTGGAGAGATGGCTCAGAGGTTAAGAGCACCGGCTGCTCTTCCAGAGGTCCTGAGTTCAATTCCCAGCACCCACATGGTGGCTCACAACCATCCTTTATGAGATCTGGTGCCCTCTTCTGGTGTACAGATATACATGGAAGCAGAATGTTGTATACATAATAAATAAATAAAATCTTAAAAAAAAAAAAAAACACCAATAAAGCCTCATGCAGTTTGCAGCAAGCTCTTGAATCTGCCTGGTGATTGGGGTGACCTCGGTCATGGCCTGGGACCCCGATACCTGAGTTTTCCGGGGGTCTAACACATGAAGATTAAGTAAAATAATGCAAATAAGGCCCTCAAGCATACCATCTGATTTACCATTAGGAAACTGGGGATCATAGTAATTTCTAGAAAATGACTGTTGAGGAAAAAAAATGACTTGGTATCTGAGACTTAGGTCCAGACTGTAGTACACTAAAAATTATTAAGACATAATAAAATTTCTGGTATTTGTGTATGATAGCCTACAAAACCAATATCAAATGGTTTGATGTAACATATCCCCAGATAAGATCCTAAGACTCGGCACATAACCACAAAGGAGATCATTTAAAGTTATTCTTGAAGAAGGGATTTTGAGAGCCCATCCCTTGTGAAGGGATGCTCTCTTGACCTGGACACATAGGGAAGGACCTAGGCCTGGCCCAGGATGATGTGGTAGACTTTGAGGAGCCCCTTTTGAGGCCTTTACTCTGCCTGGGAGTGGAGGGGGGATGGCTAGGGGCAGGTGGGATGTTGGGGGGGAGGGGAGGGAGAGGGAGAGGGAGAAGGGATTGACATCTGAAGCAAGCTTGTTCCTAATTTGAACTAATAAAATAAAAATAAATAAAGTTATTCTTGAAGACGAGCAGGGCATCCAGGCATGGTGACAAATACCAGTACTCAGGAGGCAGAGGCAACCAGACCTCTGTGAGTTTGAAGCCAGCCTGGTCTATATAGTGAGGTCCAGGCCAGCCACAGCTGCATAGTAAGACCCTGTCTGAAAAATAAGACCCTGTCTGAAAACATGGCAGAGCAAAAAGCATGGAGGAAAATAGGTTTTGTTTGTTTGTTTGTTTAAGATATATTTATTTATTATGTATACAGGGTTCTGCCTGCATGTATGCCTGCAGGCCAAAAGAGGGCACCAGATCTCATTATGGATGGTTATGAGCTACCATGTGGTTGCTGGGAATTGAACTCAGGACCTCTGGAAGAGCAGCCACTGTTCTTAACCTCTTAGCCATCTCTCCAGCCCAGAAAACAGGTTTTTAAAGTGGAGGAAATGACATCTGCTGTGGAGGGCAGAGGGGCTGGAAGACAATTCTCAATCAGAGATTCCCTTCTTAGCAGCCTCCTACTCACTTGTCACCTAGCAAACAATGACTGAGTCCTGAGCTAGGCAGCCCAACTGCAAACAAAGTCAGGCTGTCGCTGAGTAGTTGAAAACCAGATGGTATTGTGAGTTTCAGAAGAGAGGGGTTATCTGTATCATATTGGAAAGAGCCTTTGAGAGCTGAGGTCTGAGCAAGGGTCCAAGGGAAGCAAGGAATCAAGGCCTGAACTTCACTGAGATATCCAGATGCAGGAGGTGCAGGTGCGGGGGGAATCTGGGGTGCAGTGAGGGGAAAGGACTGAAAGGAAGCAACAGCAGGGGCCAAGAGCACCTTACCCTGAGGATAGGCATTTGACCTTTATTCTCAGAGAGTGGAGAGATCAGGAGGTTCTGAACAGCCATGAAGCAAAATCTGATGGGATTAGATAAACTCTTCAGATGCCCAGAAGTCTATAGAGAATTCAGGGCCAGAGCAGATGGCCCAGAAGGAGATGATGTGGGCTTTGCCTGGATGAAAGCATTGAGAAATGGTGAGATTGTGGATACGTTTTAACAGGCTGCGAGCTTCAGCTTTGGATTTTGTATGCATGTGTGCATCTGTGCTATTTTTGTGTGTGTTGTATATATGGATACATAGAGTTCTTCAGCCTGTCCTTAAGCCTCCCAGATGTGATACTGCTAAGCTGGGCAGGCAGGTTTTTCAGCTTCTAGTTGCTGTGGAAAATTCCCTGGAAGCACCATCTGGGAATTGACAGGAGTGGCCCAAGGAGTTACTCATGCCTTGTTACCTGTCCTCCTGTTGCCATAGGGGTTTTAAGAAGCAGAAACTGGAGAGATGGCTCAGAGGTTAAGAGCACTGGCTGCTCTTCCAAAGGACCTGAGTTCAATTCCCAGCAACCACATGGTGGCTCACAACCATCCGTTATGAGATCTGGTGCCCTCTTCTGGTGTGCAGATATACATGGAAGCAGAATGTTGTATGCATAATAAATAAATAAATAAATAAATAAATAAATAAATAAATATCTTAAAAAAAAAAAAGAAGCAGAAACTTTAGAAAACCTGTAACTGATGCAGCCTATCCTCAGGTCAAATGCCTATCCTCAGGGTAAGGTGCTCTTGGCCCCTGCTGTTGCTTCCTTTCAGTCCTTTCCCCACACTGCACCCCAGATTCCCCCCGCACCTGCACTTTGGTGGTGCTCTGAAGAAACTCGTAACAATTAAATGCACATGCTAAAGGAGCCAGTCCTGATGACACGTATCCTTCCCCAGCTTACCAACCCATATTGCTAGACAAATATGCCGCTGTATGCAGGCACAAAGGTACTGCTCATTTCCTGTGGTCTCCTGACATGGATTGCAGGGACCTATACCCCTACAAGGCAGCAGGGCTGCTGCCAGAAAAGTGGCTTTCTACAGGCATCTGCTAGGAAAAGCAAAGGCTGAACCAAAATACGCAAAACCACTCGCTGATTTCTGGTTGCACCTAAGATCTCGAAGATCACTTTTTCCTCTGTAAAGAGATGAATGAAGCAATGCTGAAAACTACAGATAACAGATAACCTTATAAGAGCAGTTAGCTCAGAGCTGGGAAAGTCTGAGAAAGACTAAAGAAAGGCCACTCTAGATGCTCCTAGCACCTACTTGGTGGCTCACAACCATCCACAATTCCAGTTCCAGGAGATCCAGTGTTTTTGTCTGACCTCCTTGGGCACCAGGCGTATATACATGCATGCAAAGACACTCATACACATAAAATAAAATAAATAAAAAATAAATTGTAATAAAAGTTTTTATTAAATAATAAAAATTGGGTATTGCCACTGTGACAGTATAAAGGGCTTGACCTTTAAGAGATGATTAGGTGTGTGCACACCTTTAGTCCCAGCGCTTGGGAGACAGGCTGGAGGATCTTTGAGTTCAAGGCCAGCCTGGTTTACAGAGCAAGGGAGCAGAGCCAAGAGGATTGCAAGTTTAAGGTCAGCTGTCTATATAATGGGATCCTGGCTCAAAACAAACAAAAGGTAATTGAGCCATTAAATTCATTAGACAGGAATGTGGAGTCTACTGGTCTTGGATTGTTGTTGTTGTTATATGTTTTATGATCTGACCTATGTTACCCAGGCTGGTCTTGAACTTGTGGACTCAAATGATCTTTCCACCTCAGCCACAAGTGCTGGAACTACAGACATTTACCAGTATGCCCAGCTTGGTCTTATTTTTTTTTTATGTTATTTTCTTTGGAAGTACTCAAGACTATACTGTTTGAGGTTTCAGATTTTTTCAGAATTTGGAAAATCTAAATAGACTTTATTAGGGAAGTATCCTTAACTGGAAAATCTAAAACTTTATTTATTTGAGATAGGGTCTCTCTACACATCCATGGCTGTCTTGGAACTTGCTATGTAGACTAGGCTGGCCTCAACTTCACAGAGATTTGCCTTGTCTGTATGCTCAGATTAAAGAGATGCATCACCATATCTGGCCTGAAACTTGTTTTTTCTTTTTCTGCCTCCCCCCTCCCCCAGGGTTTCTCTGTGCAGCCCTGGCTGTCCTGGAACTTGCTCTGTAGACCAGGCTGGCCTCGAACTCACAGAGATCCACCTGCCTCTACCTCCCAAGTGCTGGGATTAAAGGTGTATGCCACTACAGCCCAGCCTAGCCTGATACTTTTTAAGCATTAGAAACACTAAAATACTCCCACCGGGGCGTTGGTGGCACATGCCTTTAATCCCAGCACTTGGGAGGCAGAGGCAGGCAGATCTCTGTGAGTTCGAGGCCAGCCTGGTCTACAGAGCGAGTTCCAGGACAGCCTCCAAAAGCCACAGAGAAACCCTGTCTCAAAAAAAAAAAAAAAAAAAAAAAAAAACAGAATAAAAAAAGAAAAAAAAACACTAAAAAACTCTTAAGAGTACTTGCTGCCCTTCCAGAGGACCCAGGTCCAATTCCCAGCACTCAAATGGTGGCTCACAACTGTCTGTAACTCCAGTTCCAGGGGATCCTATGTCTTTTTCTGGCCTCTGAGGTGCACATATATGTATATATTTGGCATAAATACCTCTACACACAAAACAATCAAATAATAACTTAAAGATTTTCAAGATCTATCTTTTTATGTGTAGCGGTGTTTGCCTGCATGTATGTATGTATGGCTCTGGTGCCCAAGGAGATCAGAAGGGATTCAAGTCTCTGGTCCTGGAATTTCAGATAGTTGTGAGCCATCACATAGGGTGCTGGGAGTTGAATCTGGATCCTTACAAGAGCAACAAGTGCTTTTAACCACCAAGGCATCTCTGCAGCCCAAAATAATAACTAAAATGTAATGCTCAGTGTAGTAGTGCAAGTCTTTAATTTCAACACTCAGGAAGCAGAAATAGGTAGATCTCCACAGGTTTGAGGCCAGCCTGGTCTACACCGTGTGTTCCAGGTCAGCCAGAACTATCTATCTCCAAATTAATTCATTAATTAACTAATTACAGGTAGTGTTATAGTATACTATTATAATTAGAAATAATTACAACTTAGAATGGTACTGATGACAAAGCTACTACTCACCACCTCAAATTCCCTTCTTTGGGGATTTAATGTTTATGCAAAATCAAGTGGAGAAAAAGTGGAGGAGAGAGGGGAGAAAGTGCAAATAGTCTATGACTGTGAAAAGGACTTTTTTCCCCTCTCATTTGTAGGTAACACTTTGCCAACAGAGCACAGCTTGAATTTGACATCTTCGTAACCTAGGAAAATATGAGCTTCTTAAACTGCTAAATGGTAAAGCCGTCACTTTTCAAATTATTGTAGGAAGCCCCAACAGTCTAAATAAACACCGGAAAATGACTGCAATGCCTTGAAACTAGAGCTGGCAAGCTCCAGGTTTATTATGTAAATGATGGACAAGGTATCCCAGGTACCCAAGCTTTCATATGGGGCTGCAGACAATTCCCAGTATGCTGACATGAAATATTTTTTCAAAAGCAAAAGACATGAAAGCAGCCTACAGAAAACAAGATACTTATCAAGGAGAAGAGCAAACTACACTCCTAGGGGAAAACCTATTTTTACAACAGTTCCATGTCCCCAAGTTCTGTGCAAATGCCCACAGGACCATCTTACCATTGGCAACATATTAAAATGTAAACACAAATGAAAGCTGAAGTTGCAGCAACTAGACAAATCAGCTCTCTGGTGAGAGGTGGGAGGAGGGAAGACAACTGGCTACATGGCTACAAGACCTTGTCATACAAACAAATAACAGTCTCTAGATTATAAACAGCCACTAGGTTTATAATGTATGACAAAAAAAATTCTGGACTCTCCTTTTTTTTTATTTTATTAGTTCTGGTTAGGGAACAAGCTTATTTCAAGTCCCTTCTCCCTCTCCCTACCCTCACCCCCAACCCTCCTCCCCCACCCCCAGCCCACCCTCCACCCCATCCACCCACCACTCCCCAGGCAGGGTAGGGCCCTCAATGGGGGCTCTGTAAAGTCCACCAAATCTTCCTGTGCTGTGGACTCTCCTTTTGTTTGGGTTTGTTTGTTTGTTTGAGACAGGATCTCACTATGTGGCACTGGCTGGCCTGGAGATTACTATGTAGACCATGCTGGCCTTGAACACACAGGGATCCACCTGCCTCTGCCTCCCGAGTACTGGGAAAAAAGGTGTGTGCCACCACCGCCTAAATCCTTTGACCTTTTTAATAACCCTCTAAACAACATAAAAAATTCTGGGGCTGGCTACTAAAGAGATGGTCCAGCAGTTAAGAGCACTGGCTGCTCTTCTGGAGGACCCAAGTTCAATTCCAGCATCCACAAGGCAGCGCACAACTGTCTGTAACTCCAGTCCCAGGGGATTCAATACCCTCTTCTGGCCTCCATAGGCACTACATGTACGAGGTACAAAGATATACATACAAGCACAACATCCATACACATACAATAAAAGTAAAGGAAAATAATTTAAAAAAACAGCCAGGCGTTGGTGGCGCACGCCTTTAATCCCAGCACTCAGGAGGAAGAGGCAGGCGGATCTCTGTGAGTTCGAGACCAGCCTGGTCTACAAGAGCTAGTTCCAGGACAGCCTCCAAAGCCACAGAGAAACCCTGTCTCGGAAAAAAAAACAAAACAAAAAGAAATAATAATAATAAAATTATAAATAAATAAAAAGGGTGTGTCTTAAGAAAAGTATAACCTGGGCCAGTGAGAGATGGTTCAGTGGGTAAAACTGTGCAAGCCTGTTGACCTGAGTTTAGTCACTGGAATCCATGGCTCAAAGAAAGAACCAGTTCCTGAAAGGTGTCCTGATCTCCACACAGATGCCACTCTCACACACATAACAAGTAAGAGAGTCAAGAGAAAAGCATGACCTGGGTGAAGAGATGGTGCGGCAGATAAAGCACTTGCTAACATGTAAGCATTCAAAGGGGAGTTTGGATCCCAAGACGCTACATAGAAGCTGAGCTGGTGTGGCTGCTTACCTGTAATCTTAGCACACGGGGTTAGAGGTGGGAGGGTGAAGACAAGGAATCCCAGAAGCTGACTAACTAGACAAAATGGCCAACTCCATGCTTATCATGAAACTCTATCTCAATATACAAGATGGAAATAATAATCAAGGACACCTGATGTCAACTTTGGGCTTCGATACATGCGCACCTGCACATGCATACACATATGTACACACTACACACAGATACATACACAAAAAGAAATTTAGAAAACAAACAAACAAACAAACAAACCAACAGGGCATCACTATGTAGCTAACTCTGGCTGGCCTGGAACTCGATATTCAGACCAGACTGGCTTCAAACTCAGAGATCCACATGTCTCTACTCACTGAGCCATTTCTTCAGGCCCCTTCAAGGATATGTTAACTGGCAGATCTCAAACTGCTGACTGTGCTGACATCACCTTTCTGGTGCTGACGCTGCTGGGTCTGCGAAGGAAAACACTGAGACCCAGTAGTCTGAATTACCCTTTGACCAATCTTTCAAACCCTGTAACAAACCCTCCCCTTTCCAACTCCCATGTTCATCTATTTCCCTCTCCTGAAAGAATCAATCATTGATAGATGCTACTTCATACTGTTTATGTACATGTCTGTCTGTCCTATATCTAGTACCTGGCCCAGAGTCTGATCTAGGGCAGGTGTTAACTGGAGGATAATAACCTAGTAACTCCCAATGTACAATATTTTTTAGGTCCTGCTCACAATAAACTTCATCTGACTATTTCTTCTTCAATGCTCAAGCATTAGCTTCTTTAATACTCCCTCCCTCTGCCTCAGTTTGTGTTTAGTGTTTGTCTTAGTTGGGGTTTCTATTGCTGTTAGAACCAAAACAACTCAAGGAAGTAAGGGTTTATTTCGTTTACACTTCCAGGAAACAGTTCATCACTGAGGGAAGTCAGGGCAGGAATCTAAGCAGGGCGGAGCTGATGCAGATGCCATGGAGGAATGGTACTTCCTGGCTTTCTCTTTATGGCTTGCTCAGCCTGTTTTCTTGTAGAACCCAGGACTACTAGCCCAGGGTAGCCCATAGGCTTGCCTACCACCTGATCTTATGAAGGCATTTCTCAATTGAAGTTCTCTTTCAGATGACTCTATCTTGTGTCAAAATGACGACATAAAAACTAGCCAGCACAGTGTTCCAGTTCCTCTATGCTCCTAACCAACCTGCCCAGAAATACTTAATAGTGAACATTTACTGCAGGCTTTCTCCATGCCAAGAACTCTAATAAACAGACCTAGTTTAAACCTGTAGAGTCAGCCAGGGGTAGTGGTGCACTTTTAATCACAGCACTAGGAAGGCAGAGGCAGGAGGCAACAACTCTGTCACTTAAGGTCAGCCTAGTCTACATAGTGAGTTCTAGGACAGCCAAGACTATGCAGAGAGACTGTCTCAAAAATAAAAACACAAAACCAAAATGTGAAAATATGCAAAAAATAGGGGCATACATTTCACATAAAATAGAAGGCACAGTAAACTGGGCAGTAGGCAGAATTTTACTTAATACTCTTGTATATTTTTTCCTTTTGTGTTTGTGTGTAGTGTCTGCATGTGTCTGCATGTGTCTGTTACGTACACATGTGTCTGTGTCAATGCCAAGTATTTTTCTCTACTGCTTTTCAGTTTTTTTTTTTTTTAAGATTTAATGTATTTAATTTTAAATACATGGGTATTTTGCCAGTGTGTACATATATGTATATATTCTGGCCTTTGAAGCCAGAAGAGGGTATCAGATTCCCTGGTACAGGAGTTCGACAGTTCTTAGCCACCGTGTGAGTACCAGTAATTGAATCCAGATCCTCTGGAAGAGCAGCCAGTGCTCTTAACCTCTGAGTAATTGTTCCATTCACCTCCCTCCTCTTTTTGAGACAGGTTCTCTCACTAAACCTGGAGCTCACTAATTCAGCAAGACTAGTTGGGCAGCAAAACCCCAGAGGCCCTTCTGTCACCCAGGATTATAGGTGTGCAGTTTTGCCTGGCTTTTTATGTGGGTGCTAGGGACCTGAACTCAGGTCCTTATGCCTGTACAGAAAACACTTAACTGACAGCAATCTCTCCAGTCTCACCTTTGATACAGCTAATGTAACAGGCATAGGTCTATAATCCCAACACTGGGGAAGTTAAGGAAGGAGGACCAAGAGTTTGAAGCCATTTAGGGCTATGCAGTAAGTTTGAGACCAGCTTAGGTTACATTAATCTTGTTTCAAAAAATAAAACCAGGGAGCCAGGTGGTGGTGGCACATGCCTTTAATCCCCTCACTAGGGAGGCAGAGGCAGGTGGATCTCTGTGATTTCAAGACCAGCCTGATCTACAAGAGCTACTTCCAGGACAGCCTCCAAAGCCACAGAGAAACCCTGTCTCAAAACACCATACATAGATAAAAAATAAAATAAAAGCACTTGTCATGAAAGCATAAGGACCTACCTGAGTTTGGATTCCCAGAACCCATATAAAACCAGATACAACAGAACCTGTCTATCATCACATCACTTTCCTAATGCCTTCTGAAACTGATTTTCCTTTTAACCCAATGCTAAGAAGGAGCTAGTATTTCCTACCATCAACATTATCACAAATCTCTCTGATAGGACCTCCACCTCCAGTCTTGCCACCTCTCCTATCCACTATCTTAAAACCACATGATCTTTTTAGAATGGACCCAATTATTTCCTTCCACTCTTTAAACCCTTTTTGCTTTCTTTCAAAAAAGACTTATCACTGTGTGTGGTGGTACACACCTTCAATTCTCAGTGTCACTTGAGGCCAGCCTGGTCTACAGAGTGAGTTTCAGGACAGCCAGGGCTATATAAAGACCCTATCTCAGAAGAAAAAAAAAAAAAAAAAGAAAGAAAAGGCCTAATTTGTTGACTTGACTTATACCTAACTACCCTGTGACCTATCTCTCACTGGCTCTCAATGTGCGCTGTAATACCTGCCACAGTGTATTTCCCCAGTGGAGCCTGTTTGCTTCCTCACAGAGCATGGGGCCTGATTATAATTGGCCACTGGTGCTAACCTTCTAGAACTGGTCCTCCCCCAAACACCCCAATGACCCTTGTTGAAAACATGTTTATTATTCCACCACCTTTGACATCCCTGAATGTGACATCTGAGATAAACTCCCACTTTCTCAACAACCTCCTCAAAAACCAGGGTCAGCAGAAGAGCAAAGCACTTCTTTACTCATTTCTCCTCCAGTTCCTGCTCCTACAGGTTTGTAACTGGGGCTACTGTCCCTTCCTTAAGTCAATATTTCCTTTGTGACCAGGGATAGAATGTTCCTTTAGGCCAGAGAGGTGTGGCAGTGTTCTATAGAACACACAATGGGCAAACACAGACTGGGCAAAGAGGAACCTCCCCTGGAGCAGACGCCAAGTAACAGGCTGCCCCTTCCTGTTCAGCAACCTAGAGAAACGCAGCCCTCCTATTTGAACTTGGTCAGGCTCACAACCATCATCTCTCTGAGGCCTTCAAGTTCCTCTAATATTTACAGCTTGACAGTATCTGGCTGGTAATGAGGAAAGCCAAAGCAAGGTATCTGCACAGCCCATCTATTCCACCATTAAGGAAGTGAAAATGAAACGTGTTAGCTAATTGAAGCTCAACATTCAGGTAGCTCTAAAAAACAGCTAGGAAGTTTTGAGGAAAATAAAGTTACTTGAGGGCCAACTAGTGAAAAAACCCACTGAAAAATCTTTTTTTTTTTTTTAAATGTATAGTGACATAGAGAGACTAGTAATACAACTCAATTAGTAGAATGCTTGCTTAGGATGCAGCAAGCCCTGGGTTTTATCTGTAGCACCCTACGGACATAGTGTATGGTGGTATTAGCTGGTAAAACTCAGTACTCTATAGAGGTAGGGGCAGAAGGATCAGAAATTGAAAGTCATCTTTGGCTACACTCTAGGCCAGCCTGAGATGGATATATAGAAGACTCTTTTTTCTTCCTCCCTCCCCCCCCTCCCTCTCTCTCTCTCTCTCTCTCTCTGTTTTTCAAGACAAGGTTTCTCTGTGTAGCAGCCCTAGGTGTCCTAGCTCTATAGACCAGGCTGGCCTTAAACTCACAAAGATCTGTCTGTCTGTCCCTCCCTAGTGCTGGGATTAAAGGCATGTGGCACCACCATCATCAGACTACAAAACCCTTTCTAAAACAGATGAAAATAAACTAAACAGCACTTAGGAGGCAGAAGCAGGCAGAGTTCAAGGCCAGCCTGGTCTACAAAGCGAGTTCCAGGACAGCCTCCAAAGCTACACAGAGAAACACTGTCTTGAAAAACAAACAAAAATAATAAAATAAAAATGGAGGGGTAAATCAGTCATTAGTGTATGTTGCACAACCATAAAGACCTGAGTTTGGACACCCAGCACCCACACAGAAAGCCAAGAATGGCAGTGTTCATCTTCTTATTACCATTTTACAGACCTGCCTTATATAATATCTTAGGGGTTTTGTGATAGTTCTTTATATTCCATACTTGACATGTGTGATCTAAGTAATCAGGATGAGGGCTGGGAACAGCACATTGGGAACAGTGATTATCTAGCATGCATGAACCCTGGATTTCACCATCAGTACTGCAGAATAAATAAGGCCCATATACTTAAATATCCCATTATAGGATATTTAACATCACTATATTAAAGTAACCCTAACAATTTAATGAACTTTCCTGCCTTAGCTAATCCCACATGTATTCCTTTTGAACAAAGCCAAGGAGCAATTTACACAGAATTTATCTTTACTGTGGTTTAAAGCTTCATCATGCATCTCTGACTTTTGCTTTGTTTCTGTTCTTTGAGGTAGTGTCACATTGTGCAGCCCACGCTGTCCTGGAATTAACTCTGTAGCCAACCTGGCTGGAACTTGTATTAAGCCTCCTACCTCAGTCTCCTAAGTGTCGGGGTTACATGCTGGGGGTCTCATTAACTTTCTATCTTATTTCCTTCAGTGTTAATTCAAACTCCCCACAATTCTGATGACCTCCGTGGCTGGTCACAGCCTAAGAAGAGCTGAGGTCAAAATTACAGTTGGGCTGACAATATAGCTCTCTGATGGTGACATGCTGGGGAAGCACAGGCCCTGGGTTCCATCTGTAGCACTGCAAAAGCAAAGCAATAAAATGTGTGTGTGTGTGGGGGGGGGGGAGTACTGGAGACATGGCTCAGTGGTTGTGCTGGCTTATTCTATGCCAATTTGACACAAGCTATAGTCATCTGAGAGGAGGGAACCTCAATTGAGAAAATCTCACCAGAAAATCAAGTTGTAAGCAGATAAGCCTGTAGGGCATTTTCTTAATTAGCGATTGATGGGGAAGTGCCCAGCCCATTGTGGGTGGTGCCATCCCTGGGCTGGTGGTCTTGGGTTCTATAAGACACCAGGCAGAGGGAAAGCCAGGGGGAGCAAGTCAGTAAACAGCATCCACCTATGGCCTCTGCATCAGCTCCTGCTCATTTGAGTTCCTGACCTGGCTTCCTTCAATGATGAACTATGAAGAGGAAGTGCAAGAGAAATAAACCCTTTCTTCCCCAAGTTTTCTGGTCACTGTGGTTCATCACAACAACAGTAACCCTAGGACAGTGGTTAAGAGCACTTGGTACTGCATAGGACTCAGGTTTGATTCTCAGCACCCACATGGTCACTCACAACCAATCGTAACTCCACCTCCAAGGGATCCAAAACCCTCTTCTGACCTCCAGGGGCTCTTGCAGGCACAGGATACACATAAATTCTACACAGGCAGACATATACATACAATAAAATATATCTTTAAACCCGCTGTGTAGTCTTTTCACTTGCTTTCTCCATTCTCTTTTTACCTCCCACTTAGAAGAAAATGGATTCTCCCTTTACATGTTAGCTCTTGCACCATAGTAGCCTTTCAGTCCAGTTCCTTTGTGGTATCTTACTCTTAAGCACCTTCTGTCTATTCACTACTGTCCTGGAACTCACTCTTTAGACCAGGATGGCCTTGAACTCACAGAGATCTGCCTGCCTCTGTCTCCTGAGTGCTGGGATTAAAGGCATGCACTATCCGGCTATTCTCCACTACCTTTAAGTCAGTGCATATACTCAGGTCTCCTGAATCCTTAACTTACAGTAACCAAACCAATGTGACTGTGTCTCTTATCTTTCAATTAACTCCTTTAAACTCTGTGGCTTAGCTTGCTTGTCTTAACAGATAGACTCTAGGGTCTCATTGCTTTTTTTTAAAAAAAAGATTTATTTACTTATTATATATACAGTGTTCTGTCTGCATATGTCTCTGCAGGTCAAAAGAGGGCACCAGATCTCATTAAAGATGGTTGTGAGCCACTATATGGTTGCTGGGAATTGAACTCATGACCTCTGGAAGAACAGCAAGTACTCTTAACCTCTGAGCCATCTCTCCAGCCCTCTCATTGCTTTTCTAGTCATTTTATAGTCATTAATCCCAGCACTCAAGAGGCAGAGGTAGACAGATCTCTATGAGTTTGAGGCTAGTTTGTTCTATAGAGCAAGTTCTAGGACAGGCTCCAAAGCTACAAAGAAACTCTGTCTTGAAAAAAACAAAACAAAACAAAAGCTGAGCATGGTAGCACATACTTTTTTTGATTTTTGTTTTTTGAGGCAGGGTCTCTCTATGTAGTCTTGGCTGTCCTGGAACTTGCTATGTAGACCAGGCAGACCTCAAACTCAGGGATCAAGATGTCGAAATCTCAGCTACTCTTCCAGCACCATGTCTGCCTGCATGCTGCCATGCTTTCTGCTATGGTGACAAGGAACTAAACATCTGAATTGTAAGCTAGCCCCAACTGAATGTTTTCCTTTATAAGAGTTGCTGTGGGGGCTGGAGAGATGGCTCAGAGGTTAAGAGCACTGACTGCTCTTCCAGAGGTCCTGAGTTCAATTCCCAGCAACCACATGGTGGCTCACAACCATCCGTTATGAGATCTGGTGCCCTCTTCTGGTGTGCAGATAGACATGGAAGCAGAATGTTGTATACATAATAAATAAATAAAATCTTTAAAAAAAAAAAAGAGTTGCTGTGGTCATAGTGTCTCTTTATAGCATTAAAGTCTAATTAAGACAACATCTGTAACCCCAGCATTTGGGGAGCAAAGACAGGCAAATCCCAGGGGCTTGATGGCCAGCCACTTCAGCTAAAAGGTAGGCTTCAGTGACAGGCTCTGTCTCAAAAAATAAGGTTGTGGGGCTAGAGAGATGGCTCAGCAGTTAAGAGTATTTTGATCTTCCAAAGAACTTGAGTTTGGTTCCCAGCACTTGCCTGTTAAATCCAGCACCAGGGACTCTCTGACACCCTCTTCTAGCCTCTACCGTGTGTACACGTGGTATATATTCATATACACACAAACATATATGTATACACATATAAATAAAAATTAAGAATAAGGCAGAGAAGGATTGAACATCCTGAAATGGACCACCACCTGAAATGAATTAGGAGCATATATAATCAGCTATGCTTCTTAGGATGTTAATCTGTTTTTAGTCGTCCCTCTAGTTCCCCACACATGATTTCATGTTTGCTAGGCAAGTGCTCTACCCTTGAGTGCTATCTCCATCTCATTTTTTTTAAATAACTTTTTATTTAGTGTTAAGTAGTCCAAACTGGCCTTGAACTTGCTCTGAGCCCAGGAAGGCCTTGAAAGTGTCATCTTCCTATTCCTGACTCCAGAAGGAACTGGGCTTGAAAGACTGTGCTGCCAGCCAGACTAATCTATTGCTTGTTTGAGTAGAAGACATTCTGGAGGCAGAAAAACCTCTTAGGAGATATTCACAGTGAACCAGAAAAGAGGCAGTGAGAGTATGGATTAAGGCAATGGAAACAGGATGCCAGAGGTATTCTAGAAGCAAAATTAGACTTTCTAGATAAGTCACATGAAGTGACAGTGAATATCACATTGGCCAGGCTTGAGCTTCTGAGAACTCAAAGCCCACCCCCTAGTGACACACCAACAAAGCCACACCTACTCCAACAAGACCACACCTCCTAATAGTGCTACTCCCTATGGGGCCATTTTTATTCAAACCACCATAGATATATACCACTAGAGTGCTGGAGATCCCAACTCTGTCCCTCATACTTGTGCAGCAGGCACTTTACCAGTGAGCCATCTTCCCAAGCTCCTCAATTCCTTCCCCTCTCCCATTTTACCTAGTTTGTGCACAATCAACATCAAAGTCAAAGGACAACTTGTAGAATTTGGCTCTCCCTTCTACCACCTTTGTTCCAGGGACAGATAATAGCTAACTGTGCCAACTAAAAAAAGGCTAATGTCTCATTTGTGAATGGTGAACATAAGGCAATGAGCCTACATTTTCAAAAGGAATGATTTATTATATTTGTAATATTTAAAAAACACAAGTGTTGTCAAAACAGCTGATAAACCACACAGAAAACTTAGTCTCATTATTTAGTCACATGCTACTACGACAAGCACTCATCTCTACCATGTTGAGCACAACAATCCCATGAGGCATTCAACCTCCAAGTTATTCCTCACCTACTGTTGATCTAGAGAGAGAAGTAAGGTGGTGAACAAGACAAAGGCCCTACTTTTCAAGAGCTCACCCTGAAAGCTGGTATTACAAAGACACACTTGTGGTTCAGTTCCTAGTCTGCCAGACTCCAAAGCCTGCACTTAATCTTTCAACCATATCACTTCTCGTGGTGGTGGTGGGGTGTTCCCCCCTGGAAGAAAAGCCACACATGCAGGCCAATACTACTTCTAAATAAAGGTAAGGTTTCTCTCTGTTAGAGGCCCAGCATCTTTCCCCAGTTCCCAAGACTAAAGACTTTGATGTAGACATTTAACATACGATACCAACAGTTTCCAACTTTTTTCCTTTTAGACCCTAAACCCTTAGGGCAAAATATACAGAAGGTCAGATACACTGTAGATATCCAGTACATGGTTGAATGAAGTTCATGAGGGTGGAAGTCAGACTGTAATACACTAAGAAGTAAATGAAAGAGTGATAGAATCTGTCCCCCATTTTTTGAGACAAATTTTGTATATCACAGACTGGCCCAAACTATCTACGTAGATGAGGATGACTGTAAACTGATTCCCCTGCCTCCACTGGGATTATAGGGAGGTACCACCATATCTAAGCACTTGGGGCTAAAGATCAAACCCAGGGCTTCATGCTTGTTAGACAACCAACCCACAAACTAGACTACATTCCCAGGCCCAGAATCTGTTTTTTAAGGACAAATATAGAAAGGAAAATAGGCCAGGTATCGTGGCACACATCTTTAATTCCAGCACTCAGGAGGCAGGGGCAGGCAGAGCTCTATGAGTTGAAGGCCAGCCTGAACTATAGAGTGAGTTTCATTCAGCACAGCTAGAGCTACATAAAAGAGAGAACTTGTCTCCCCAAAAAATTAAATAAATAAATAAATAAATAAATAAATAAATAAGACAAAATGGGAGAAATGTAATTTCTGGGGGAAATATGATCACAGTGAGAAGACTGAACTAGGAGGATAACTCAACGGTAGAGCTTGCCTAGCATATAAGAGTCCCTAGGTTTAATTCCAAGTATTACATTAAAAGGGAGGAGTGGAACCAAAAATGAGCAAAGACTTAAACATAGTTGCATTTGTTGTTGCTTTACAGTGCTGGTATTAAACACAGTACATACATAGTAGGC
Source organism: Cricetulus griseus (assembly GCF_003668045.3). Taxonomy (NCBI): domain Eukaryota; kingdom Metazoa; phylum Chordata; class Mammalia; order Rodentia; family Cricetidae; genus Cricetulus; species Cricetulus griseus. The sequence goes on along the minus strand of NC_048595.1, from coordinate 378,141,491 downwards.
CTTGTACAAAGTAGGTAAGTGCTCTATTATTAAGCCACATCCCTAACACTTTGAATATACTTGTTGATAAGGAAATACAAAACACCATCAAGAGAGCAGGAGTGCTGGGCATGTTGGTGAACATTTGTAATTCCAGGACTTGGAATGTGGAGGCAGGAAGATCTTGAGTTCTAGGCTATTCGGCAAGCATTATGGGGGAGGGGGAGAAACTGGGGGTTTTAGAGCTAGAGGGAGTTGAGTAAAAGTTTGCTTTGTCACAGTGTTTGTGAGAAAATCATTTAACCTCTAGGCCCTATTTACACACATGTAAAACACAATTAACACCTACAACTGGCTGTGACAATTACAGTGTTTATTAGGCAAAAGGGACTCAGTAGCTGCTTCCAACAGATTATTGAGGCAAGTAGAAGCCACACTCCTGTGTTCTAACTTCTCCCAAACTAGCTGTCCTGTCCGGATTTCCTGTCCAAGTTAGTGTTACATGAAATGACAAACAGGATCTTTATTTCTTCTGTGTACCACCCTTTGTGCTATTCCCACTTCCTTATGACAGTGTGAGCTCATGAATGGCTTCTGTGGAAATTTACTGCTCTTATCCCTGAGTAATAGGCACAGTCTGGAGAAGAAGCTGATGAAACTGATGTTAACTTACCAAATCTATGAGATTTTGGACTTCTGTCAAAATCTTCATTGATAACAAAGAAGAGATAAGGTGAAAATACATACACAGAATATTTTTTGTTTTGGGACTCTAAGCCAATAAGATGCTCTTGCAGCCACTCCAGGCACAATGTAAGAAAGAAATGGTCCTGAGTCACTTTCTCAGACTTTCTCTCACTTCTATGGCATACCACCCCAGTTCATTCTTCTGTCAATGTGACAAGTTCCCAAATTCACAAAGAAAGAAGGTTAGTGCGTTTTTATGTAAAGACAACTTTTTGTTCACAACCTTAATTCTTGCTAGGAACTAAACAAAAGGTCTCACCATGGTAAATCAGCACTCTACCCAAGCCACATCCAGGACTCCCACAGTCCCATTAAATTAATGTTTGTCTGTGGGTCATATGCATCAACCCAAATACCTCCCCTCTCACACAGATCTGTGGTTAAAAACAGAGTTGGGTGTGGTGATACATGTGTAAGCTCAACATCTAAGAGACAGAGGTAGAAAGCCTAGACTGGTCTACAACAGAAAAATTCCAGACTAGCTATTGACAATCAGTGGCTGGAGCCATATCTCTGTGGTTAAGAGTGAATACTGCTCTAGCAGAGAACCTGAATTTAGTTCCCAGAAACCGTAATAGTCTCACCACAACTGCCTATAACTCTAGCTCTACAGATCAAAGCCATCTTCTGACTTCTGCAGGTACCCTACACACACTTGTGAATACACACACACACACACACAAAAAAAAAAAAAAATTTTTTTAAAAGTTTAAATAATCAACCAAACAAAAAATCAAGATGAGATAAATGAGAAAAAGGGTACAGTAAGGATTTGGGACCAGCTCTGTAGTGGAGAGGGGCCATGGGTTCCACAGCCATCACAAAGTAAATAACAGTTATACTTGATTATGATTATCAAAAACAACAACAAGCAAGGTACCAACCTTTACTTAGAATCAATAGCAAATTGCTCATGGAGAACAGAAAGAAATGAGTATGTGAAACACAGGTAACTAATGCTTAGAGTCCAGAAAGAATTGGATGCTAACAAAAGGAATAATGGGGGAAAGAACTAGGAAATGTGTGTACCTTTAAATTTAGTCACCAGCCCAGTTAGAAAAACTACAAATAAAAGGTGAAACTGAAAATTAGTCCGATTAAAAATCTGAATTTTCAGGGCTTGCGAGTGAAAACCTTTACCCAGCACTTGGGAAGCAGAGGCAGGCAGATTGTTGAGTTCTAGGCCAGCCTGGACTACATAGGGAAACGCTGTCTCAAAAACAAATTTGAATTTAACTAGAAAAATTTATTTTAAGGGATTTAAAAAAACACTCTGGGTCATCTCTAACTATCCCACCAAAAACAAAAACAACAAAACAAAATCCACCGGGACCCATCACAAATTTCCTATACAGCATGATACTGGACGATTCGACACAATCTGTCACCAAAAAAGAAACTCTGAAGCATCTGTATTTCCCATTATTGCCATATTAAAGCCAAAATTTCAGAGTAATTTCCAGAACTCCAACCGGAAGCTCACAAGGCGACCCTGCCTAAATGTTCGCCTCAGTTTCTCCGATGCTCACACACGGCAGCGCGCACAAACTCGGCCTAGATGCTGAACCTGAGTCTTAAATGAAAACACCCAAGTTCGCTCTGAAGGAGTTTCCACCTGCCGAGACGCCCGCGGCAGCCCCGCTTCACAGACAGGCGTCCCCGCGTCAGGCGCGGTTTCCCGGAGTCGCCCGGAGCCGCCGGAGGGGTGGGTCTGTCACGCGCGTCTCGGGTCACCGTGGGAGCAGTCGCGCCACACCAGCCTGCTGCCCCCGCCGGAGGCGGCGTCTTCCCCGCAGCCTTCCCTTCAGCCCCCACCGCTGCCCGCGGCCTCCACCCTAGGGACAAGTGAGCGTCCGCTTCGTGAGGAGACTCGCACCCAACTCACCTGTCTCGCGGCCACCTCAGCAGGTCTTGCTCCAGGCTGGCTCCCAGTCAGCGCGCAGCGGCCTCTCCGCGCATGCGCGGACCGCAGAGCCGGCGGCTGCGGAGCATGCTGGGGACTGTAGTTCTATGAAGAGACTGGCCCACTCCGCATTCCAGGCCTCCTTTTGGAGACGCCTCAGGTGCCTGGTCCGTCCTGTGAGCAGCTCGGGGTTATTTTGGAGCAGTCAGGATGGGGTCGATGCACAAGGCCTGAGACTGGGCTTCTCTTCCAGGCTCACAGAACAAGCCTCCAAACCAGCTTAATCCAGTTTTCCATTAGTCAGGCCCTAGGGGAAGCACTAATTGGTTGAGGTTATGACCAAGAAGGATGCAGTGTGTGGAGCCTGGGGGCCTGCTTTTGAGTCATTCCTTTAACATAGCGTATCCATGGGAACCCAGACCTTAAGGTTGCTGTGAGAACTCGATGTGTTTGAGAAACGTTTAAACACAGTACCAAAGAACAGTCCAGAATGATGACAATTGCCACTGTCACTATTGGTAAGGAATCTAGCTTAAAAATGCTCTTGCCCCATTTCAGAAGGGCTATCAACTGTTTCAACAGCATTAAAGGGACATTTCACCCAAATATGAAAAGACACTTCATCTAAGAGCTGCTTTCTAAGGTTCCTAGTGTTGGTTTATAGTTGTGCCCAGGTGAATGAAAATCAAGACTACAAAACACAAGGCAGGCTCAAGCACAACAATGAGATGAACACAGAGTGAATGGTATCATTCCCATTTGTTGTCAAGAATTCCTTCCCCAGGAAACATAAATATCTACTCATTTTTTATAAGGTCCCAATGATAGATCCAAGTATGATAACACTGAACTTCAACCCAGAGAGCAAACGAATCTATTAGGCTTACTTATAGATCATAGGTGATGAATTGCCTGCAGGAGCATGGGTGACCACAAAGCAGCCACACGGCCATTCGTCTTCACCATAGCTGAGTAGATGGAGCTGCTTTCAGCTTCCCTAAACCTATATAATCTAGCACATTCTGAGATTCCCGAGGCCATGAGCAATCGGGGCAGAACTGCCTCCAGAGATTATAAGGAGCAGCTGTAATCTCTGGTGGGGGGCACAGTAACCCTCGTCAGCCCCTCCTTCTACGAGGGATGCCAGCAGTCAAAAAACCCTACTGTGTTGGTTTCGAGCAAACAGGTGCAACTTCATGATGATGGAAGCCGTCTTGCTCGGAGGACTGTCGTACGACGATGGTTAGAGAAGGATCAATCAAAATTACGAGGGCTAGTAAGTGGCAAAATGGGATTTGCGTTCATTATCTAAGAAATTCATTTGTCTTCTCAGCTGCAGCACCTCTTCTAATTGTGTGCCACCCTCCCCCAACACACACATTACAAATTTACAGATTTATTTTATGTGTTAGTGTTTTACCTGCATGTGTGTGTACCATGTGCATACCAGGTACTTGGGGAGGTTAGAAAAAGGCATCAAATCCCTAGGAACTGAGTTACGGATGGTTCTGAATCATCACATGGGTGCAGGAAATTGAACCCAGGTCCTCTGAAAGAGCAACAAGTGCTCTTAATAGCTGAGCCATCTCCAGCCCCTCAGGTTTTTTTTTTTTAAACATATTTTCATAATTTATTTTTATTTTATGTACATTGGTGTTTTGCCTACATTTGTATCTGTGTGTGAAGGTGTTGGATCCCCTGGAACAGGAGGTACAGACAGTTGTGAGCTGCCATGGGGTGCTGGGAATTGAACCCGGGTCCTCTCAAAGAAAAGACAGTGCTCTTAACTGCTAAGCCATCTCTCCAGTCCCCCAGTTTTTGTGTTTTAGACAAGATGTCTCTATGTAGCTTTGGAGTTTGTTGTATAGACCAGGATTGTCTCAAACTCAGGAGATCTGCTTGCCTCTTCTAAGTGCTGAGGTTAAAGGGGTGTGCCACCATGTCTGGTTCATGAAGCTATATAAGAACTCTACCAATATGTCTAGGCTACATTAGTCAGAAATCAGGAAGACAGAAAAAGCTCCTTGGACAGAGAATGCTCAGGGAAAGGCCCCTCTCAATTCTGGAAATGGACTGACATAATTTAGATGAGCTGCCCCAGTGTGCACAAGAGTGAGAAAACTAGCACCTGCCCCATTACTCAAACAGGAGAAGCTTCACCAACCAAAACCAGAATGGCAGAGTTCTCTGAATCAAAAAGTTGATTTTGAGAGCTGAGAGAAGCTGGGCACAGATGGCTTAAGCTTTTAGTCCCAGCACTTTCGAGGCAGAGGCAGGTGGATCTCTTGAGTTCTAGGCCAGCCTGGTCTACAGTTCCAGGACAGCCAGGACTACACAGAGAAACCCTATCTCAAAAAAGCTAAACTAAACCAAGCCAAACAAAAAAAGTAATATTAATTTATCCTAGGCTATCACAAAATAAATGAAACCATTTGTTTGTATTGAGACAGAACTTCTCTGGAGAGAGAGGAGAGAGGAGAGAGGGGGGAGGGCATGCTCGAAAGCCCCCAATCCAGGTCTCATGTAGCCCAAGCTAGCTTCAAACTCTCTAGCCAAGGATGACCTTCAGTTTCTGATAGTCCTGTCTCATCTCCTGTATGCAGAGAGATCATTCCTAGGTGTGTGTCATTATGGTTTATGAAATAAACATTAAAAAAATTTTATCTTAAGTGCATTGGTGTTCTGTATGCATTTATGTCTGTGTGAGGTGTCAGAGCCCTGGAACTGGAGTTACAGACAGTTGTGAACTGCCATGTGGGTGCTGGGAATTGAACCTGGGTCCTATGGCAGAGCAGTCAGTGCTCTTAACTGCTGAATCATCTCTCTAGCCCCTAAAAGTCTGCTATTCTCTTTTCATACTTGGGGGGAAAGTGAACAACTCATCTATCTAATGAAATATGGGTTAAATTCTTACCCAAACCTTGTTTGGATTTTTGCATTACAATTCAGATGTATTTGCCTATACTCATATAAGCAGCACTATCCTAATTAGAACATTTTAAAGACAGCTGTCTTATTAAAATTTAAAACCATGGAAGAGGTATTACAGTCAAAGTTCAAAAGCCCATTTCCCAATGCCCTCAAGCCATGGCAATGACAGGGAAGAACATCAGAGGATGGAAAGTGACTGGTGACTTTTATGGAGACAGCATCTCTTCCCCTAAACACACTTCGTCTTACTATTGGATATGAGCCATGTATTTCTCAGGGGTTCCCTCGTGAGGATTAAGAATGAGGGACTCTGAGCCTGGCGGTGGTGGCACACACCTTTAATCCCAGCACTTGGGAGGCAGAGGCAGGCAGATTTCTGTGAGTTTGGGGCCATCCTGGTCTACAGAGCAAGTTCCAAGATAGACTTCAAAACTACAGAGAAACCCTGTCTTAAAAAACAAAAACAAGGGGCTGGAGAGATGGCTCAGAGGTTAAGAGCACTGGCTGCTCTTCCAGAGGTCCTGAGTTCAATTCCCAGCAACCACATGGTGGCTCACAACCATCTATTATGAGATCTGGTGCCCTCTTCTGCAGTGCAGATAAACATGGAATGTTATATACATAATAAATAAAATCTTTTAAAAAAATGAGGGACTCTGAAGTAGTTCTTAAATTCTCATGTAACCTTTTGTCCTAGTAGCCTCATCTTCTGATGGCCTTGAAATTCTAACCAGAAATGTAGCTCAGTTTCTTGATGCAGGGCTTTTATTTCCCATTTTTGCGTTTATAATTATTTTAGTGTTTGCTGTTCCACGTGCCATGGCATGCATGTGGAGGTTGGATGACAACTGAGTCTTCTCCTTTTCCATGTGGGCTCTAGAAATCAAATGCGCATGCTCAAGCTTGGCAGCAAGCTACTGTCCACAGAGCCATCTCACTAGCCTCTTGTGTTTTGGGACAGATTCTCATGTATCCCAGGCAGGCTTTGAACTTACTCTATTGCTTTGAATTCCTGATCCTCCTGCCTCCACCTCCCAAGTGTTTGAATTACAGGTGTGAACACCACTTAGGACTAATCATGAAGGCAAATTACCATCCACTCACCAATAAACCCTTTTCTTCAGAAAGTTGGCTTACCAGCCCTTAATCTCAGGTCTCCTCACTTGGGCAAGTGGACCTGTGAGTTTGAGGACAGCCTGGTCTACACAGAAAGTTCAGACAGCCAAAACTACCAAGTGAGATCATGTTTTAAAAAACAAAAAGTTGGTTTATCAGAATTTCTCTGTACATGGCATTTACAAGGTGATACGTATATCACACCAGACCTCCAGCAGAGAATCCAAATTCTGTAGTCAGAACTAGCTGAACTTTCAAGGTAAAAATGTCCATTCATTAGACTACATCTGCAGTAAAAGTTATATCTTGTGAAGGGTCTAAGGAAACACTGAAGGAAGACCCCAGATTCAAATAATATGTAAGAACAAAGAGGGTTTAATATTCCAGCATGCAAGGGTGACACCTGTATCAAATGGCAATGATGAAGAGAGGAACGTGCAGGCTTCTTTTAAGCATAGCTAAGGGGAGTTTCAGGAGAAATTAGGTCATCTCAAACTTAATTGGTTGAGCAAGCATCAGTTACTTTAGTATATTTCTAATTGCCTGAGGTTTAGTTGTATCAATTTGGGACACAGCTATATGAGATTGGACATGACCCAGAAAGGAGCTGCTGGGTTTGTCCTTGAGATACTGTGAGGCTGACTTAGATCTTCTGTTTGCTCCCTCAACTCTGAATGTAAGGTACAGTGGATAATTGGCTCTTTGCTGGGAGAAACACCTGTGTGTCCTTAAGAGAACTGAAACCTAAATTCAGTTGTAAAAGTGGGAATTTAACCCCTTCACTTGTATGTAATGTATGTGAATTCCAGTATTTTAAAAAATGTTACAATGATTGCTATGGAATGCTGTTCTTCAAGCAGAGTAGCCATTACCATCTTTATCAGGGCAGCTGTGACAACCCACAAACCACCCCCAGTCAGAACTGTTGGCATACAAGCACTGGGCAGAGGGACATCAGCCCCTCACCTGAATTCCAGCTACCCTTCCTGCCCCCTCTCCCCAGACATACATAATTCTGCCCAGCTTGGGGACTGGAGAGATGGCTCAGAGGTTAAGAGCACCAGCTGCTCTTCCAGAGGTCCTGAGTTCAATTCCCAGCAACCATCCATTATGAGATCTGGTGCCCTCTTCTGGTGTGCAGATATTATACATGGAAGCAGAATGTTGTATACATAATAAATAAATAAATAATTCTGCCCAGCTTCAATATAGACTTAAGAGGAACATACGGCAACTGGAAGGTTAACTGAAGTGGGGGCCCCATCTATCCATCTATGGGGAAGTTGACATGTTTGCTGTCATGAGACTTTTCAATGTTGCAGTTATTTTGGGGTTACCCACGCTCTTGTAAGCAAGCCAGTAAACTTGAAGGTTCACCAAGCTAGACTTAGGTAAAATTGTGTCTCTAGTTGGTTGTGGGTGGGTGTCTTATCTGGGGTGAGTAGATGGTGTGCTCATGACTCTACAGAAAAAGTTAACGACTAAATGTGTGGTGGTTTGAAGAACCCCCCCAAAGAAGTGGCACTACTAGGTGTGGCCTTGTTGAATGAAGTGTCACTGTGGGGGTAGAACTTGAGTTCTCCTATGTTCAAGCTACTCCCAGTGTCACAGACTACTTCCTGTTGCCTCCAGGATGTAGGACTCTCAGCTATGTCTCTAGCACCACTTCTGCCCTCAAACCTCTATGCCACCATGTCCCACCGTGATGATAATGGACTGAACCTGAAAATGTAAGCCACCCCAATTAAATGTTTTTTCCTTTAAAAGAGTTGCTGTGGTCATGGTGTCTCTTCACAGCAGTAGAATTTCTCTTCCATATGGAATTCTGGCACAGAAAAAGGCCATTAGCTAAAGACTGAAGACTTCAGTTAATAAGAACCTATTAATACTGGTTATTTTTGACAACTGTTATCATGCAACTATGCCAATAAGAATGAACGAGTGGACTGAAGAGGTAAACACTTTTTTGAATAAATCTGAAATTACTATTTTGAGATGGGAATCCCTACGGAGACTAGGCTGGTATCAAACACCGGGGCCTCTTGCCACTGCCTCCCAAGTGCTGAAATTATAGCTGTACTACCTTGCAACTTGAAATCTGAAACCATCTAAGTTTATTGAGACAAAAATTGCATGTTTTTCACATGTTAATGCTATATATCACCTGCTCTGCTGGCTTAACCATTGCTTGATTGACACAGATTGAGACAGGGCCTATGTAGCCCCAGCTGTCCCGAAACTATGTAGACTTCCAACTCAAGAGTTCTCTATTTTGCCACTGTTTTGGCTAGCCTAAAACTCACCCTTTATTTATATATTGACGAAAGGTCTTGTGTAATCCAGATTGACCAGGGACTTACTATGTAGCAGAGACTACCCTTAATTCCTGATCCTCCTGCCTCCATGTCCCAAGGGCTTAGACTACAGACATGTACCATATCCTGCCCCATTTAAAACTATTTATTAGTTCTTTGTGTTTTGATCATATTTACACTCCCAGCTCTTCTTGGATCCACCCTGTCCTCTCTACTCACCCAATTTCAATTTGTGCTGCCCAAATATTCTTAGATGTATCATTATTATTGGGACAGGGTTTTGCTATGTAGCCTTGGTTGTCTAGGAATTCACTTTGTAGACAAGGCTGTCCAGGAACTTACAGAGATCCATCTACCTCTTCCTTTCTGAGTGCTGGGATTAAAGATGTATACCATCAGCTGGGCGTTTGGTGGCGCACGCCTTTAATTCCAGCACTTGGGAGGTAAAGGCAGGTGGATCTCTGTGAGTTTGAGGCCAGCCTGGTCTCCAGAGCGAGTGCCAGGATAGGCTCCAAAGCTACACAGAGAAACCCTGTCTGGAAAACAAAACAAAACAAATAAACAAAAAAAAAAAAATGTGTACCAACAGCCCCATCCCACCTGCTTTTTAAATGTTGATCAATTCACAGTTCTCTATGTCAAGTCAAGCAAGTATCTTTGTGTCAGGCAAACCACTCAGCCTTGTTTCCCCACTGATGACACTTAAAGGTTGGTGAGCCTTGATCTTGGGAAGAAATATGGTATTTCTTTTTAAAATTTATTTTCAATCATGTATGTATATATGTGGTTATGGGCATGTGTGTCCAGGTGTGAGCATCTATGTATATGTGTGGGAGGCTAGGATATTAGGTGTCTTGATCATCTATTCTCCACTCTTCCCCTGGGACATGTCTCTCACTGAACCGATGGATCCTCCTGTCTCTCTTGCTCACAGTACTGGAATTACAAGCATGTGTGGCCACACCCAGCTTCTTAAAATTTATTTCATGTGCATTTGTTTTGCCTGTGTATGTCTTTGTGAAGGTGTCAGATCCTTGAAACTATAACTATAGGCAGTTATGAGCTGCCATGTGGGTACTGGGATTGACCTCGGGTCCTGTGGAAGAGCAGTCAGTGATCGTAACAACTGAGCTATCTCTCCAGTGCTAACACACTCAGCTTTTTAAAAGGGGGTACCGTCTGGGCCTTGGTGGCAAATTCCTTTAACCCTAGCACTTAGAAGGCAGAGCCAGCTTGGTCCACAGAGGGAATTCCATGACAGCTGGGGCTACACAGAGAAACCCTGTCTCAAAAAACAAAAACAAAAACAAAAAGTGAGTACTGGGATCTGAACCTGGGTCCTCAAGCTTGAACAGCAAGTGCCCCCCTCCCCCACGAAAGTCATCTCTCCAGCCCCAGAACATGGTATCTTCTGGATACGTTCTGTAACAGACCCCTTTGTGTACAGTCCCAGCTCACTTGACTCCACAGGGTTTATGCCAGTCCAGATTCCACTACTGTGTTTTTATTTAAGGATATATTTGCAAGTAACAAAGATGAGATTTGATATCAACAGAAGAGGACTGAAAGTGTACAGCTGTTTGCAGCTGGATAGGAAGCCTGTTGTCCTGTGATCTGCCCAACCCCTGCTGTCCAGTGTGATTCCCATCAGGGTTTTCTTCTTCAAATTTATCTATTTATTATGTATAGACTGTTCTGTCTACATGTATCCCTGCAGGTCTGAAAGGGGCACCAGATCCCATTACAGATGGCTGTGAGTCACCATATGGTTGCTGAGAATTGAACTCAGGACCTCTGGAAGGGCAGCCAGTGCTCTTAACCTCTAAGCCATCTCTCCAGTTTGTCAGGGTTTTCAACACTGGCTGATCATAAATCCGATTTTAGAGAAAGTTTCTCTTTTCCAGCAAACCTGCAGTTCCAATTAGAGTCGCAGGGGAAACAGATTGCACTTAGTCTAATCACAAGTGTGTAAATACAGGGAACAAAAGACCAAAGTAACACACAAACTCACCCATTCAAAGTACTCGGGCTAAACCAGCTGTCACCACAAAAGTCTAGCTGAACAAGCCTATCTTTTTTTTTTTTAATTTTTAATTTTTTAAATTTTTTATTTACTATGTACACATTGTTCCTGCCTGCACACCAGAAGAGGGCACCAGATCTCATTATAGATGGCTCTGAGCCACCATGTGAGTGCTGGTACTTGAACTCAGGACCTCTGGAAGAGCAGCCAGTGCTCTTAATCCCTGCACCATCTCTCCAGCCCCTAAACAAGCCTATCTTGTTTCCATATGCTCTGTGAAGAAATCATCTAAAATCCCTGGTATTTAATGTGCCCAGTTAACACTGAGAGGGGAGCAGCTTTCAGAACAGAGTACTCAGATCAGAGCAGAAGATCAGCAAGTTACTTTGCTGTGCGAGACACAGCAATCTCAAACATCAGTACAGGGGACTCAACATGGGCCTCCATTTTGAAATTGAAGTCCTCTCCCACCGACTATATCCCTAATCTCTCAAAATCAAAATCCTCCCCACCCCCCTGCCCCCAGCAGGGCCTCGGTATAATCCTGAGTGTCCTGGAATCACTATGTAGATCAGGCTAGCCTTGAACTTACAGAGATCTACCCACCTTTGCCTCCCTATTTCTGGGTTACAGACATGTGCTACTCTGGCTGCTTCCCTAACCCTTTTTCTTTTTAATTATATTTTACCTATTTTGATGTTGTGACATGTATGTATGTTATGTGCATGTGTGCCAAGGCATGCATGTGGAGGTCCAAGCTTTACTGTGTGGATCTTGGGGGTCAAACTTAGGTTATCAGGCTTGGCAGCAAGTTCCTTCAGCCCTAAGCTATCTCAAATCCCTCCCCCTTTTTGAGGCATGCTCCCCCACCCTGTTTTTTGAGATATAGTAGCTTGTATTGCAGGCTGATTATTAGGATTGCAAATGTGTACCACCATGCCCAGTTTATGCTGTGTTGAAGATCAAACCAAGGTTTCTGGCATGCTAGACAAACAATCTATGAACTGAGCGACATCCTGTCTTCTTTTGTTTCTTTGCTAGGTTACCCAGGCTGGCTTTAAACCTGTAGCCCAAGCTGGGTGGTGGCGGCGCACGCCTTTAGTCCTAGCACTTGGGAGGCAGAGGCAGGTGAATCTTTGTGAGTTCAAGGCCAGCTTGATCTACAGAGCGAGTTCCAGGACAGCCAGGGCTACACAGAGAAATCCTGCCTGGAAAAAACTGAAACAAACAAACAAAACAACAAAGTCCAAACCTGTAGCCCAAGCAGACTGTAAACTTCCATCCTTCTGAATAGCTGAACTACAGGGATCCTTCGTTTCTTTTCAAAAGGAAGTCCTGAGCAGTAATGTATACAAGTAGTCCCAACTACTAAGGAAGCTGGGTCAGGATTACCTGAGCATAATAAGACTTGGAGCCCTGCCAGGCCAACACTGAGAGACCTTCAGGAGGGAGAAGGGGAAGTAAAAGGAAGATGCAACTATGGTGTTCAATAGGTTTACAAATGCATTTTTCTGGGCCAGGGAGATAGATGGCTCATTTGGCAGAGTGTTTAAACATTCAAACACAAGGACCTGAGTTTGAGTCCTCAATACCACATAAAAAGACAAATTTGGTGGTGGGTTCCTATAATCCAGTGCTAGGGAGAAGGCATAAGGAGGGAGGACCCTTGGGTTTGTTGGGTAGTCAGTCACCCTAGACCTATCTATCAGTGAACTCCTGGTTCAATCAGACTGTCTCAAAAAAGTACAATGGAAATCTGGGGAGACAGCCCAGTAGTTAAAGCACTCGCTATGCTGTAGGGGACAGAGGTCCTTGTGCTCACAGATAAGCACCAGAGAAACCAGAAATGTTAAATACAGACAGGGGTGTGTGCCTCTTTGAAACAGACATATAACCTGTTTCCCGACCTGAAGACTAGGAATGTATGTGGCTAACAGACTGTGACCTCTGCAATATGGTATAGCCAGGCCATACCTGGCTCCCCCAAACTCTTATGTTTATCTCAATCATCCTCCTCAGACCCTTATCTTGAGTATTGTTCTTTAGCCAATATATAGAACCCATCTATATGGGAGAAGTCATATGTACTTTACAGATAGGATCAGAGGTAGTTTACAGCCCGACCTTTGCTCTATTTGTATGACTAAGACCATATCTTAAGATGTCACATGTAGCCGGGCAGTGGTGGCACAAGCCTTTAAATCCCAGCACTCAGGAGGCAGAGGCAGGCAGATATCTGTGAGTTCAAGACCAGCCTGGTCTACAAGAGCTAGTTCCAGGACAGCCTCCAAAGCCACAGAGAAACCCTGTCTCGAAAAACAAAGCAAAACAAAAGATGTCTCATGTAGTCAATATACAGAACCCATCTTTATGGAGAGGTCACATGTACTCTACAAGGAGTTTTTTGTTTTTTAAGATTTATTTATTATGTATACAGTGTTCTGCCTACATGTATGTCTGCAGACCAGAAGAAGGCATCAGATCTCATTATAGATGGCTGTGAGCCACACCATGTGGTTGCTGGGAATTGAACTCAGGATCTCTGGAACAGTCAGTGCTCTTAACCTCTGAGCCATCTCTCCAACCCCCTTAGCTCTGGCTCTTACTGAGTTTATGGTCAACTTGTTTACATTTACCTTGCCAGATAAAATCTCAGTTATTACCAAGTTGGTTAATTCTCCTAGTTATCTTCATGTTTGTTTTATAGGCAGGGTTTGTCTATGTAGCCTGGACTGGACTGACACTGTGTAAACCAGGCTGACCTTCACTAGCTGAGCTAGCCATCTTTCTAGCCCTTTGTTTTCATCTACACCAAAATATGCAGCCCGAGACAAGGCTACATCTAAAGTCCCCCCCCACTTCCAGTTGGAAAATTCATCACTCAAGCTTTGACTAGCTTGTCTAACCAGCTTCCAATCTACTTAACAAAGATCAAAGACTGGCAGATGCCACAATGGAATCCATTTACCCAGTTAGCATTTCCCTGATAAGTAAGCCTCTTCAAAATATGAAATAGGCACAACCTGAGCTAAAGGGACCCAGCAACACCGTTCTTTCCTGCTCTTTAGCTACAAACTTCATTAATCTAGGCAAAAAGAACAGAAATCAGGTATCTGATGATACTGAATCACTGGATCCAGGTGAATTTTCAACTTCATCCCTTTTTAACAGGGACCAGGAATTTCTTGCTCCTTTACAGTCCAATACACACTTGAGAAAAGGACTAAAGAAGAGTCTAGCTTAGTGTGTGGCAAGGTGTGCCTGCATAAGACCCTGGAAACTACACCAGACATTTGACTGTATTACCGATAGGGTTTGTGCTCTACAACCTTCTCTGACTGAAGGCTACAGTGGTACCAAGCACATTACAATGTTTGATAGGTGAACTTACAAAGCTTTATGGGAACACAGCCTCATTGTAAATCAGGAAATACTGCAGACTTGAGGCAGCTGGAAAGGATAAAAGTATGAGCTAGATTCTGTTGCTGTAAAGAATGAAGAAAAGAACCAGGAATGGTGGCGCACACCTTTAATTCCACTACTGGGGAGACAGAGGCAGGTAGATCCTCTGTGAATTCCAGGCCAAAACAAGATGGGAGAAAACAAGAATGTACGCCTGTCTATTATGAACCCTAGGCAACAAAATTTAATATACATTCTTTTTGTCTGCTTGTTTGTATGAGACAGGGTTTCTCTGTGTAGCCTTGGCTGTCCTGGAACTAGCTCTGTAGATCAGGATGGTCTTGAACTCACAGAGATCCATACCTGCCTTTGGTTCCTGAGTGCTAGGATTACGGTGTGGCTCTCCACTGCAGAATTAATTTCTCAACAACATAACTAGCAAGCTCTCAATGATTTTCCTTACTTCTCTTCTACTCTACAGCCTGAGCTCCGCTTTCAGCTCCATCACACTCCCATAGGGTTTTAGCAGGGGATATACCTCCTCTTCTAGGAATCTGTGGACCTGCCAAAGACGAGCAAACACAAAAGAAAATGTTAGTACCTTCCTCAAACCAGTTCTAGCACTAAGATCTAGCCTGTTAAAACTTCCTCCATTAAGCATGTGCTGTCCTCAACTGTCTATTGGCCATGTCTCCCAGACACAAACACATCAACCGGGCACATCCACAAAGACCAGCATGCCGAGGCGGGTTCACCTGTGCCTCTTCAGTTGCTCTAAAGTCTGCCAGGCAGCCACACTGCAATCTGATTTCTCCATCCTCTGTCCCACTCCCATCTGACCACTTTCCAAGGGACCAGCTTTCTTCCCCTTGTCTGTACTGGCCACTGCCTTGGCTCAAAGTCCTCATGATCTTTATTTTTATTTAATCGCATGTCTCTGTGTGTGTCTGCATGTGTATACCGAAGCTAATGGAGGCTAGAAGAATGCACTGAATTCCCTGGAGCTGGTGCTGGAAAGAATCTGGGCTTTTTGTGACATGAGTCCTTGTGGCCTAAACAAGTTGCTCATTGCATATAAAAGCATGGTTCTGATCTTTGAGAAAACAAAACAAGCTCTTCATTTCAAACTGTTGGATGATAGTGTTCTATGA
The DNA here is from genome assembly GCF_003668045.3 of Cricetulus griseus. Classification (NCBI taxonomy): domain Eukaryota; kingdom Metazoa; phylum Chordata; class Mammalia; order Rodentia; family Cricetidae; genus Cricetulus; species Cricetulus griseus. The sequence goes on along the minus strand of NC_048595.1, from coordinate 378,125,924 downwards.
TGCTTATGTGCTGGCTGCCATGCTCTAGGCATTTTAATTCTGATGATACCACAGTGGGATAGAATTCTGAGACCTTGGGGTGGGGGTAGGGTTCTCTACTAGTTTGTTTTGAGACAGGGTCTCTCTATACATCTATGCAACCCTTAGAGTGCCTAGAACTCACTATGTAACCCACCCTGGAATTAAAGGCCCATGCCACCATGGCCAACCTCTACTATACTTTTAGCCTCTCTACGTGGCCCTTCTCACATTCCTCCCACAGCCCCAGAGGTCAAGGTCCTACAACCAGCATTGTAGAGACAATACTCCTGAAAGCATCCTGGACAGTTACCTGCTGGGGTGCTCGGCCAGTGAAAGAAGAGGGGTCCAACAAATGCTCCAACTGTGAGTGGATGGGGCTGAAGTAGGCATCTGCCCGAATGCGCTCTATGAGGTCATTGTCACCCCCTTCCTGCTTAACCACAGCAGCGGCCTGCTGGGAAAGCACTCTAATTTTCTCATGACAATCCTGGGGAGAGAGTGAGGTGGTGTTAGTTCATCATAACTGGGTGTTTAGACCTGACAGCGGGAGACACTCAGGGATCCTGATCCAGAACTGACAGTCCACTTTCTATCTACCCGCTGGGATCCTGCACAACACCAGCTACTGAAAGACCCCGCCCCTTGGCTCGTTCTCTCTCTCGGTGACACTCCCGTACGCGCGCGCACCCACACGCCTGGCGGCTGGCTCCCTCCCAAGCAGGTTCACCCAGGCGGGGCGACCCAGGCCCGCCCGCCTGGTGCCGCGCCCCGGGGCTGGGGCCGAGCAACGAGCACCAGGTGGGCCGGCACGAGGGCGAGCACCAAGTGAGGCGGCCTGGGGCCCTGCCCCTGAGCCCCCGCCCGATGAGAAACACTCCGTCCCAAGGCCCTCGCCCCCAAGGTCAGCCATCTGGACTCGGAGGGGGGAATGGGGAATTGAGTCTGTTGTACCAGACACCAGACCTTGAGAATATGCTGATCTGGAATGGCTCTGTGCCTCATTTGAACCACCCAATAGAAATGACTCTGTACTTTACCTCATTTGAATGACTCTGTATTTCACCTCATTTGAATAACTCTGTATAGCGCCTCATTTACATTGACCAATGAGAATAGCTCTGTACAATGCCTCATTAGAATTATCCAATAGAATCCCTGTTTCTAGCTTGCGCCTTTTTCCCTATATAAGGACCCCTTTCCCTTGGCTTGGCGCGCTTGGCCTCACAGAAGCTAAGTCGCCCGGGTACCCGTATCTCCAATAAAGCCTCTTGCGGTTTTGCATCCAAGTTCGTGGTCTCGCTGATTCCTGGGTGCGGGTCTCCTTCTACGAAAGTACCTCTTCGGGGGTCTTTCACTACAATTTGGGAAGGCACCCCATCTCCCTGTCAGTGTAAATATTTCCTTGGACCTGTAGGAGTGCCTGTTGATTGTCTGGCGGGGGCACCCCCAGCCATAATCTTTAAGGTCACAGCTGATCCCTTTTGCTGACAATGACAATTACCTCTGATAGGCTTGAGAGATGGCTCAGAGGTTATGAGCACTGACTGACTGCTCTTCCAGAGGACCTGAGTTCAACTCCCAGAAGCCATATGGTGGCTCACAACGATCTGTAATGAGAAGTGGTGCCCTCTTCTGGCCTACAGGCATACATGCAGGCAGAACATTGTATACATAATAAATAAAATCTTTAAAAGAAAAAAAAGAAAAAAGAAAATCTGAAAACCCTTCAATTAATGTCATCTGTGAAGGCACCCAGACTCACTTAGCTCTGTACAAAGAAATGGCCTAAATACCCCCTAAGTCAAATTGGCCATGCTCCTTGGATCCCAATATTTTACGGGACCTTTCCAATTACTGCCAGCAGACAGGTAAATGGAAGGAGTTACCATATATCCAAGCCTTCTTCTACCTCTTTGCTAAACACTCTGTTTCCTCTTTCTCTTCTCCATCTCGTGCCCTTTTAGCTATGAAAGCGGAGCCAGAGGAAACTCCAGCTGGTTTGGATCCTGCTGATGAACCTCTACCATTTCGTCCTCAACATCCACCTACTCCTTCTGCTCCTTCTCCCGCTCCAGCTTTTTTCTCTCCAGCAGTGGGCCACTCCAGCTGCCCAATTCTTGCACCTACCTGTTACCTGCTCTCGGGCCGCTATGTGCTCCCAAACTACCAAAGCCAGCCTGGCTACAATCCTTCCTATCAGGGGAATTCTCCTCACTCACTTATTTCTGGTTATACCTGCCTGTCCTGTGCCCTTCCTGGGAAGGGGTCTTTTAGCCAAAGTAGGAGCTTCTATTTCTTTCGTTCCCCCATTTGCCTAACCTCAGACTCGCCAGCGGCTCCTCTCCTCCTACTCCTAGCCACCCACTCTACTGGTTCCAATGTGTTACTTTCTTTGCCAGCCTCTCAGTGTCCCCAAGTCTGGGACACCCAAAACCCTTCTGTGGCTAGACACCATTCCCCCACTGTCATTCAGTTACAGGACCGCTCGAGGTACATTACTTGAGTCCAGTACCCACTCCCATTCCAGAGCCTTAGTTAGGGGACTTAAACCTATCATCTCTGACCTGCTAAGAAAAAAAACTGCTTCATCCTATATCCTCCCCCTTTAACACCTTATACTGGCAATTAAAAAAATCTAATGGGACCCACAGCCTAGTTTAAGGCCTCTGGCCCATTAACTCTGCAGTGGTCCCTCTCCATTCTGTGGTACTCAACCTTTACGCACGTCTTTCCGCCCTCCCCTCAGGAACCTCTCCCTGATCGCCTGCTTACACCCTTACTTCATCATCTCTGTTCCCGCCTATGGAACTTTACTGACCACTCCCTACACCTCAACCATGTGCCAACCCTTGTGCATCCCCAATTAACGCCCCTCACTCCTTTCCCCAAAATGGCAGGGCCCCTTCAAGGTAATTCTTATAACGCCAACGGCTGCTAAGCTTGAGGGCCTCCCCCAATGGATTCACTTATCCCACCTGAAACCCTTTACTTCTCCACCTGAAGCTCAACCCTCATTCATATACAGGACGTTGTTCCCTTAAGCTTTGGAAGACACCGAGGTCAACTACCTTGTCCCTGATTTCAGAAGAATAAGGCTTCACCCCTACAACAACACTGTGCCAGACTGGGAACCCCATATGCTTTCGTTCCTCTTCCTCCTCTCAGGCTGTTCTGAACGCTCCTGCTTCTACTAATTACACCCTTCTCATCAATCTCCTCTCTATGTATCCCCAATAAGTCATTCAAAATTCCTAATCCAATCAATTGGCTGTTGTTGCAGGAATGCCAGCCAGTGGCCACAGATCTGGAGACACAAAGATCATCAAGCATGTCCAGTGCCCTCAAATCAACCATCTGTGCCTCCTGAGTGACTGTAAAGGTCTAAGAGGTGCCAGAGAGTTCCATACAGCATGGATTACAATGAAACAACCAGCTACCCCAGGACGTGACAGCACCCCAGCTACCCGCCCCCCAAAAGATGGTCAACATTCCCTAAGTCAGCTGGACGATTCAGTGCCCCGTATTCCTGCCTTACGTGACATCCGCTGTTTAATCTCCTACTTTTTAATAATAAGAAGAGGTGGGATTGCTGACATCTTGGCTTCTCCCTCATCCTGGGTCCTGAGCAACCCAATCTTGCCTGGTTCCTGCGCCCAACTTCTCTCCTCCCGCCCTGTGGTTTTCTCTCAGTACCTGCCTGTAACTCCATGCCAGCCCTCTCCTGGGCCTGGGCCTTCACCTTAAGGAACCTTTCCTGGTCACAAGGCCTCTCTAATCTTCAGGCTCTCTCCCTGCCCCAGGATTGCTCCTTGATGACAGCTGTCAAAGGCTGCATCATGCATGTGTTAGGTGGCTGTATAAGGGCAGACACCATGTGGAACTGGAGCCTCGCAGAGCTGTGCAACAGCAGCTCCATGACTCCAGTTTCAATGGCCTCAACTGCTGAGACTCACTCTAAACCATTACTGTTCCCTATATAAGCAAGCACCTCCTGCCTGTCCTCTTTTCATTTCTGCTCCGCTCCCCAAATAAACTCCATGTGGGTTTGTTGAAGTTTGGTAGATCGTGTTTCGCTCACCCTCAGCTGCAGCAAAAGAACAACACGGATGACAACCATTTTTCTGATTCACCTTTTTTGGGTGACAGAATCTCTCTCTGTAGCCCTGGCTGGCCTTGAACTCTCAGAGATCCGCCTGCCTCTGCATCCTGAGTGCAGGATTAAAGGTGTGCGCCACTGTACCCAGTTTCACTCATTGTTAACATACCTGTCGGCTGCCCCCAGCTTTGACCATCGCCATGATGATGTTCTCTGTGGCCATGAAAGGCAGCTCTTCCCGAATGCGCCGTTCAATTACCTAAAAGGGCCAAGACGGATGTCTCAACATTATGAAGCCAGGGTATACCCAGTAGATCAGGAAAATGCACAGTAGGGCTATGAACTGCCACAGTTGACAGAGATGAGTGATTCAATGCTTTTATTAAGGACAGTGTTTCTTGGTTTTCTTACAAATCCAGATTTCCTCCCTCCCTTTCTTAAAAAAAAAAAAAAAAAAAAAAGTCTTTAAGTTTTCAGAAACAGCTTCATGGGAATACCCCTTAAAACAATCAATTTAAGTGAGGCAGTGGCAGGTGGATCTCTGAGTTCCAGGCCAGCCTGGTCTATCTACAGAGCTACACAGAGAAACCCTGTCTCAAAAAAAAAAAAAACACAAAAAAACAAAAAAAACAAAACCCTAACAATTTAAATGTGGTGGTGGTGGCGCATGGCTTTAATCCCAGCATTTGGGAGACAGAGGCAGGTAGATCTCTGTGAGTTCGAGGCCAGCCTGCTCTACACACCAAGTTCCAGGACAGCCAGGGCTACAAAGAGAAACACTGTCTTAAAACAAAACAACACACACACACACACACACACACACAAAAAAAAAAAACAAAACAAAACAAAAAAAAAAAAAAAACAATCTGGCTGGCAAGCTGGCTCAGTGCTTAAGAGTGCTTCTTGCTCCTGCCCAGGACCTGGGTTTGGTTCCAACAATGACATGGCTGCTTACAATCACCTGCTAACTCCAGTCCTGAGGGATGTCAGCTCCTTCTGGTTCTTCACAGGAACTACACATACATGACACACACACACATATGCAATGACATTCATACACATCATCTACCCTCCCTCCATCTGCTAAACTTCACTGCCCTACTGCAGTTGAGTACATGATGGAGAAGACTCCATCTGGTTTAGGTATCTACATCAAAGCAAATGGCCAGGTGTGGTGCTGCTGGCCTTTAATTCCAGAATTCCAGGAGGCAAAGTAGGACACTCTATGTGAGTTTGAGGCCAACCTAGTCTATATAGTGAGCCCAGATCAGCAAGGGGCTACACAGAGAGACCCTGACTCAAAAATAAAAGCCAACCAACCAACCAACCACAACAAAAACCCACTCACAAAATAAAACAAGGCAACTGGTGCCACTTTCTCTGCCTGACTACCTGAGTTGCTCATAGGTCAAGACAATTAATTCAAGGTTTTTCTCCGTCTGTATGAACTTCTATGAATTAAACAGATCTGCTTCCTTATGCTGTCTTGGACTCAAGAATGAGGTCTGGTAGAAGAGCTTCCCCTGGGCCAGCCTATAGTACCCCAATACACTCACTTCAGAGCACTGCCCTTCCCATATCCAGAGGCCTCTTACTTTGGGGTACACCACCAATCCTTCAGAAATGTTCTGTAGGGTATTTAATACAGTATCTGCAGTGAGAAATGCTTCAGCCAAACAGATCCGTCTACGAAACAAAGGCATTCAGTTAATCAAATGTCAGAGACACACCAAGAAGCTGCCCTATTGGCTTTTCATGCCTTATATACTCTGGGGTGAGGACATCATGAGACTGAAGGAAACTGCCCAATGTCCTCATAACCCCTATATCTCCACTTTTAGTCCTTACTGCCTACCCAAGCAGCAGACCTTACACCCAAGGCTCCATCTCAGACTCCAGCAGGAACTGGCCATTCCCTCACTGTCTCTTGCTCACTGCTACCAATGTGCTCTCCCCTGTAGTAGGTTCTGTCTCAGTAGATGTCACCAAGTTCTCCAGTCAGCACCTAGGCTTCCAGTTGTCTGACTGGACTCACACCCTTCCTTTCCATCTACATGGTCTAACTTGTTCAGTGCCACCTGCACAGGACTCCCTCAATGATGCTGGGCAATTTCTGCAGGCCATCTGAATTAGGTTTTACCATCTACCACAGCCTTCTGTATCTGAGAGTTTTACAACCATGGCTTTTGTTACCCACAGATCAATAAAGTTTGGAAAAATAAACTACTTTGGCAGTCAGTTTCTTTTATTCCCCAAATAACACAGTGACAGCAATTACTCACCCAGCATTTACACAGTATCAGGTATGATGTGCAATCTACAGATTATTTAACCTGTACAGGAGATAGCTTAGCAGTTAAGAGTGCTTGTTACTCTTATAAGAACCTGGGTTCAGTTCCCAGCACCCACATGGCCAACTTCCAATCATACGTAACTCCAGGTCAGGGATTCCAATACCTCTTCTGAGCTGTGGGCACCAGGCATGCATGGTGCACAGGCAAACATACACATGTAGGCAAAATACTTGTACCCATAAAATAACCTTAATTTAAAAAATATGAAACAGATGGGAGAACATGAACAAACAGGTTTTCATAGCAAAGCTAGACTCCTTTGGGGGCCTTTAGATTCTCCGTAGACTAGCTGCTATCTGTGTTCACAGCTTAGCCAAAGGGCACCATAAGCTGCTGACTAGGTAGCTCCCTATGACCTCCTAATCATCCTTTAAGGGCCTATGTCTCGTTTCCTAAGACAGGGTCTCTAGGCCAGGGTGGACGCTGACTCCCTACGAGGATGGCCTTGAACTTTTTTTTTTTTTTTTAAAGATTTTATTTATTTATTATGTATACAGTCTTTTGCCTGCACATCAGCAGAGGGCACCAGATTTCATTCAAGGTGGTTGTGAGCCACCATGTGATTGTTGGGAATTGAACTGTTCTGGAAGAACAGTCAGTGCTCTTAACTGCTGAGCCATCTCTCCAGCCCGGCCTTGAACTTCTAATGCTCTTGCCTCCAACTCTGCCCCCACAGAGAGCTGGAATTACAGGTGTGTGCCACCGTGTCTAGTTTTTAGGAGGTACCCCGGGCTTCGTGCATACTAGGCTAGCACATTCTACCAACTGAGCTACATCCTAACACTTCCTTCCTAAGTTGTAAGCAGTCACTCTTCAATCCCTGCACTAGAGGCAAAGCACCAAGCACACTGCTCCAATCAAAGCTTCTTGAGGATAAAGAAGAAAGTGGGCACATTCAAGTATGTCTTTTTTGCTTCCCTCCTTCCTTCCTCCTCCCATGTGCTCCGTATGTTGTCCCCATCACTGACCGGTTGGCACTATCATCCAGGGTGCGTTCAAACCACTGCACAGAAGCTGTCTGTAGTGGGTCCATGATAAGGGCCATCAGGTGACGGGCCAGGCTGCAGCAACGTTCAGAGCGCATGGGGTTCCGTTTGTACGGCATTGCACTTGAGCCTGCCCACAGAAGAGGACAGGATGCAAAGGCAGAAAGAAAGGCATCTTGGGATAGCAAGAGCATGAGCATCTGGTAGGTGCACACTGGAAAGTCATGGACGTGCACCCACCTCTCCAGCAGCCTCTACTTTATACTCACCAATCTGCTGCTTCTCAAAGGGCTCCTCCATCTCCTTCAGGTTTGCCAGGAGGCGTATGTCAGTGCAAATCTGTGGAGGCAGACCAGGAATCATGCTACACACTTGCTACACAGGGGACCAGATGCACACAGGTGATAAGCTCTTTTGGGGCTGTTTGTTTGTTTTTTCCAGACAGGGTTTCTCTATGTAGCTTTGGAGTCTGTCCTGGAACTCCCTCTGTAGACCAGGGTGGCCTCGAACTCACAGAGATCTGCCTGCCTCTTGGGTGCTGAGATTGAAGGTGTGCGCCACCACTGCTGGGCAGGTGACACTCTTGGGCAGGAGATAAACTCTTAGTGTGTGTTATTGCTGAGTTCAAGGCCAGGCCTACCTACCTAGGAGCTCCCAGAGAGTTTCTACTCAGGCTTTTCTCTACTCTTGAAAAGCAGAGATGACAAATGCAAAGAGTGTAGACTAGGGAGGTGGCTCCGTAGTGAAGTGCTTGCCTGGAATGCAGAGGGCCTGGGATTCCAAGCATCACAGAACAGCAGTAGAAACATTCCCAATCAAAGAACAGTGTCAGGTATGAGGAAGCTGAGTGTGGCAATGTGTCTATAACCTCAGCAAGTCGCTCAAGTCTGAGGTTAACCTGGGCCACACAGTAAGACCCTGACTTGTGAGTGCAAAAAAGAAAGAGACACAGATCATGGAAAGACATTATGATTATCGTTTTTTTTCTCTTTAAGAAGGGGTCTCATGTAGCATGGGATGGCTTTGAACTTCTTATGTGGCCAAAGAGGACCCTGAGCCAATTCTTCCCCTCCCTCTGAAGTGATGGGATTACAGGCATATGTGACTATATCTGGCTGGGGAATTTCAATGTTAACATCTCCTTCAATAGGTGAATATGTTGTAGATGTAGGAATAACTTCTTTCCCTTTGGCACACCTCAATTTGGTACCTCTTTCCTACAGGTACCAAATTATTGTGACTAATGTACTGAGATACAATTAACTGAAAGCCCAGGGCTGCTTTGGTCTGTCTGAGGATTCCTTAGAGTTCCCACCCCAAACCCCACAGGCTGTCACCCTTACCTTGTGCACTGATGCCCCTAAGCTGGCCAGCACAGAAAGCACTTCAATGTCCACTTTTCGTGTATAGGTCTGTCCAGTGATGATGAAAGCTCTAGAAAATAAACACAAAAAGAGATCTATGTTAAAATATGTGACTGTCACCAGGTGGTGGTGTTACAAGCCTTTAATCCCAGGTAGAGGCAGGTGGATCCCAGGAGAGTCTGAGGCTAGCCTGGTTTACAAGGCTACATAAAGAAACCCTGTCTTGAACAACAACAAAAAAAGTAACTGTCAGTTGGGTGTGGTGGTGCATGCCTTTGATCCCAGCACTATAGAGGCAGGGGCAGGTAGACACATCTCTGTGTTTGAGGCCAGTCTGGTCTACATAGCAAGCAATAGGATAGCCAAGACTACACAGAGAAACCTTATTTAAAAAAAAAAAAAAAAAGTGACTGTGATACATATAAGCCAAAAATGATCCTAAGTGATGGCTTGGCTTCCTGGTATGTTCAGTTATGCTGACAACTGGCTCCTGAATAAAGTTGTTTCCCCTGTTTACTAATCCCCAGCAAAGTGCTCTGATCTGAGGAGGAAACGGAAGCTACTATGCCTATGTGTCCTGTAGCTCCAGGAGATGCCAAGGGAAAGGAATCATGGAAGAGCCTGGTGGAGCTCAACATAGGTGATTAGAGTTACACTAATTCACTGAGGGGGTCCCAGGAAAGAAACAAAACCAGTGACACTTCCAGACATGGCATCTGATGACTGTAATTCTTGAACGTGAGATGCTAAGGTTGGAAGACTTTGGAATTCAAATTCAAACAAACAAACAAACCCAAAATAGAGCAGCAATAGGCATAAGGCTTCTGTAAGGAAACCAGGGGCTGGAGAGATGGCTCATCTTCTTGCTTTTTCTTTTTAGTTTTTTGAGACAGAATCTTACTATGTAGCCACGGTTGTCCTAAAACTCAGAGATCTGCCTGCTTCTGCCTCCTGAGTACCAGGATAAAAGGCATGCTCCACCAAGCCCAGCTTCATTTGTTGTTCTTGAAGAGAACCTGGGTTTTGTTTTGTTTTTTTTAAAGATTTTATTTATTTTTTATGTATACAACATTCTGCTTCCATGTATATCTGCACACCAGAAGAGGGCACCAGGTCTCATAACAGATGGTTGTGAGCCACCATGTGGTTGCTGGGAATTGAACTCAGGACCTCTGGAATAACAGCCAGTATTCTTAACCTCTGAGCCATCTCTCCAGCCCGAGAACCTGAGTTTGATACTCAGCACTCACATGGCAGTTCACAACTGTCTGAAATGGCAAGTTCTAGGGGACCTGACACCCTCTTCTAGCCTCCAGGGGTACTGCATACACATGATATGCAGACATACACACAGACAAAGCACCCATATGCACAAAACAACAAATAAGTGACTAAAGAGAGAGAGATATCTTGGCATAAGTTTGCTGATTGCACTCACAGAAGATCTGGACTCTATTCCCAGCACATCTGTAACTCAAGTTCTAGGGGGATAGAAAGCCCTATTCTGACATACATGCAAGTAAAACATTCATACACACACACATGAAGGAGGAGGAAAAGAAGAAACAGTTGAATCTAGAGGCCCATCATTAACAGGGAGCCAGCATTTCCCCCAGATATATACCTCTTAAACCCTGCCTTTTCTGTCACCATCTTGTCCAGCTGCTCCACCTTTAAGAAAGACAAGATACATCCTGTTAGAAATGTAGGTGTTCAAAAGCTGGGTGGTGGTGGTGTAGACCTTTAATCCCAGCACAGCCAAGGCTACAAAGAGAAACTCTGTCTTGAAAAGCCAAAAATAAAAGAGCACTGGCTCCTCTTCCAGAGGACCCAGGTTAAATTCCAAGCACCACACACATGGCAGCTCACAACTGTCTGTAACTCCAGTTCCAGGGGATCCAACAACCTTCCACCAATGCACATAAAATAAAATTAAAAAAAAAAAAAAAAAAAAAAGAGTGCTGGGTGGTATACATACGTTTAATCCCAGCACTCTGGAGGCAGAGGCAGGCAGATCTCTGTGAGTAGTATGAGGTCAGCATTGTCTACAGAGCAAGTTTGAGGACAGGTTCCAAAGCTACGCAGAGAAACCTTGTCTTGGGGGAAAAAAAATAAAAAAAGAATTGCAGTCTGGGTATACTTCAAATGGTCATCCTGCCAGGTCTTGGATTCAAGCCAAAGGCAGCCTTGTCTTGTGGCTAGCACCACTGAGGTGAGCTGTCCCTTAGGTCACTTTCAGACTATCTCTTTTTGGGTACTGCATACATTAAGAGATGAATGCAGTGTGGGCATCTATTTTGTTATATTCTTTAAACATTTTTATCTTGGGTGTGTGTGTGAACATACACTCACATGACATGAGTATGGAAACAGGACAGCTTGTGCAGGAGCTGGTTCTCTCCTTCCACCATGTGGGTCCTGGAATTTACTAAAGGATCCATTTTGCTGGTCCCTCAGAATACCTTCTGGTGATCTCCCTCGAAGAGCTGCAGGAAGCTGGCCTGAGTGCCAGTGGTGCCCTTCACTCCTCGGAAGCGGAGCTCATCGCGGACACGCTTCAAGTTCTGGAGGTCCATACAGAGATCTTGAATCCAAAGGCAGCAGCGTTTCCCAACAGTGGTCAGCTGAGCAGGCCTGAAAGGAGTACAAAGAGAACACAGAGGTCCCACCTTGAGGCCTACCTGCACCTGACAGCTACCATTACCAGCTAGAAAGCGAATAATGTAACAACTGGAGAAACTAGTAAAGACAAAACAATAGCTAAGGGGCTGGAGAGATGGCTCAGAGGTTAAGAGCATTGTCTGCTCTTCCAGAGGTCCTGAGTTCAATTCCCAGGAACCACATGGTGGCTCACAACCATCTGTAATGAGATCTGGTGTCCTCTTCTGGCCTGCAGGGATACACACAAGCAGAACACTATTACATAATAAAGAGATCTTAAAAACAAAAACAATCCGAGCGTTGGTGGTGCATGCCTTTAATCCCAGCACTTGGGAGGCAGAGGCAGGTGGATGTCTGTGAGTTCAAGACCAGCCTGGTCTACAAGAGCTAGTTTCAGGACAGCCTCCAAAGCCACAGAGAAACCCTGTCTCGAAAAACCAAAACAAAAAACAAAAAAACAAAACAAAAACAAAAGCCAAAAGCCAAAGCAAAGAAGGATGAAGGGGCATCAATGCTACTACAAAATAAATATAAAGGGGTGCTAGCATAGCGCTTTACCAAGAACCTTTTTAATACACCCATAATTCCAGCACTGGGGAGGATAAGGATGGCAGGTTTGAGGCCAGCATGTATTTATTACTCAAGGAAACACTATCTTTAAACAAACAGAACCATAAGCTGGTAAGATGGATCAATGGGTAAAGGTGCTTGCTGAGAAGTCGGACACTATGAGTTTGGTCTCTGGGACCCACATGCTGGGAGGAGAGAATCAAGAGCCTGCAAACTGTCCTCTTACCCCCACCCATAGGCCCCAATACACATTAAGAGAATATGCATTTTTGCCAGGTGGTGGCGGCACACGCCTTTGATCCCAACACTCAGGAGACAGAGGCAGGAAGATCTCAGAGTTTGAAGCCAGCCTGGTCTACAGAGCAAGTTCCAGGACAGTCAGGGCTATACAGAGAAACCCTGTCTTAAAAAACAAAACAAAAAAAAATTTTTTTTATTAAAGGTTTTTTTTTTTTCCTTTCAAGTTCCCAGGGATGGAATCCAGAGTCTCATACATCTTAATCAGACATGATTACTGACTTAAATCAGCAGCCCCTTGAAGTATTTGAATCAAAGGCTAAGGCTATATTCCCAGAGGTTGACAAGAAATGCTTGAGACAGCCAGCGACATCCAGTCACATCACTATATAAAGGACACACAAGGACATCTAAACAAGACTTCCTTGTTGACTTCCACTCAGACTGATCTGTGTGGACATGTCCATAGCAACACCATTCATGACAGCTGTAAAATGCCAACCCAAATGCTCACAAAATAAGGCACACCTATGGAATGGGATGCTGCCTAGCCATAAGAAGAAATGATGCACTATGAATATTATGCACACTTTACAGCAAAGAAGTCATTCACACAAGGTCATATACTCTACATGATTCCATTTAGATGAAGTCTCTGAGGTCAGCAAATATACAAAAATCAGCATTGTGCTAGCCAGGATGGGGAGGGTGGCAGAAGTGATTGCCGATGGAGATATGAAATTAAGATGCTAATTATCATATACTATAAATATACTAAAAACAGTTTAGCATTCCAAAGATGACACATCTTTTTAGGGCTGTTTTTAGTAACCACAGAAGTGCTTATCTATCCTAAAAATCAGTTACAGGCCTAGTGTTGGGTGAGGTGGCATACACCTTTAATCTCGTGTTATTCATCCCTGGAAGAAGGAGGCAAGCAGAGCTCAAGTTTGAGGTTAGCTTGGCCTACACAGGAGTTTCAAGCTAGCTATAGCTATACAGCGAGACCTGTCACAAACAAAATAAAAAGAAAAGCAGAAACTATGGGGCTTGGAGTATAGCTCTAGGAGAGCTCTTGCTAACACACAGACCAAAATGGGGAAATTTTTTTAATTATTATTACCTAAGCCAGGGTAGCCAAATTAACAAGATGATAATCTTTCTACATTATTTAAAAAGAATTATTTATTTTAGTACTACAGTTCTGTCTGTATGATGCCTGCACACCAGAAGAGGGCACCAGATCTCATTACAGATGGTTGTGAGCCACCATGTGGATGCTGGGAATTGAACTCAGGGCCACTAGAAGAGCAGCCAGTGCTCTTAACCTCTGAGCCATCTCTCCAGCCCCCATCTACATTTTTTTTTCCTTCTTTTCTTTTCAGAAAAGATCTATGTATCTTTCACTGGCCTTGAATCTGTACACAGACCAGGTTGGACTTGAACTCACAGAGATCTATCTGCCCTGCCTCCTAGTGCTAGGATTAAAGGAGTGTATCACTATACCTGCTTTTTGTGTTATTTAAGTCTCTCTCTTTTCCCCATAACATAAACCTAAGCATACTTCCACACTGTCTTTTTTTCCCGTGGTTTTTCGAGACAGGGTTTCTCTGTGTAGCCCTTGCTATCTTAGAACTCACTCTGTTCTACGCCACCAGGGCCCTCACACTGCCTTATGAGCAACATTTTTTTTTAAAGATTTATTTATTAGTCAGGCATTGGTGGCGCACACCTTTAATCCCAGCACTTGGGAGGCAGAGGCAAGTGGATCTCTGTGAGTTCGAGGCCAGTCTGGTCTCCAGAGCGAGGGCCAGGATAGGCTCCAAAGCTACACAGAGAAACCCTGTCTCGAAAAACCAAAAAAGATTTATTTATTATGTATACAGTGTTTGCATACATGCCTGCAGGCCAGAAGAGGGCACCAAATCTCATTTCAGATGGTTATGAGCCACCATGTGGTTGCTGGAAATTGAACTCAGGTCCTCTGGAAGAGCAGCCAGTGCTCTTAACCCCTGCACCATCTCTCCAGCCCCTGAACAAGCCTATCTTGTTTCCATATCATCTGTGAAGAAATCAGCTAAATTCCCCGGTATTTAACGTGCCCAGTGTGCCTGCTGTAACACTGAGAGAAGCGGCTTCCTGGCAGCAGCTTTCAGAATAGACAGAGTACTCAGATCAGAGCAGAAGATCAGCAAGTTACTTTGCTGTGCTAGACACAGCAATCTCAAACATCAGTACAGGGGACTCAACATACTTTATTTAATTATTTATTCTCATCAGTCCAGTCATTTAGACTGTTTCTAGCAATATCATAAATGACCTCCTGACATAATGCTTTCCTCAAGTCTGTATTCCTGCCCTGGGATAGACTCTTAAGGAAAGAATAAAAAGGAGTGTGAGGGCTCAGTGGTAAAAGCACTGGCTGCTCTTCCAGAGGACCTGGGCTCATTCCACATAATGGTTCATAACCATTTATAACTCTAGCATGAGGGACCTGATGCCCTTTTCTCTCTAGGCATTAAACATGCAAGTGGTGTATAAAAACATGCATACATGCAGACGAAACATGCACACACATTAAGAAAGGAAGAAAAAAAAAAGAGTCTTTGCTTTTAAGTAACATAAACAAATTGCTAATTCCTGGGCCAGTGAGATAGCTCAGTTGTTACTGCCCAGCCTGATGACCTGAGTTCAATCCCTGGACCACATCACAGAAGCAAAGAATGGACTCTTACAAGTTGTCCTCTGAGCACATTTGCACTGTCATGGCTACACACAGATAGATAAATAAACATGACTATTACAAAGTTACATTTCTCACTGTTGAGGTGGGTCTTATTATTTTGTTTAGTGTAGCCTAGAACTCATGGGCTCAAGCCATCCTCCTACCTCAGGCCACCCAGGAGCTGTATGTCTCGATGCATGGCTTCAGTGTAGCTTACTTACTCTTTCTTTCCATGCTGGATGTTGAACTCAAGAGTTCAAGCATGCTAGCCAGACGTGGTGGTGCACGCCTTTAATCCCAGCACTCAGGAGGCAGAGATATTAGGATCTCTATGAGTTCAAGGCCAGCCTGATCTACAGAGTGAGTTCCAGGAAAACCTCCAAAGCTACAGAGAAACCCTGACTCCAACCCCACCCCCACCCCCCACACACAAAAGAGTTCAAGCATGCCAGACAATCACATTCTCACCAAGCAACAGCCCCAGTCCCCAGAAAAGTTTTCTAATCAAGGTCTCGGGCACATTTCCAAACAGTGTCCAAAGATATCTGCTTATGCTTTGAGATTCTGGCCTCAACGTGCACACAGTTAAATTCAATTTCCCGGCAGTTATCTTATCACTTACTGAAAGTGTGTGAAACCTAAGGTGGGCAGATCAGCTCGTTCCTTAGCAAAATCAGCAAGTCTTGAGATCACTCTAGCAAGCTACAAGAAAGATCATGTGGAGGGAAGAGGGTGAATCCAACTGAGTTCTTTATGTAATTCAGCTACATGTTCACAAAATTTAACATGAAATTACATCTTGAGCTCAGGGAAGACAGCATTTGTGTTACTTCACCTTTGTATCTGGGAAAGGATTATAAGAACCAACATTTCAAAACTGAGTCAACTCCCTAACATGTCATAAACTATTCTAAGACCATTGCAAAATAACAGGACCAAGTCATGGCCTGAACAAAATATTCCAGCAGCTCGTCTCTGGTTGCACCTGCTACATTTAAAAGGCTGTGCTTTAAAAGCAACCACTTGCACTCTCCCAGGCTAGCCTTCAGTTTTGAAATCCATCCACCTCTTTCCCCACTGTGGGGATTAAAGATGTGTAACCACTGTACCTTATGTTTTAACCTAAGAAGAGATAATTATCTCCACAGATGATATACCCAGTCCCTGACTTGAGAACACTAGCTTTAGGTATCGACACTGCATGGAGTAACTTATAATTTCAGACAACTCCTATTATGACGCACCTAAACTGGTAGGAAACTTCAACATCTTACCTTTGGCAAAAGCAGGTCAAATGCACTTCTCAGAATAATCAGGTCCTGAAAGGAAAATTCAATGATTTCACATTAAACAGTGTCAAGCTAGGCTGGGGATGTAGCTCAGTGGACAGAATATTCACCCAGTATGCACCAGGCCATGAGTTTCATTCCCAGCATCATTAACTTTGAATGGTGGCAAACACCTGTAATCTCAGCACTTGAGAAGTGGAGGCAGGAGTATGATAAACTCAAGGTCTCCTTGCACACAGCAAGTTCAAGCTAAAGACTGGCATTGGCTACAGGAGATGCTATTGTGGAGTGGGGAGCAATTTACAGAGTGGTATGACTACTGGATTACTGGGACCTATAAGGTACAAAACCGTTACTGTTCAGTGTGTGGTTTAGTCTGTGAAGTTTTTATCTTCTTATATGGCACATTCATTCCATCAGTATTCTCCTATTTTTCCTCACCTTTTCATTTATTTATTTGAGACAAGGTTTATGTATCCCTGGTTGTCATAGAACTCACTATGTAGACAGGCTGGCCTTGTACTCACAGAGATCTCCCTGCCTCTGCCTCCTGAGTGGTGGGATTACAGGTTTAAGTCACCCTGCCCTGTTCATCTATCCTTGTTAGCACAGGAAGGCATGATCTAAAACATCAAGGTTTAAGAAATTGCGATTTCTTTTTTCCCCAGCTCTGGGGAAAGAATCTAGTGCCTCACTAATACTAGACAAGTGGCCTACCACTGAGCTACATCCACAATCCTTCAAGCTGCTCTTGTCAGAGGTAAAAGAAAGTATTTTGGGTAACTCCACAACATACCCTATGTCACAAAAATCATGGGGACTGGGAACTTTTAAAAAAAGATTTTCCAAGCAAGCAAAATAGCTCAGTAGTCAGAGGTGCTTGCCAAGACTGTTAACCTGAGCTGCATCGCAAGGGCCTACAGGCTGGAAAGGGAGTGTCAACTTCCACAAGTTGTCCTCTGACCCCCCTAAGCTCACACCATGGTTGCATATTCACTCCCCCCATAAGTAAATATACGTAATTAAAGAATATTTTCCAGCCGGGTGGTGCTGGTGCATTCCTTTAATCCCAGAACTTGGGAGGCAAAAGAGGAAGGTGGATCTCTGTGAATTCGAGACTAGCCTGCTCTCCAGAGCAAGTTACAGGACAGGCTACAAAGCTACACAGAGAAACCCTGTCTCAAAAAACCAAAACAACAACAAAAATCCAATTAAGAGGATTATTCCACATCTGACCAATTACACAAAGATATTTTTAATTATGCATTATTTAACACTAAAAAGGAGCTGGCCCTAGTGGCACCCACCTGTACTCAACTACTCAAGATGGCTGAAGCAGGAAGTAGAGCGCTCCAGCAAAGGACCACTCTAGGTAACATAATCGTGTCCTGAAACCCCATCTCAAAAATTAAAAGCTAGGCAGTGGCACAGGCCTTTAATCCCAGCACTCAGAGGCAAAAGCAAAAGGATCTCTGAGTTCAAGGCCAGCCTGAACTACAGAGTGAGACCCTGTCTCGAAAAACTCCATCTTCATCTGAAATTTATTTGGAATCTAAATTCAGGTCTCAAATACAGTGTGACAAGTGTTGATTGAAGCCATTCTTCCTGGGCTTGTGTGCTTTTGAGAGGTAGCCTCACTAATGTTTGTTTTTAAGGCTGGGTGCTGTGGATCCAAATGACCCTCCTACTCTACTGCACACAACCCACAGAGCCCCTGGCTTTTCTACTTGTGTAATCACAGCTTGCTTCTTACACCATTCTTTACATTTTCTCATCTGCAGAAATGTTCTATGAACTCATGTACAGGTCAGCTTTCTGGAAATAGAGGCAGGAACAGTGGCTGACCACAGAGATGGCTCAGTGGTTAAATGCACTCACTGGCTGCTCTTCCAGAAGACATGGGTTCGATTCTCAGCACCTACATGACAGCTAACAACCTGCTGTAACTCCAGTTCCAAGAGATCCCACAATTTCTTCTCTCTCAACAGGCACTGTATACACATAGTACACAGACATTCATGCAAAGCACCCAAACACATAAAATAATCAATAATTAAAAAAGAACTTGTAATACTATCCTTTCTTTTCAAAAACCGACAGCAGTTATGAAGGCCCTTAGAAAGTTTGGAAAATTAAAAACACACAAATACATTATAAAGGCCGAATCCCAAGGACAAATAGCATAGGCTCATACTGTATTGTCTCCAACGTAACAGGAGGTAGCACCAAGGTGAATGATGCCTGCAGCTTTCGGACAGCAGTGGCCAAACGTGTGCACGTGAGCCATCACGTCATGCCGCAGGCGCTTCTCTTCTTCAGCTGCCATCTGGAAGTCAATGTTGTTCAGGTTTGACTTCATCTCTTGGATCTGTTCATCTGTGATAGGCAAACCCAGGGTCTGCAGAACAGGCAAAACAAAATCCAGTGACCTTTATGTTCAAGTATGTAAAATGAACTAACTCTTAAATTAAAACCTGGGGTAACAAGTTCAAATATATGGGTTCCTCAGAAAACTCCGAAACAGGAAACAACAGAGTCCTGATGTTGACTGTTAACTCCTGCCTCTCTTGTTCTAGTCTCTGGGCTCAAATGACATCAAGAAGGGCCTTCTCTAAATCCATGTAACATCCTGTGTCAGTCAATGCTGTTCCTTTAGCCTGGTTTTATCTAGCACACTATATATGACATTGTCACACATTTATTTAATTAACCCATTCAGCTCTCTTGAGGCATATTGAACAAGAAGAGACCTTTGTTCTATTTATTATTTAATCCTTAGTCAGGACACGTAAGTGCACAAAGTGTGGTGGCTTTCCACCTGACTGAGATGTATTTACAGCAACTCAATGAACAATTCCATAATGCTGGGTGTAGTGCAATTCATGCCGGGTCCCAGCGCTTGGGAAGGAGAAGCAGAACAATTCTGACTTCATATCAAACACGGTCTCCAAAGGAAACAAGCCTGGTTCAGCTGCTAAAACACTTGCAAGGAGAGCCCGGAACTCATGCAGAGGTGGAAGGAGAGAATCCATTCCACAAAGGCTGGTCAGGTAACCTCCATGTGTACCCCACCCTCACTCCACCGATACAGATCCATACTTCTGATGCTGAGTCTCTTGTCTTCCTCTTAATCTTTCATTTCTCTCTTGTTTTGTTTTTTTCCAGACAGAGCTTCTGTGTAGTCTTGGAACTCTGTAGACCAGACTAGCCTTGAACTCAGAGACTTGTCTGCCTTTGCCTTTAATCCAATGAGATTAAATACCCACCACCACAAGTTCATTTCTCTTTTTTAAAAAAAGATTTATTTTTATGTTTTACCTGTATGTATAGTATACATCTCATGTGTGCGTGTGGTGCCCGAGGAGGCCAGAGAAAGCTTCAGACCCTCTGGAACTGAAGTTACAGATGGTTGTGAGCTGCCCTGTGGCTGCTGGGAAAAGAACCCAGATTCTCTGGAAGAGCAGTCAGGGCTCCTAACTGCTGAACCATCATCACTCTAGCACCTCACCATTTCCCCAATTCAACCAGTTATTATGGAATGTATGCTACTACTTTTTCTTTTCCTTTCTTTTCTTTTTTTGTGAGACAGGGTCTCAATGTATTCTGGCTGGCCTGGAACTTGCTATGTACATGAGGTTGGCCTCAAACTCAAAGAAATTCACCTCCCCCTACCTCCCAAATGCTGGGATTAAACACATGTGCTGGGGCTGTGAAGATTGTTCAGCAGTTAAGAACATTTACTGCTCTTGCAGAGGACCTGACTTTGGTTCCCAGCACCCACATAGCTGCTCAAAACCATTTGTAACTCCAGCTCCAGGGGGGGTCCTCTGGCCTCCACTGCACCTGCACTCAACCAAGCACATATCCACATACAGATACACAACTACACATAAAAAAGTAAAATAAAAGTAAAGCTTTAGTAAAGGTGTGGACCACCACAGCTGGCTTTTGCTACTAATTCAGTGTTCTAACAGATAATCCACACCCACAGCTATGTATGCATCAACACATGTAAACCAGATAAACCTTATACTCCAGTTTCAGCTTGAGGCCACTTATAAACTACAGTGACTCCAGCACGGCTTGCACACTACCACCCTCATCTACAGACTGTGGATATCAGATGAAGGAAAAGAGTACAAAAAAGAGCACACTGCACGTAAGGTCCTACTCTCTCTATTGTTAGAAAACCAATAGCTTATGTTTCCTCAAGCTTCAGTTCCTCACCCGTGAAACAGGTACAAGAAAAATACTTATCTGACGTGGCTTAAAAAAAAAAATCGGTAAGCTAATATAAGTAACCTTTATAAGAAACATTTTTGGGAGGGGGGTTTCAAGACAGGATTTCTCTGTGTAGCCCTTGCTGTCCTGGAACTCTGTAGACCAGGCTGACCTTGAACTCAGAGATCTGCCTGCCCCTGCCTCCTGAGTGCTGGGATTAAAGGCATTCACTACCACTGACCAGCAAGGAACAACTTTTTTAAAGATTTTTTTAGGGGGCTGGAGAGATGGCTCACAGGTTAAGAGCACTGACTGCTCTTCCAAAGGTCCTGAGTTCAATTCCCAACACCCACATGGCAGCTCACAAACATCTGCAATGAGGTCTGGTGCCCTCTTCTGGCCTACAGGCATACATGCAAACAGAACACTGTATACATAATAAATAAATAAATCTTAAAAAAAAAAAAAAAAGAAAGAAAAAGAAAAAAAAGACCAGCATGACATCATAACCCCAAGGTTGCAATAGTGGTGCGAATTTCTTGGTGATAACCAACAGCTCTACAACTGGACTTAAGACATGCTCAAACAGAAGGGAAATCATGCCCAGTTCTGGAAACCTGGCCAACTACCCAGGCTAGTGAAGTCATGGATCTTGGAGAACCCACAATGGCCATTTACTAAACCAGCACAATCTGTAAACTACATTTTGTTTTATTTTACTTTTTTTGGTTTTTCGAGACAGGGTTTCTCTGTGTAGCTTTGGAGCCTATCCTGGCACTTGCTCTGGAGACCAGGCTGGCCTCGAACTCACAAAGATCCACCTGCCTCTGCTTCCTGAGTGCTGGGACTAAAGGCGTGCGCCACCAACGCCCAGCTTAAACTACATTTTAAATATCTGTCTTTATACCCATATACTAACTGTAGGTTTCACCCCTCATCAAAGAAACTTCTCGTAATGGACTGAGACTACTACAGAAAACTACAACCTATCAAAACAGAGTTGTGAAGCCCAATCCCAACTGATACATCTACAGCACAACTGCACATAAGGCTCACAGATCATGGTGGAAGGGAGGTCAGAAAGATTGTAAGAGCTAGAGGAAAGGGGGTTTATTGTGAGATTGTGTCTCCTAGAAATGTCAGAGAAGCTGTTCTCATGAAATTTCACCAACATGGCATCGGAAACAAGAGCTAAATAAGGATGACACCAATAGCCATGCTAACATGGAAGGGGTGAAGCTCATGAGGCCTCAATCCTAGAAAAGAACTAGGAAGGGAGAAATGATGCAATTATATCATAATCTCAAAAAAGTCATTAAAATAAAATGAGTGTGTGAGCCAGATAGTGGTGGCACATGCCCTTAAGCCCAGCACTTGGGAGGCAGAGGCAGGCGGATCTCTGTGAGTTCGAGACTAACCTGGTCTATAAGAGCTAGTTCCAGGACAGCCTCCAAAGCCACAGAGAAACCCTGTCTCGAAAAAAACAAAACAAAAAACCCGCAACGTACGTGTGTGTGTATGTGTGTGTGGTCTTTCACGTGAGTACAGGTACCAGTAGGGTCTAGAAGAGGATGTTGGATCCCTGGAGCTGCCTGACATGAGTGCTGGGAACTCAACCTAGGTCCTCTGCAAGAGCAGCTCAAGCCCTTAACTGCTATGTTCAGCCACCTCTCCAGTCTATAACTTTTCTTTTTTGCCTTAAATGGAGAGAACACACACAATTTATATGTTTAAGTACTATTAGACTACTGAAAAGGCCTTAAAGCAGTGCAGACGCCAGAGGCAGCCCTGGAGAAATGAGGTGTTTGGAAGCACAGTGGAGGGGCTGGACTGGGAATGCAGGATGAAGGCTTGTTTCCTAGCCACTGCGTTCTTGGTGAGTACACTGCTAACCTGCTCTTAAACTTGAGAAACATTACAGCTCTCTGGATCACCTTCAGGTTCCTTCACCTTCTCTGGAAAACCTCTCCCCCCATCCATTTTTAAAAATACTGGGCTGAGAACAGGCAGTGGTGGCGAATGCCTTTAATCCTAGCACTTAGGAGATAGAGGCAAGTGGATCAGAGTTTAAGCCTGGTCTACAGGGCAAATTTCAGGATAGCCAGGACTACACAGAGAAAACCTTGACTGAAAAAAAAAAAAAAAAAAAGGACTGAACAATAGTACATGCAGCCTGTGTAAGAGAAACTATTAAAGTGGCTGTGTTGTTGAACCCCTTTAATCTCATACTTGGGAGGCAGAGGCAGGCCCATCTCTGAGTTTGAAGCCAGCCACAGGCCAGCCATGCTACACAGTGAGATGCTATCTCAAAAGACAGACAAGCCAATCCTCTCCCCCAACACCAAAATCAAACCACCACCAAATCAACCCCACAAACCCAGGAATCCTCTGTAATAAACACCTGCCCAGATCCTCCCATCTCAGAGCAAAACACATACAAAGAAGAGGCAACAGCAGCTCAGAAACAGATTCCAAAGCTGTCACTAACTTCAAAGGCACCGAGCAAGGCAAAGCAGCTAAGGGCTCAACTCAGGCTGCGGAGAGATATGACTCAGTGGTTAAGAGTAAGCAGAGGACCCAAGTTCAGTTCCCAGGACCCACATGGCAGCTTACAATAGGCTGTTAACTAGTTCCCTCTCCTGGCAACCAGGTATGTGCGTGGTGAACATGCATACATTAAGGCAAAACATTTCTAAAAAAAAACAAAAAACAAAAAAAACCACAACCTCTTTTTTATTTATTTGGTTTTTCGGGGCAGGGTTTCTCTGTGGCTTTGGAGGCTGTCCTGGAACTCGCTCTTGTAGACCAGACTGGTCTCGAACTCATGCTTGCCTCTGCCTCCCGGGTGCTGGGATTAAAGGCGTGAGCCACCACTGCCCGGCTATACCTTCTTTTTTAAAAGGTGGGGGGAAATCACCAAGTTTGCTACACGGTTTAAAAAATTTTTTTTGTTTTGCAATTTACTTATTTTGTGTGTGTGTCCGTGTGTATGTATGCATGAGCGCGTGGGAGCCAGTTCGGGCTTTTCACCAAGTCGTCCTGGAGTTCGAACTCAGGTCGGCAGGCTTGGCTGCAAGCGCCGTTCCCCGCGAGCCTGCAAGGTTTACATAGCATGCCACTCGAGCTGTGCTGTGGAAGGAAACTAACTCCCAAAACCCGAGGTCCTCCAAAGGACGTGCAGGCCTCCGGGTCTGCTGCCCGGGCAGCAGGTGCTCGGGCTGTGACCTCCCGCGCGACGCCGGGCACGGCCAGTTACCTGCTCAGCCTCCGCCAGCCACAGCCACAGCTGCCGCCACGTCTGGAACTTGTACCTGTCGCTGAACAGGAAGCACATCTCGAGGCTGGCATAGCGGGACGCCAGGGGAGAATGGTAGCATTCAGGATCGCCAGAGTATCCGGCGGCAGCCATTTCTAACACGGGACGGGTCGACACGAGCAGCAGGGCCACAAGCGGAAGCCTGGGCGCGCGTTGGGCGGGACTTCCTCCCTGGCTCCGTCCCTAGCAGTGTCGCTGACCTGGGTGGTGGAAGTACGTCAAGTTTCGCTCACCCCTGTTGAGGGTCAATGCTTTTCTCTTGGTTTATACGAAGCACGATCGAAGCTTCCTAAGTCGGTGCCCCGCTCTGTACCTCTTCAGTTTATCCATCTGGGGAACACACATTAGGACTAGCCTTTCACACAGAAAGGAAGGTTCCAGAAGCATTCGTAGGGACGCCTGGAAGGAGCCCTAGTGGAGTCTGGAAGCACTGCTGTCCCTCAGGAGCCAGACTCAGTGGGAGACACAAGTTCAGAGCCCGCGTGCAGGTTCCCTGCTCACAGAGCAGCCTCTCAGAATTACCCAGTGTGTAACCTCTCGAGAACAAATCAGACCCACAATTCAAATTTTCTGGGACAGAATAAAGATGAAAATCGTATACATTTTTAAAAGAACTAAAAATAACGTTAAAATTTGATTGACTTCTATGTTTATTTGTACAGGAAAGGGCAAATAAAAATACATGCACTCTAAATAATTGTTTAAAAAAAACATAAAACAAACAAAAGATTGTTTTGAGAAGCCAGGCATGGTAGTACACTTGTGTAAACCCACCACTTGGAAGACACAGGCAGGAAGATCAGGAGTTCAGTCATCCTCAACTATGTATAGTAAGTTAAGACCCTCTAAGACCACCTGGGCTACTTGAGATCCTGTCTCAAACAACTACCACCCACCAGACAAAACAAACAAAACAAACCCAAGCAACTAAACAGAGATGCCTAGAACTCACGGAGAGCCACCTGCCTCAGCCACCCAAGTTCTGAGATTAAAGGCATGCACTACCACTGCCCAGCTATATTTTGTCTTTTTGAAAGAGGGTCTCACTATGTATCCCTGTCCTGAAACTGTTGTGTAGACCAGGCCAGCCTCTAGTCACAGAGAGCCACTTGCCTCTGCCTCCCAAATGCTGCAATTAGAGACCTGTGCCACCACCATGGCTGCCAACTGACAACAATCTTGATAGAGCAGTGGCTCTCAGCCTTTCTGATGCTTCGACCATTTTGACCCCCAACCATAAAACCCATAGGTTGAGAACCACTGTCATAGAGACAGAGATTCCATCATCTGCTTTGGTTACCTTTACCCAGCACCATAGCTGGCAGAGAGTACATACTCATTAAACAATTGATAGGTGGGCAAATACCCACCTAGAGAAGCATAGTTCAGCCACAAAAATAGGCAGGAACATTAGATCTGAACACTGCTCCCTCCTCCCCAGCCTCCCTTGTAGTCACCTCCTCAAGCTTTCTTTCCATAGCTCCTTAGTGCCTCCTGACTTCTCCCAGAAAACGTTGTCCATCGAACAAAACAACTCATGCCTGGCCCAAGGTCCTTGAGCAGCAGCAGGCTGGATTCTGGATTGGTTCAGGGATATAGTTGCTTTGATGTAGCTTAGTGGCTCACTGTTCTCTTTCCACACAGATGCTTTCGAAGTCAACTATTCTTAGCCTGAGGGACCAAAAATTCTAATTAATAAAAGTTTAAAAACTTAGGCCCTGAAAAGGTAACATCTAATGATAAAGGAAAATTTAATTCCTTAAATCAGGAGTGCCATGACTGGTGCCTGATCCCCTGCTCTCAGAGGAGAGGTACCCATCCACCACTCCTGTCAACATTCCTTTGCTAATTGCTGGTCATAAAGATCCCCCAGCCCAGGAGATAACTGACAGACCCTGTGACCCTGTAACCCTGCAAGCCCATGCCCTGTCTTATCTCACTCAAATGTATCTCACTTAAAATGTATAGTTACTGACTAACTCTGTACTTTGTATGACCTTAAGTAAACATGGAAACACTGTAATTTGTGGCCTTCAACCTTATGGTCTGCCCCTTTAAAAGCTTCTCTTTTTGGCTGGTTGGCATCTCATTTACCCACCATGCAGTGACAGCCTAGCTGGCCAGTTTGAAATAAAAAGAAACCTTTTGGTTTTGCAGCAGAGTGTCGACTCCTTGGGTTAGTCTCTGGGCTCTGGGAACCTGGCACAAGCCTTACAAGCCTTCTTGCTTGCCTCTGCTTTACTTGGTCTTCCCTTACTTTTTCCTCGTCTAACTATAGTTTTACCTTTTAGTTTTCTACTTGGTCCTACTTCCTTCTCTGACTTCACTTGTTTGAGACAGAATGTCAATTTGTAGCCTTAATTGGCCTGGGATTCACTATGTAGTTCAGTCTAGCCTTGAATGCATCATAGAAATCCACCTGCCTCTGATTTCTGAGTGCTGGATTAAAGGCATGGGTCACCATGACCAGCTGTTTTGCTTTGGGTTGGTTTTTGGTTTTCCAAGACAAAGTTTCTCTGTACAACAGTCCTGACTGTTCTGGAACTCATTCTATAGACCAGGCTGGCCTCAAACTCAGAGATCCCATTGCGTCTGCATCCTGATTCTGGGATTAAACACCACACTGTTTTTTGTGTTTTGGTTTTTTTTTTTCCATTTATTTTGTATACCTATCAGTTTCCTCTCCCTCCCTTCCTCCCATTCTCTCCCCCAACCTCCCTTCTACACCCCCCCACACACTCTTCCTCAGTCTCCATTCAGAAAGAGGCAGGCCATGGGTGTCTACAAAGCACAGCACATCAAGTTGAGGCAGTACCAAGCTCCTCCTCTGCATCAAGGTTGGGAGAGGCAACCCAGCATGGGGAAAGGGTTCTCAAAAACCAGCTCAAATGCTCAGGACAGGTCCTGATCCCACTGCTAGGAACCCCACAAACAGACCAAGCTACACAACTGTCGCACACGTAGAGGGCCTAGGTTGGTCCCATGCAGACTCCCTAGCTGTGTGTTCACATTGGGGAGAACTCCCAAGAGCTCAGGTCAGCTGTCTCAGTGGGTCCTATCATGACCTTGACCCCTCTGACTCAAACAATCCTCCCTCTCTCTCTTTAACAGGACTCCTGGAGCTTGGCCCTGTGCTTAGCTGTTGTTGTGGTTTTTGTTTTGTTTTGGGGTGTTTTCAAAACAGGGTGTCTCTGTGGCTTTGGAGGCTGTCCTGGAACTAGCTCTTGTAGACCAGGCTAGTCCTGAACTCACACTGTTGTTTTTTAAATGTTTTTATTTTTATATGCATTGGTGGCTTACTGTATTTATGTTGGTGAAGATGCCAGACCCCTGGAATCGGAGCAATAGACAATTAGTTGAGAGCTGTCATGTTGGTGTGGGAATTGAACCAGGGTCCTTTGGAAGAACAGCCAGTGCTCCTAACCACTGAGCAATCTCTCCAGTGCCTCTGTGTGTGTGTGTGTGTGTGTGTGTGTGTGTGTGTGTGTGTGTGTTAATGCATGGAATTATTCTGCTAAACATCAAGAGCTACCCTGGGGTCTGCTTAGTGTGGAGTCCCCTGCTTCCTGGCTGTCTCTTCACTAGCCATTCCCAGCATTTTCATACTTTTTTGGCCCTGTCCCTTGGTCGACTTATTGAAATCTTTTGGTATTTAGGATTTTCAACTGAAAAATACGGTGGATGTTCCCCAGGAGCACAGTGAGTCGAGAAGACAAGAAGATATGATGGCTCTCTGCCTGGAACGATGAGCTCAACCAATTTGTCTTTCTCTTCTGCTTTTCTAGCATTGTAATTTCTGTTCCTCCCTTTCCTATCTTCCTCAATTCCTTTCTTTCTTTCTTTCTTTTTCTTTTCTTCCTTTTTTTTTTTTTTTTTTTTTTTTGAGACAGGGTTTCTCTGTCCTGACTGTCCTGGAACTCTAGACCAGGCTGGCCTCTAACAAACAGAGATCCGCCTGCCTCTGCCTCCCGAGTGCTAGGATTAAAGGCCTGCACCACCACTCATACTCTCCCACCCCTTTTCTTCTTTGATTAGAAGGCTTACCTTGTGAGTCCACGAGACCTCCAAAGTGCTGTGTTTGATTGGTGCCTTGATACGTTGTCCATTTGGCTGTCACTGAAGCAGCATCTCTCAATTAGTTTTGACTTTTTACTTTTATTTTGTGTATGTGTCTTATGCTTGCATGTAAGTCTGTGCACCACATACCACGCACATGCTGTGCTCAAGGAAGCCAGAAAAGGGTGTGAGTCACTAGCGGGTGCTGGGAATAGAAGCCAGGCCCTCTGGAAGAGCAGCCAGTGTTTTTTTTTTTTTTTTTTTTTTTTTCAGAGAGTTTCTCTGTGTAACATCTCTGGCTGCCCTGGAACTCGTTTTGTGGACCATCTGGCCTCAAACTCACAGAGATCTGTCTGCCTCTGCCTCCTGGTTGCTGGGATTAAAGGCGGACACCAACACCACCCCAAAAGCAGCCAGTGTTCTCAATTGTTGAGCCATCTCTGCATGCCAGGGAGTTTTACTCCCTCCGCCTTTCTTGTGGCCTAATTCAAATACCAGGTCTTCAAATTTTTAAAATCTGATTTATTCATTTTTTATGTGTTTTGCTTGCATGTATGTATATGCATCACCTGCATGCCTGATGCCTACAGAGGTCAGAAGAGGATACTGTGTCCCCTGCAACAGGAGTTAGGGATAGTTGTGAACTACCATGTGGGTTCTGGGAATTGAACCCAGGTCCTCTGTAAGAGCAAGTGCTTCTGACCCTTGAGCCATCTCTCTGATTCCATCTTTATTCCTGTTTTTCATTGAGACAGGGTCTCATGTAGCCTAGTCTGGTCTCAAACGTGTTGTGTAGCCAAGGATGACCTTTGACCTCTATCCTCCTGTCCCTACTTCCCCACTGCTAGGATTACAAGATTGAGCTCCTAGCACCCCTGCCTTTGTGTATGCTAGGTAAGTACCTACATCTGCAGCAGCTTTGTTTATAACTGTCTCCTCCTTCACTAGACCTTAGTCTAGGCCCCATATGTAAGGCAGGTGTCTAATTACTGATCTGCATCTCTGGCCTATATTTTTCCCATTTAAGGTCCTTGTTTTTCAGCCTTGTTCTCAAAAAACAAAAATAAAAACCTTGAGCCAGAGAGATGGCTCTGTGGATGAAGGGGCTTCCTGATAACTAGAGTTCAAGTTCCAGAGCCTATGTGGTCGAGAGAACAGTCCTGAAAATCATCTTTTGACACCTCCAGCCCAAATGCATAAATGTAACAAAAATGTAAACAAAAACTTTTTTCTATGTTTGAGATAGGGTCTTACCTTTAGCCCCTTTAGCCCAGGCTAGCCTCAAGCCTGAGGGGATTCTTCTGCCTTTCAGCCTCAGGCAGGTTTATACCGTGGTGGGATCACAAGAGTGGATGATCATCACATATTGTTTATTTGCTATAGCATCCTATTACTCATGAGGATCATCCATCTTCTCTAAACAAAGGGGAGGCCTTGCAATTCAACAGTGAGATGGAATTAGGCTGAGGTGTGAAGAGGATAGGTAGTGAGTCTGGGGGCAGGGGTACAGGTACTTGGGAGCCATGTGAAAACTTTCTTAGTTATTCTATTAGGATGTCACTAAAGGTTGGAACATGACTTTATCATATTTGTACTGTGAAATATATCCTATTGCATATAAACTAGAAGGGTATAGGGGACGGGACATGAGAAATCAGTTGGGCTAATGCAGTGGTAAAACCAGGTGTGGTGTTTTATCCCTGTGATCTCAGCACTTGAGAGGCTTGAGACAGGAGGACCCGAGTGTTTGAGGCTAGCCTGAGCTACATAAGGCATTTCAGGATAGTCTGGCTGCAGAGTGAGGTCCTGTCTTTTTTTTTTTTTTAAGATTTATTTATTTATTGGGCTGGAGAGATGGCTCAGAGGTTAAGAGCACTGACTGCTCTTCCAGAGGTCCTGAGTTCAATTCCGAGCAACCACATGGTGGCTCACAACCAACCGTAATGGGATCTGATGCCCTCTTCTGGCATGTAAGGACACATGCAGACAGAACACTGTATACATAATAAATTCAGGACTTTTTTGGAAGAGCAGTTAGTGTTCTTAACTGCTGAGCCATCTCTCCAGCCCCATGAGGTTTTGTCTTAAAAAACAAGCAAACAACAAACAAAAAACAAAGAGAGGGAGATATTTTTGCTGTGTTGCCCAAGCCAGTGTCTATCTCCTGGGCTCAAGGAATCCTCTTGCCTCAACCTCCTGAGTAGCTGGGACTTAGCAAATTTGGGTAAATAATTGGGAGTGCAGTGGTAAAATGAACGGATCAGAGAAATGCAGGAATTTGAGAAGTGTTCAGGTCTTTCGGCAGGGAGTTAAGTGTACATTTATAGGTTACATATTTGACCCCTTTTCCCACCAGAAACTGCTTGAATGTCAGGAAAGGAGGAGCAGTGGAGCTTACAGACATTAAACAGCATGATCCTGACATTATGGAATGTAACTTCTGCAAAGGATACCATCAAAGAACAGGAGCCAGGAGGACAGGAAGCCATGCCATAGTCAGAGATGCACATCTGGGATCCTGGGAGCAAGTTTCCAGTGTATAGCTGGGAGGCAGGAGGAAGGAGTGACAGTGCCCTAAGACATGATGGATTTTCTTTGTGGACTTGTGAGAAAGGAGGCTCTCACATAGTGTAGGCTTGCTCAAACTTGTTATACATAGTCAAAAAAGACCCTGAACAACTCATCCTCCTGTCTCCACTTTCTAAGAATCAGGATTACAACTTGCACATTCACCCTGTCTGTTGACTTTATGTATGTATGTATGTATGTATGTATGTATGTATGTATGTTTTTTGAGACAGGGTTTCTCTGTGGCTTTGGAGCCTGTCCTGGAACTAGCTCTTGTAGACCAGGCTGGTCTTGAACTCACAGAGATCCGCCTGCCTCTGCCTCCCGAGTGCTGGGATTAAAGGCGTGCGCCACCAACGCGCGGCCTGCCAGTTGAAATTTAAAGCCTTTTTGGCAATGAAGATTTTCATGATTTTTTTTTTTTCTAATCTCTATTTGTCAAACTAAAATCTAAACAAGATGTGGGCTCGGGATAGGCAGACCCTTAAGATGTGCACTTCATCCCACATGTCCCAGTGTTTATATACATTTTCTTCTGTTTTGAAAGTTGGGATTAGGGCTGGAGAGAAGGCTCAGGGGTTAAGAGCACTGACTGCTCTTTCAGAGGACCTAGGTTCAATTCCCAGCACCCACATGGCAGCTCACAACTGTCTGGAATTCCAATTCCAGAGGACCTGACACCCATGGCAAAGCGCCAATGCATATAAAATAAAAATTAATAAATTTTTTAAAAAAGAAAGTTGGGATTAAAGTTGGGATCTAACACACTCTATCACTGAGCTACATCCACAGGTTTTTGTTTTTGAGTTTTTGGTTTTTGGTTTTTCTTTTGGTGAGACAAGATTTCACTAGAGTTCCAGGCTAACTTTCAACTTTCAGTCCTGCTTGAGATTAAGATGTGAGCCATAATACCTGGCCAATGTTTACAATCTTTATGAAGAATGAACTGGATGGTATGTAAGATGATTCCAAGTGTTTTTAAGCACAGGTTCTTCCGGGTAGCTTTCTTGTAGTGCTAGGTTTTGAACTCTGCCTTGCACATACAAAGCATGGACTTTACCGCTTGGTGGATCTCACCCCACTCAAGTGCTTGAATGACTTCTGACCACCATGGATTTCAGAAGAAGGCTCAAACTCAAAACGTAGGACTTCTGGCATGTTTTTGTGTGGACCAGAAGGGGAGGGGGATATTGAAGGACTCAGTGCAGATTAAACACAACAAATCCAGAAACCACAATAGTAAATGCTTAGCAGCCAAACACATTTATTAGTCTTTTTTCTTTTTTTTTTCTTTTTCCAGGAACTCAAAAATATTTGTAGTTATAATGTAAGCAACTGAGTTGCACATAATACAATCATATCTTTCCAAAATAAAATAAAAACTAAACAAAAAATAAGCTGTTTAAAAGCCCCCCTCCAAAAAAAAAAAAACCTTTCAGAAAACGTTTCTATATGCATTACATCACCTCTCAGTTTTAATGAAATGACTACGACTTCATTCCTTATTACTCAACCTGCCACAACCCGGTAAAACACCACCCTTCAGTTTGTTTTTGATATACATATATATATATATACATATATATGTACATATATATATATGTATATGTATATATATATATATATATATATACACACTTTGAAATCCAGCATGAGAAA
This sequence comes from Cricetulus griseus, assembly GCF_003668045.3. Classification (NCBI taxonomy): domain Eukaryota; kingdom Metazoa; phylum Chordata; class Mammalia; order Rodentia; family Cricetidae; genus Cricetulus; species Cricetulus griseus. Next base: position 378,093,801 of record NC_048595.1, on the reverse strand, counting down.
TACAGTACCTGCTATGGCAAAAAATACACATAAAATGCAACTTTTCAGCTTATTTGTACATTAGTAGAGTTTAACATTTCTTTTAAGTGAACCAGTGATTTTAAGTACCACTATACTAAAAAAGTAAAATAAAATATAGAAAGGGGGCCGGCCTGCCGTGCAAGTGAACCACCAAAGTGCCTAGTTTCTGTGTCCATGTTAAACCAGTAAGATGAGCAACTTTGCCATATGGGAGTCTGACTGAACCTCTAGGTTAAAAAAGACAATGCCACATCCTTTTCTCCCCTCAAACATCTGTAAAACTTATCACCTGCAGTTTCTATTGCCCATCGGAAGAGAGAAAAGAAAGTCACCAAAATAATATAAAAGCAATTTCAAGTATAAGAAAACAAAACACTTATAGGTAACTTGCAGAGAGCATCAACGTGTGCAGCGATTTAGTCCTTTTGATAGGTTGTTTCTGCTGAGTGTTTCAGATGAGAGGATTTTTGCGGTACCTTCTGTTTGTGTGCAAGGTTGGAAAGCTGCCTCTTAAAACTTCAGCCTCCTTCTGGTGCCTTTCTCTAAACCTTTTTGATTAAAGGGGCAAAAAGGGACACTGAGAGCAGAGAGGAAGGAGTGAACAGGGTGTCACAATGAGTTAAATAGCATCTCTCTCCTCCTCTGCCACATCCCCAGGTCCTCTCACCTCTGGTTCAGCCTCAGTGACCTCTTGCTGAAGGGTCTCCCACTCACTGTTTCCTGATTTGGTAGAATGAATTTCACTATGTAAACATAGCCCCCTAGGATTACAGAACCCAAAGCAGCATTTGTATCTCCATCTAAAGGGAGAAAGATAAAACAGTCCAGAAACCTCACCTCAGGTTGCTTTTGTTGTTGATTTTGGTTGCGCAGAGCAGGGCTGGGGTGGATGCAGAATGAGAAGTTGTAAGCAGATTGTGGGGAGTTGGGGAGTGGGGATAGTTGAGTGGTTGGGTCTGGTTTATTTTCCCTCCCAGAAGAGATTTTTTTTTAAACCTGTTAAAAATGTTCCTGCACCTTAAGTCGTGCTGAAATTAAGGCCAAGGGTGCAGAATCTTGTGCACATGTCTGTGAGCACACTAGAGGTGCCTGCACCATTTTGATGTCTTGTGTTGAAACCACTGCATACACTTTGGTCACTGGTGTGTACAAAGGGTGGAGTAAGGGGACATCCCAGGAAAGAGGCGCAGACATCAGCGAAGCCCTTTGGGAACATCAGAGAGGAAAACAAGGGCAGGCAGAACCCTAGCGATGAGAGGAAGCACATTGATAGGCAAGGGTCTCCAGACAAACTACAGAAGTAAAATCCAAGTGAACAGTGCCAGTCAGAAGATGGGCAGGAGACGCCCATGCACTTTTATCAAGATTCTTCCCTCAAAGGAAGTCGTCATTGAACAAGACCAGGGAGAGCACTTAAAGAGCTTGGCAGATAGGGTTTGAGTTAAAGTGGGATAAGAGAGGAGTCCTCTAATCTTGTCTCATGGGAGCCCAAGTCTAGGAGGGCAGCAGCTGTCAATGCCCTCACAAGCAGCATTGTGTTTCTTCTAAGAATGTCAGCTTTAAGCAACATGGAAGCTCTGAGGATACACAGGGTTTTCAGGGTTGTTTGCATGTCTCCTCAGATGAGTTTCCTTCTAAGTAAGAAATATATTTCCAGAGCATTGCAGGAAAAAGCCACAGGACAGACTGCAATACCAGGGACTGAACTCCACTGGGGAACTTAAGAACCACACTAAAGGGAAAGAAGTGTGTGCATGTGAACAAAAAAGGGCAGAGAACTCAAGGTCCCTGGGTGCAAAACCTTTTCAAGTCCCTGGAGGGGATGGAGCATATATGGAAGAGAGAAATTCAGACACTCTCCATCCTGGGACCTTGGTGCTAGAATAGATGGCACCTAGGTAGGGCATGCACAGCGAGTGGTCTGCTGTCCTGTGCTGTGGGGAGGACAAACACTGGGAGAAAACAGCCATACCACAAACCCAAAGCTCTACCCCACTGACCTGCTTTGCTTTTCTTCTTCAACATGAAAAGAATTCAGATCTGAAACTTCTGATGGCTTAAAATGCAAGTATCATATTTTAAGGTTATTTTCACAGCAAAGAAAATGTTTCAAAGACTTATCCGGTTATTTAAACATGCTTATTTTATAAAGAATAGCTCACTGATGTCAAGAAAGGAGAGGAGCGAAGGGTTTACATTGCAGGGCAAATGTACCTTGAGGTATCATTTTGCGTCAGACACTTGAAACATCAGGATTTTCTTGTTGTTTTGCTTTGTTTAAAGGCAATTGAGCAGATTTGGAACCCTGATAAGATCATGCCTGTGTAACCTCGCACAGACACAAAAAGACTGTGATCAAGTCTGTCACTCATTACAGTACTGTGAACATAACAGAGATTGCTGTGTGGGAAACACTGGATACAGGCTGAACGTCTCTCACTTCTGCTACTATGTGTTGTAATAATGCCTAGACCAGGGTAATGCATAGTCCCACTCCACAAAGGAATTGTCAGAACAAAGAAGAGGAAGTACAAAGGCCTTCCAGTGCTCCACAACTCACTGCACCACCAGCTCAGTACAGGTGAGGGAAGCAGAGATCAGCGATAAAAGACAGGGAAGGGAAGCCTTTTTTTTTTTTTTTTTTTTTTTTTTTTTTTTTGCTTTTGTCAATCAACAGCAGGCAACAGCCCTCTTTCTCAGCTCAGAACTAGGAATGGTTCCCTTCGCAATGATTGACAACAAAGAAATGCAAAAGAGGAGTTTTCAAAATGATGTAAAGATGAACTCTCAGGTCAGCAGAGTGCGGCATGGTTTCCTGAGCTTGAAAGGGTTCTGAGTTCAGAGAATACTTGAGCCTGTGAGCTTCCATGGCTGCCCTGGGTTAACACTGCATGGCCAGTATCAAGAATCCTGCACCATAATGATGGACAGGCATGGCAGACTCCCCCCCCCCCCAATTTGCTTCGAAATTAGACCTGCCAGAGGGCGGGATCTGGGAGGTCCCTTTTGCCCTCACTATGCTGACCTGTTGAGCTTCCCCTCCTCTTCCTTTCTCAGACGTGGACCATGGACACAGAAACTGGAAAATATAAAGATGCAAATTGACTTCTTTCCCCCTCTTTCCCCTTTTCAGAAAATGCATAGTTACAAATTCATGTTACAAAATGGAGCAAGGATGAAAGGATGACCACATAAGGACCTTTTTTTGTGGTTGAAAAAACAAAAATCCCCACAAAAACAAACCCAACAACCTCTTGTTAAATTCACATTTGCATAAGAATACATCCCAAGGCAACCAGGAGTGAGTAAAGCCTCCCTTTGTCTTCCTGAATGAAGCTAAGGGAACCTAGGAGACTGCTTTCTTCTGTGGGGGAGCTCTGAGGATGGTGGAGCAGGGTCCTTCTTTAGAAGATAGGGAGTGGGAGAGGTGGGGTCATTGAAAAACACAAGAGACTACAGATTTCTTGGTTTAACTACAACAGTTCTCAATAATTACAATATGATTTCAGAGTTTGTTTTCTTTTTTAAACACTGGTCTTGATTCTTTCAAAACCTTTTTCTTTGTGTGCAATAAATACCCTGTTCACATAAATAGCAACATTGCTGTGACTTGCATTTGGGAAAACCAGGGCCTCCTAAGGCAGAGAGGGTGAAAAATCCACCTTCTGCAGCGTAAAGCCAGAAAGGCCTTCTCTACATGCATGAACAGATCACCAAAATCACTGCATCCCAATTGCTCCAGTGCTTACAGAAACACACACACACTCACTCACACATGCAACTAGAGAATGCAGAAGTACACAGCTGACCTGCACTGGACTAGCCTGGGCTTTGCTCATAACCTCTGGGCCTGAGACCCAGAATCGCTTCAGCACAACCACACTATGCAAAATGGGCGCTCATGAAAATCCAACAGCTGTCTGGGGGCTGCCAGGAGACTCTGACAGACCACAGTTGGTCTCTGGACTGACAAAGGCACATTCAGAAATACTACACTTACTAAATCCTTGGAAAAAATTTAAAGGGGGTAGTGTTTTAAACACAACTATTGTAACATAACCCCAAACTTATGGCAAAAAGAAGTTTCAAGCTAAAACCTATCACTTGGTGAGTGACCATCCTCCCTTTACAAGGTATGTGACTTCTTGAAAGATTCCCAAGGGTTTGTTTTGCATAAAGAACACCCCACCACCACCACCACACACACCTTTGTTTTTGGCATACACATTCAGCATCTACCACCTTTTCCTGCTGTAAGGCCAGTCACATAAAGTAAGGCTGCTCCATCTGCCTCTAGTCCCATTACAGCCCCCAGGAGTGGGGAGAGTACCCTTCCGGTGGCCCAAGAACTGAATGACCCACCAGAAGGTCCAGGGAGCCAGGGAGAAGAAAGAGAAATGCAGGAAGGAATGGTTTCCCTTTTTGAAGAAGTCATCCCAATTTACTGGTACTGGCTGGAAATGGGTCAAATTGGAAGTTTATTTCCAAAGAAGTAAAAACTAAGTAGAGGCACATATCGATCTAGGGAAACACTGTTTCTTTTTTATTTAAAATAGGACACTTCTTGCTTATGAAAGTGTACCTGGCCTGTCCCCTCCCATGGAAAGGTAAATCTGTCACCACCAGGAACAACGCTCAGCTCTGCAGAGCCTCTCCATTTCCTGGCATGGGCCACTTCTTGTTGAAAACAAATCCATGCACACCTGACCAGAAAGAGGTATTTAAATTCCAAGAGGCAAAAAACATTTCTGTCACTTTGCTACTATCTTAAAAACCATTTAATTGATGGAAATAATTGACTGCTCAGGACCCAGTCAGGTGGCCATACACACGAGGGACAGAATGGATGCTGAGCTGGCAGAACCTAGCACTCCACTGACTAGTACCTCTCTTTGATCATCTTGTATCTTTTTCATGTCCGCCTTTGGCAGTGTGTGTGTGTGTGGGGATTGTTGGCAGTTTTTCGACGACTGATTTTGGTTCAGGTTTTGGTTTATGAAACAGAGGCTCTCTTGCTATGTAGACCAGGCTGGCCTTGAACTCACAGAGATCCACTTGGCTCTGCCTCTCAAGTACTGGGATTAAAGGTGTGTGCCACCAAGCCAGGACCACTATTAACTTTTTATTGTTACTATATTTTTAGATTCTTGGAGTTGATGATTTCAAATCTAAAGAATGTGGTATGGCTACCCCTCTGTCAAATTTAAGATGGAGAATAAAAACACTATTGTTGATGAATGGAATCACCTCTATTGATAAAGCATACCTTTGGCACTGGCTGTAAGCCATAGGGCATTATTATAGGGAGTATACAAACTTTGGGGACATTCTTGTTTTTCTTAAAGACTGATGATGTCTTCAATAGCCCTGTCCTTGTAGATAAAGAGCAAAAGGGCTCTGCATGGCCACTGGAATCTAAAGATGGACAGTCACTTGCACACAGTCTAGAATAATCCTAGCTGCACTCACAGAAGACAGACATGATCATAGAATAAGGTTTTTCTTTGCAGTGACATTAAGAAGTATAGTTAATGCACTGACATGGACTGTGACAAAACCTGGCAAAAATACTGCAGAATAGTTTCTTAAAACAAAACAAACAAACACAAAACAAAACAATGCAAAACAAAACAAAACAAAAAAAAAAAAACAAACCCACAGCTAAGAAAGAATGTCTCTGCTCCTAGTTGAAGACCTTTAGTCAGAATAAAAAATACTAATCCAAAGCGATACTATGCCATATTTTAACTCAGGTTATGGAAGAATGGGACCTTCTCTATACTCAACTGTGCCTCAATCTTAGAGATGGCTGATGTAACCAAGCTTGATGAAAATGTCACATGGACACTGACTGGAAAGCAGGCTTGCTGTACACATTTTGCTCAGCATAGACACACTTAAGTGTCAAAATGGCAGAATATGAGAAATTTATTTAAGTACATAGCATCTGAGGTCAGCGAAATAGAGTCTGGCTATTAACCCTACAAAAATCACACCCCTTCTAAGAAAAGGATAACAGTGATAGTATAGGGCTAGAGGAATTATGTGGCTCAGGCATAGAGAGCATGCTTGCCTAGCACGGCAAAGTCCTGGGTTTCATCCCCAGCACCAAACTACAAGAAGAGAATGAAGTGTTTGCAGTAAGTTAATGTTCAGTTTCTGGTAGGTACACTACTAGAACCCTTCCAAATTCTTTGCAGAAAAATTCCTCTCCCTTTCTTTCTCCCCCTCTTAAGTATTATCTTTCACATCACATTCAATTTTGAACACGCTACATTCATAACAGAAGTGGGAAAATTCTTAGACCACAAGCCATTTCGATACAAAACCCTGTTGGTGGTACTAACTGAATGGCAATACACAGGCCATGTTTCACTAGGGACACCAAGGGTAGACATACAATGTGGAGTCTTTGTTGTTTGTGGACCAGCACTGCTATACTGCTAAGTTCATTCCTATGAATGTTACAAATTGGAAATAAGTTCAAGGATTAAGGGCTGAGACCAAGAGATGCTATATGGGCTACTGGTTTTTGTTTGTTTGTTGTTGTTGTTGTGTTTTTAACCAGTGTATCAGAGACCTGTGTGTTTCTCAACCCTTAAATGGGGTCATGGCACTGGGTCTCATCAGCAGCAGAGGTTCTCCCGAGTGATGGAAGACAGCTCTTTCCCCCACTTGTGCTTTTCTTTTGGCTACTCATATGGTAGACAGAAACAAGTCTGTGATGCTCATGAGACATATATAAGTCTGTCTACCACTAAGCAAGAATTTAAAAGGTTGATCTCTGTGAGTTTGAGGCCAGCCTGGTCTATAGAGCAAGATCCAGGACAGCCAGGGCTACACAGAGAAACTCTGGAAAAACAAAACAAGGAGTTGTTTACAGCAAAACAAAACAAACAAAAAGCCCACAAGGAACACCTAGTATAAAACAGAAAGCTCACACTTATAAGCACAAACTAATCTATACGGTGGTGACTAGCAAGCCTCTGTATGTATGTCAGAACGTGCTGGAAGGGTATGCTCACTGAATTTTTCCATGTATAATGAAGTTGCCCAATGTCTTGGTAGACAGGGTTCTTACTAAAGAATAAATACCATGGGAAAGGAAGGGCTTTCCACCTTCCAGACACTCTCACCACATCCTCTCTTCTTGGGTCATTGCCAATCAGTAACAAAAGCTTCCAGAAAGGTGACAAATGGAAGAAGGGGAGGGGCAGGGAAAAGACAGAGGAAAACAGAAGCTGAGAAGCAGGAGCCTTCTTCCACTGGCCCAGCACAAAAAGACTTTCCCGGTCACTGTAACTGTCACCCTTCTCTACACATGGAAAAGTCAGCACCTATGGAGGGCACACAACACAGGAAAGAACTTGGCATCCCACATTATCAGACAAAAAGAAAAAAAAAAGGTATTTAACTTCAATTTTTGTTTATTTTGATTTAGCCCACTGCCTGTGGGGCCTGTCCAGAACCACTCTGATTTCCTTTATAAGCAAGCATCTTACTAACTGTGGAGTGGCTGGACCACATGCACATACACATTCGTCCCCTGCTCAGGATGTCTGGGTGTATGTACGAAGGCACTAAAGCGGTTTCAGAGAATGCAGGTAGCAACCCCACCCACTCACTTTACCTGTGGAGCTGGAGTTTCTTTCCCACTGGGAAGCTTAAAGTTTGAAAAGAAGCTGTGGCCATGACCTTTGGCCCCAGGAGGGAATACAAAAGGAGACCTCAGTATCACCAAAATCGAAAGGAAACACTCCACATCTCCACCACCCAGGATGGGGACAGTAAGCAGCAGATCTTCAAAATAGCATTTAAAACAAGCACAACAGTAGCTGGGAGCTAAAAAAAAAAAAAAAAAAAAGCAAAACCACTTGTTCCTTATTAGATTCTTCTGTTTCCTCCTCCTGTAACAGATGGAGGTGAAACAGACAGTCTTCATGAACAGAACAGTCCATAGGTAATTTTCTTTTAGTAATGCTTCTATTTAAGATTTGTTTAAAATATTTCCTAACTCTTTACATAGATTCTCAGCAATCCAACAACCATACTACTTATACAGTTTAGAGCCAATTTTTTTCCTTAAATTATTGTTTCTTTCTTTATTCCTTTCTTTTGTTGATGGGGCTGGAGAGACAGGGAGAAGGGCTGCATCAGAGAACATAAACATGACTGGGGAGATGCCAGCCTAGCCTTATACAGAAGCTAACAGTGTGGTGGCAATCCTACTCATGTACACCAAATACTACCCTATTCAGTGAGGCCGTTGACAGCGCTCACAAAACTTAATCCTTCTCCGACTGTTGTTAAGATAATGAATTTACTTGTTGCTGCTAAATTTTTAAAAAACATTTCTATGCATCTTAAAATGTGTAACTCCCCTGTATGATAACATTCGGAGACTTTTTACATTTTTGTAAGTAAAAATTGTTTAAACTTTTTGAAGTTTCAGGAACTTGTAAAAGTTTACTAACGGGAAAGAAACGGCTGTCTATCTAGGATAAGATACGTTTAAATAAACCATCTTCAAAAAACTGGCTGCCTACCCTAGAATTCCTGAGAATGCTTGCAAATTTTAAAGCAGGAAAATAAATGTTAAAAACAAAAACACTGTTAAATGCTCCCAGAGTTAGTCTTCATCTAAAATATATATTTATATGTGTATATATATATGTGTGTGTGTATATATATATATATATATATATATATATATATATATATATATGCGCACTTTTTGGTCTTTTTTTTTTAAAGTTTTTTAGTTTTTTTTCCCTTTACGCTTATGATGGAAGAACAGTTTAGCTTCTCGTGTTTATTTTTACATATTTCAAATCCCTCATTATGTCTTGTAAACAAGAGGGGCTCTAGCACCCGGCTTTCACCGTAGTATCGTAAGGAACTCAACTAAGCCATAGTGCAGGTCAAGGACCCAACAGGCAGAAAGAGGAGGAGGGGAAGGAGGAGAAGAGGGCAGGCAAGGCTATGAACCAAGAGCGGCAGTGGACAGTCTCCATAAGCTCCCAGGAGTCTGGAGACACTAAGATTTAGCCTTTAGTCCGCAGATGTCTGAATATAAGCTGCTTTCACTTGGACATCACCACCCACAACACAGCTCTGCTCAAACACTGAGAGTCAGCAGGGCTGGAAGGAGACATTTTGTAGGGGCAGAGGTGGGAGGGGGATGGTGGTGATGGAAACCAGAGAGCAGGAGGAAGGCTGAGTCCATGTGAACAAGGTGTTGTAGGAACAAACCAGAACTGCAAACTCATTTGCCTACCCACTTGCCAAGGGCTCCCAGACTGGCAAGCACAAGTGCCCACAGGAACCAAGCCTGTCAACCTCTTCTGAAGCCAGGTTTATATTCAATAGGGTAAGCTAAGAAGACTACAGAACTTCCCACTCATTGTCTCACAAAGCCACTTACATGCAATTTTGGTTTTGTTTGTTTTTTTTGTTGTTTTTCATTTTCCTATCCACAACCCCCATACCCACCTACACAAAGAGACAGGCTGAAAGTCAAATACATTAGGCATTGTTGTATCCTTCACTGAAGATGCTAAAGAAAGAAAAACTCCCTTGTCCTCAATAGCAGCAAGTCACAGAGGACAGCAGAGGTCTGCTCCCACCAGGGGTTGGAATGGGCAGGTAATTGCTGGTACAGAATGTCGGCACTTCATGTTGAACAAACAGTACGATGCAGACTGGGATATCCACACAAGTGCTAGCATGTTACCCGCACACATCTCCCCCACCCCCCCCATCTATTTTGTATGTTAGGGTTCCCCTTCAGGTTTGCTTTCACTCTCTTCACAATAAGCAGTTTGATATATTTTGATTCCAACATAGTAAGTACATACATGTTGTTGATAACTATGGATTAAACATTGCCTCCTGTTCGGCCCAGAGAACTACTACATTGATGCTTTTTTAAAAAAAGTCTTTAAATACCAAAAAACAACAACAACAACAACAAAAAACAAACCCCCCAACATTACAAGGAAGAAAAAGAGGTCAAAACCAAAACAAGGTGCAATACTTAAGTCTTTGCTAAGTTATTTCTGCCTAAGCAAAACCACATACACAGGAAACACAACACAGAGAAACAAAGGGAGAAGCCTGAAGTACACACTGGTTTAAGAACATTCGTTAAGTAAACGTTTCTGTCAGTGATGGCCTGGTGCTGTAACACGCCATGGCCTGGCACAGGTAATGCTCAGCGAGAGAGGAGCAGAGAGGGAGGAGCTGCGATGCTTCCAGGAGGCTGCTCACAATTTGCTGTTTTCCTCAAATGATAATGAGAAACAATAAGAATATTTAATTTGCATTACCTGATTCCTTTTAAAAAAGTCCTCACACCTGATTACATAGAAGTGGGAACACAGTTTCTGCTTTTGAAGCATCACATGATTTAAAAATTACTGAATCTTCTGTTCCCATTCAAAGTAACAAAAAGGCCTGCTCGGGACTTAACAGCTCTTGGGTGCCCAGGGGCAGCTCATTTCACAGCACAGAAGTGAGCAACAGGTGCTCTAAGAGGTACCTCCACCTCAACTGCTGGACTTGGCAGTGCTTTGCTCTGCTGCTAGGTCAAGAGAAAGCCGGGGAACCTCACATTCTGGCTACTGCTCTAATCATTGAAAAGCACCCTTCATCTCAATGCAGCCCGAAGAAGTGGCTTGAGTTGCAGCAGCTCCCTGTGCTCCTGTGTTCTCATAGCTAAAAAAATAAAAAGCAGATGGCCGGCCTGCCAGCCTGCGAACTGTCAGCAATGCAGCTTTCTGAGAAATCAGGGTGGGGTGAGATGAAGAGGGAGGACGCAGGCACACACAGAGACAGAGAGGAGGATGCACACAAATGCACATGAACACACGTGCACACACATACCAGAACGAGCATGCCTGGGCAGTTACATGTGCCAGAACACACTGGTATTTATCAACCAGCCAATCACAAAAATTTTCCTTTTTTTTTTTTTGAAGATTTTTTTTGTTTTTGTTTTTAAAGTGAGGCTCCGTCAAGTCTTCCCTCCCCCCTCCCCCAACAATTCTTTTGAATTTCCCCCCACCCAAACATGGTAGACCTAAGGACGGAAACACACCCAGTGCAAACAAAGTTAAAAAGCTATTTTTTCAGTATATATGTTTCTTAGCAACAACTTCCATATAACATGAAAAAAGTGAAAAACTAGAAACTAATTTTTTTAATTTTTTTGTGTTTAAATTTAAATGGTATGTGTACTTGCTTCACATTGTCTTTCTAGGTTGGCGTTCATGATTCAAGTATTTCAAGAGTGATATGTTCTCTTTTTGGATTCATATTCCAAACGAAAAAACTGAAGTTTTAAGGGAGGCAACTATGTGCTCAGACAGTCTGTCAATGACCCACCTTTTTTTCTCTCTCCGTTTTCTTTTTTCCTTTTAAAAATGTATTTATTGCAAGTTGAAAAAAAAAACGAAAAGGTCAAGTTAGTGCTGCTGCTGTTCCAAAAAAGGTCACGAGGTCAGAGTTGAAAGTTCTAAGTTCAGATTGAATCCGACCCTCCTCCCAGAAGGTCACCAGGTAGTAAAGGAGCAGGGCTGCCCATCCTATGGGGATCTTCCACTGTTGAGACTCCCCACAAGCTAGAAGAATAGTTTGGGGGGCCCCACAAGGAAGTGCCAGCAAGATCGGCCCCACTGCTGCCACCAGCGCTGCTGCTCCACTGCCCGAGCCCGGTGGACCCACCAAAAAGGTTCAGCGCAGGTCCAACAGGGTCTGCCTGGTTCTGGCTGGTCTCCAGTGACTGCCATCCTGTGGCAGGTGCGCTTGGGGTTGCTGCAGGTGTAGGGGGCTGAGCTTGAGCCAGAAAGCGGCTGACTTCATCCTCAGTGGCAAACTCGGCCAGGATGGTAGTGTTTCCCAACACACACCTGGAGGAGGAAGAAGAGAGCAAGGTGACCTAAAAGATGACAAGCACGGGAGGGGTCAATGCTGTCAGCCCTTTGCCACTGTGTTTGCTTGCTAATTGATTGACTGAGGTGGGGGTCTCACATAGCCCAGGCTGGCCTTCTGCTTCTACCTTCCAAGTGCTGAAATTTACAGGTGTGTGCCATTATGCTTGGTTTGTGCAGTATTGGAGACTGATCCTAGGGATTTATGTATGCTAAGCAAGAACTAAGCTACATTTCCAGTCCATCTGTATGGTTGGTTGCGTGTGTGTGTGTGTGTGTGTGTGTGTGTGTGTGTGTGTGTGTGTGTGTGTGTGTGTGTGTGTGTGTGTGTGTCGGAGACAGAGATAAGAGACACAGAGTAAATATAGAGCACAGAGGATATTTTGGGCAATGGCACTAACCTGAACGACACAATGATGTGATATTGGATCTATCAACATATATTTGTTCACATCAACCACCAACAGTGATCCAGAATGTAACCATAACCCTAATGTAAACTGTGGACTTTGGTGGATTAGTTACCAATGAATGTTCATAAACTGTAGCAAATGGGCCATTCTAGTGAGTGATATTGATAAGGTATTATTGAGGGAGTGGGTCAGGGTTATTATGGGAAGTTGTCCCATCCTCTCAATTTTGCTGTGAATCTAAAGTATTTTAAAAAAATCCCAAGTCTTCAAAAGCAAGAAGATTGTCAGGTTTCTTTTGTTTTGTTTTGTTTGCTCCATGTGAGATAAAGAAGGACATCCACTAATATCAGGTAAGCCAGTGCCAACACCTAGAGCACCATTTCCATCCCAGGGGAAGGACTTGCTGCTGGGGCTTGACTATCACTTGTTTGTGTTCTCTGTGGATTTTTGTCATGGTGTCTGTGGCCCAATGGAGTCAACATTTTTCTGTTCACCAGGGAAAGAGGATAGTCAGAGTCTGATCCACTCCTGTCCACTTCATGCAAAACCCCGTTACATATAATTTCTTCTTTGGGCTGGGTGTGGTGGCATACACCTTTAACCCCAGCACTTGGGAGGCAGAAGAGGCAGATCTCTATGAGTTTAAGGCCAGCCTGGTTTCCACAGTGAGGTTCAGGATAGCCCAGGGCTACACAGAGAAACCCTGTCTCAAGATGTCAAACAAAGCTGGGTGTTGGTAGCACATGCTTTTAGTCCTGGTACTTGAGAGGCAGAGGTAGGAGGATCTCTATGAGTTTAAAGCCAGCCTGGTCTACAAAGTGAGTTCCAGGACAGGCTCCAAAGCAACACAGAGAAACTCTGTCTTGAAAAACAAAACAAGAGCAAAAACCACAAAACCAAAACAACAACAAAGAGTCAAAGAAGGCCAGGTAGTTCAGATAGTGGTGGCACATGACTCTAACCCCAGTACTCCGGAGGCAGAGGCAGGTGGATTATGATTTGTAGGTCAGCCACAGAGTGAGTTCCAGGAAAATCAGGGCTACACAGGGAAACCCTGTATTGAAAAACCAAAACCAACCAACCAACCAACCCACCCACCACCCCAAACAAAAAAACAAATAAAATTTCTTATCTACATGTTACCACAGTAAGCAGCTAGATTCTACCATGAAAAATAATAGCATTTGGGATGTTTTGCATTTTCATAAACATTGTTTTTGTTTGTGGTACAATCTATTTACTGTACAAATTATTTACATTTGAAGTTCTGATTATGAGCCTATGACATACGTTAGACAATGCAAACAGAGTTAGGTAGAAAGACTGGCACACCTTAGTATTTGCATGTATACATGACTGAGGTTCTTCTTTTATTTTGGTTTTTTGAGACAGGGTTTCTCTGTGTAGCTTTAGAGCCTATCCCGGCACTCGCTCTGGAAACCAGGCTGGCCTCGAACTCAGAGAGATCCGCCTGCCTCTGCCTCCTGAGTGCTGGGATTAAAGTTTGCGCCACCAATGCCTGGCCATGACTGAGGTTCTTTTGTGCATGTTTGTCATTGTTCAGGGCCAGAACACTCCTGTGTGCATCATGCGTCTGCAGGATACAGTACTCACATGTGCAATGCAGTCTGGGCCTTGGCTGCCTCTTGTTTGGTGCTGTACCGGATCAGGGCAGTGCCCTGGGTTAGATTCAGATGGAATGTCAGCAGTGGACCATGCTGCATGCAGATCGTTCTCAAGGTTGACCCATCAATCTAAGAGATAACAACACTTGTGAGCTAAGATGTAGAAGAGGCATGGGAAATTAATTCTAGGACAATTAAAGAACGACGCTAAGACCCATTATTCCTATTTTGTAATGTTTCTATATAAAAATAACTAAAAATAAAAACATAAGTGCCATAAAACATAAGCCTCATTTTTAAAAGAGATCAACAAACACGTGTGTGCTGATTTGTAGAGCTCAAAAGGACAGAAATGAGAATTAAAGATACCATGCAAAGTTATCAACATCATTACTAACACTTTATTTTTTCTGCCTCCTCAATAAATAATCTCACAGAGACAGACAAGAAAAGTACTGACAGTTAAAACTGGCCTAGTCCAAAAACAATTCACTCCAATACTATTACATTCCTCTGACCATATAAAGAGGGGAACTCCTTTTTGACTAAGTCCATTTGACCAAGGGCTGAAGGGATTATGGATAATTTTTCCAACACAGGAGTTTTATGAACAAACCTATTTACTCTATGGATTAATTTTCAACAAGATCTTAAATATATTTATTTAAGCCTTAATTCCAACACTTCAGTTCACTGTATTGGAAAAGGAATGTTACAATTGGGAATGCCTTAAAAAGCTGTGTAATGTGGTAGAACAGTGGCCTAACATACATAAGGTCCTAAGTTCCATTTTCAGCACCAGTGGGAAGTCTGAAGAATAAAACTCAGCAGTTCATGTTAGCTCTTCACAGAAAATAATCGTAAGTACGTCAGCAATTGGCACAAATTGCTTTTCAGGAGACAGATTTCCTTTAAACACATTTTTGGTGATGGAAAGTCAACTGCCCCATGCATCAACTTTGCTCTACTAACCACTTTAAACTAGGAGTGACATTAGTATCTTTACTAGGCAGCTCTAATCCCCCCCCCTTTTTTTTGAGACAGGGTTTCTCTGTATTGCTTTGGAGGTTGTCCTGGAACTTGCTATATCTATAGACCAGGCTGGCCTCGAACTCACAGAGATCCACCTTCCCTTATATCTGGTGTGCAGATATAAATGGAAGCAGAATGTTGTATACATAATAAATAAATAAAAAGATCTTAGAGTGTTCATTTAAAAAAAAAAAACAAAACAGAAATGCATTTCTCCATAGAGAATCCTATTAGACACTAGGATGTTAAAAGGCCTAAGAAATTTCCAACTGGAACTTTACCAGCTTGGCCATCTTCCAAGTCCTTTCTGGTAACAAGTTTTTGTATGTGGTTAAAACATACCATCCAAGTGGCATATCTATACAACACATTTCCTGACCAGTAGGTCATACGACCTCATTCTCACTGCTTCATAGCGCCTGCTCACCTCTAGCACCAGGAGGGTGAGGGTAAGGGTGAGGGTGAGGCCTAGGAGCCAGCACCCATCTTGTTGAAAGGACCTCTGCAGTGGCCATGAAATAAATTTGCTTTCTTTATAGGCTAGAAGAAGGCATCAGACCTCCTACATCTGGAGTTACAGGCATCTGATGTGGGTGCTGGGAATAAAACTGGGTGTTCCGCATAACCAGCAAGCTTTCTTAACAGTCATCTGTTAAGCCATGAGCCATCTCTCTAGTCTCATAAATAAGCTTTAGTATCTGCCAAGCTCCTCTACTGTTTCTTCCCTTTTTTGTGAGACAAAAGTTCCATGTACCCCTAGAACTTGCTATGTAGACCAGGCTGGCCTTGAACTCACAGACATCTCCGTGCGTCTGCCTCCCAAGTGCTGGGGACTAAAGGTGTGTGCCACAATGCCCAGTTTCTCTTTCTTTAAATAAAATCAAGCCTTATCTAGAAAAGCACAAGAAAATAAGGTTACCTGTGGAGTGAGATTGTGAAGAACCAGCCAGTAACTAGCACGGACAGAGCCACCATCACTCCAGGTAGAGGCTGCAAACAACAGAAAAAGGATGAGGAAGAGTGAGAAAAACAAAACAAAAAGAACACCCGAATCACCAACATTCTCAGGGAACTATAAAGGGGAACATTTTCATTCAGACCGTCTGTCTGTCTGTCTGTCTAACACTGACCTTCATGGTCTCTTCTAGTCCTTGATCCCAGTAAATTCATTTGCTTTTTGTGAGATAGTATTCCCTCCCACTGTCCTCCCCCTCTACAGTTGCTCATTTGTACTTCAAGTACCCTATAGAGGTTCTGGGTCCCTTCATCTGTACTGATTGCAACTTTTCAATCAAAAGATAGTTTTTCTTCTACCAGACAACCATGCTCTCCTCCATGGTCAGCCCTCCCCATAGTGCTAAACAGCTATTCCTGCTTAGCAGATCCTTCTCACCCGAGGCAATCCGAGAGTCCTGTGTCCCCCACCCCCTGACTGATCTGGGTGCTGTGCTGCTCCAGGGAGATGCCGGTTTGGGGTTGGTCAGGCCAGGAGGTGGGCGGGGCAGCGGTGTAGTGTTCCTGGAGGAGATGTGGTTTTTCCACATCTTGTTGGAGAGATGAGTGGGGTTGTGTCCTATGGGATCTGGGGACCACGTGGATTTGTAATCAGGGAACTTTGCTGTGAAAAGAGAAAAGTCAGTAAGCATCAGGTTACATGGGCATTTGCCCACAAATAGACACAAATTTTATCTGCACACACACATATATATTCTATAACTGTTTCAAAACATTGAAAAGTAGAAGGAAGCATATATATATTTGTTTTTCGAGACAGGGTTTCTCTGTGGCTCTTGTAGACCAGGCTGGTCTCGAAATCACAGAGATCCGCCTGCCTCTGCCTCCCGAGTGCTGGGATTAAAGACATGTGCCACCACCACCCGACAGGAAGCATATATTTTAAGAGGAGCAGTATGAGCTGAGCAGTGGTAGTAAATGCCTTTAATCCCAGCAACAGGGAGGCAGAGGCAGGCGGATTTCAGTGAATTCGAAGCCAGCTTGGTCTATAGAGTGAATGCCAGGACAGCCAGGGCCACACAGAGAAACCCTGTGTGTCAGGAAAAAAAGAAAGGGGGGGGGACCAGTATGAAAATAATTGTTCTTAGAGCATGCTGAATATGAAATTTTAAAATGACTTTGAACCAACCAAGATTTAATAAGGTAACTAATCTCCTACTACTTTCATGGGTAAATACAACTGAAAAGAGAAGATAAATTCATGGAGAAAGTATTCCTAAGGAGGTCAAGATAATAGACAGGGTTATTAGACTGCTAACACAAATAGAATTGGAGTACTCACTCAATGTTCACTGACTACCATGAAAAGCAAAACAAAACAAAACTAGAAAATAATGCACTGCTTGTGCCTTGACACCAACATTGATTTTAAAAATAATCAATAAGGCTAGAGCAATAGCTCAGTGGTTTGGAATACTTGTTACTGTTGCAAAAATCTGAGTTTGATTTCCATCATGGTGGCTCACAACCACCGAAACTCCAGAGGACCCCATGCCCTCTTTTGACATCTGTGGGCACTCTGGCACATATGTGGTACACATATATACAAGCAAACATTCACACACATACAATAAAATAAACAAATCTAAAACAAAGTTATCAAATAAGTACTATTGCTTACTATGCTTAAGGTACCTGACAGTAATGTAGATAACACAATTATCTTGCAGAGCCTCTGGTTTAGATGGGAAACAGAACAACCAAATTTTTAACCTTGGCAACAGAACATATGTTCAATACACAGAAGACAGAAAGCATTAGGCTGCTGGCAGAGGCTCTGCAAAGATAGATCTGAAGGGTTTACATTAAAGGATGTGCTCAGGGATGCAGGAAAAAGAAAACTCAGGTTCAGTGTAAGGCCTTTCCAGTTTTAATGGGGGCAGAGAAGTAAGAGGCCACAGGTACATTATGACTAAGTAAGCTGCAACAAAGTTTCCAAAAGACTCAGCACAAACTAGGGTGACACCAGAGCGGAACAAGTGAGTGGAGAGGAAAATTACAGCTGTCAAATATATTCCTGAGAGTGAGAGTCAGGGCCTGGGACCCAGGGAATGAGGAAGAGAGGAAAGGTGAGGTAAATAGTAAGGGACTGAGCTAGGGAGAAAAGAAAGTTATAAGGATAGGCAAGTTCAGTCTTAGGGAAGTCTCAGGTCAATGTCCAACTGCAAGGAGATAATTCCTGAAATCTGGGCTTTTATAGGAATGAGAGAACTAGATGAGTGCCAGAGAAGGTAGCCACGTGTCTATGTGGGCAAGCTGCTGGGGAGACTGAGGCAGAGGACTGCTTCAGCCCAAGGGAACGCAGACCAACCTAGGTAACTAGTATCTCAGTACTTAGCCAGTTTTGGCACATCCCTATGATAAGAGCATGTGAGAGGAGGAGTGAAATGAATGTGAGGTTAGCCTGAGCTACGCGAGACCCTGTATCAAAAGAAAACAACCTAAAGGGTTCTTAGTCAAACAAATGCAAGCATTAGACAAAAATTTCATCATTTCGTTATTATATTATGGTGTACATGTACAGGTGTGAATGTGGGTGTACATGTGGACAACATGGTACATATGTGGAGGTTCTCTCCTATTGTGGGATCTGGGGATCAGACCAGGTCATCCGGTTTGTGTAATAAGTACTGTGCCAGCTTACAGGTAAATGAAGTCCTGTTAAGTATGACACAGGGAAATACAACAATATTTTTGTTTGGTATTTGACATAGGGTCTTAACCCATGCCAGCCTGCAGGAATTCATTCAAAATCATCTCAGTTTATCTATTGAATGAGGGTAACCCATTTACACAGTAGGAGAAACTCAAAAAGGAGCTCACGCTAAAGTTTACTATAATGCCTGTAGGAACACTCAGCTAGCATATAGTATTACTGTTGCATTGTTGATGCGATACAACTTCTTTCTTTTTAAGATACTGTCTCTCCCTTAACCTGTAGAGCACTGAATTGGATAGACTGGCTACAAGCAAAGCCCAGGGATCTTTTTGTCTTTGCAACCCAAGCACTGGGATTAGTTGTACGTACCATAGCTCAGGTTTTTTTTCTTTTGAAACAGGGTTTCACTATGTATGGGCTGTCTTGGAACTCGCTATGTAGACCAGGCTAGCCCCAAACTCATGGAGCTACACCTGTCTCTACTTCCTGAATGCTGGGATTAAAGGTGTGTTGAGTTGTGCCTGATTTATTTATTTTTTAAAGAGCATTGTGTTTTTCCTCCACGTATGTCTGTGAAGGTGCAAGATCCTCTGGAACTGGAGGTACAGACAGTTGTGAGCTGTCATGTGGGTGCTGGGAATTGAACCTGGGACCCCTGAAGAGCCCTCTCTCCAGCCCTGCCTGATTTTTTTTTCTTTTTTTTTAATGTGGGTGCAGGGGACTGAACTCAGGTTTCCATACTTGTACAGCAAGCATTTTACCCACTGAACCATCTCTCCAGCTGCTATTAGTTTTCCATTCTTCATGAAGTCTCAATAAACAAATAAATGACAAAAGTCCAATTAGCCCTCCCCCGAACCCCACCAAATAATGAGGAACTCAATAGGTATTACTGGCAAGTTAATCTTTTTGACTCTCATTTTGTCTCTAAGTCAGATTTTGGGGGAAGAGTAAGCTATCACTGGTTGCCTCAATGCTCATCGGGATTAACCCATCTCTTCCTATAGCCCTTGATTTCTTGGCTGGCTGGTTAACAGAAGCATTTGGTTTTCAGGTCATTAACTGTGTCCTCTGAATATCCCCAGTTGTATGACATTTTATTCCCATTGGCTTTGACCAAAGTAGTCCTGTGTTAGCCCTACCCTATCTCCGTAAGACTAGGAGCTCCCTGAGAGAATGGTGAATGCAAAGGAAGGTTGTGCCCCCATCTGTGCTGACCCATGCTCTTCACCTCCTTTATAGGCACTCCTTAGGAAGTAAATGCCACTGATAAACAGTCAACTGTCAAGCAAGAGAGGAAAAGCCACCAAGTACCTGAAGTGCTATGAACGTTGGTAAAGGAGTTGTCAGAGGCACTGTAGGGCCAGGCACCAGGTGAAGGCAGCGAGGTGTTGAGGGAAGAATTAGACCCTTGAAGTGACAAATGAAGATGAAAATATTGGAAACAAATGTCAGTATAACCAGGGAAACGTTGTAAGCATTTTATTTAAAATTAAAGAGAAGGGAAAACAAAATCCAACCAAACAATAAAAAGAACAATAAAAGCAACAGTCTTCCATTTTCTGTTTAAATTATCAGGTACCACAAATAGATTACACACAGGTGCTCACTTACCTGTGGTGTTATCCCGCAGCAGTTGGTGGTCAGTATCTACAATGGGAGATGTGGCTGTACCCCCCAGCACACTTCCTGGGGTCACATAGGGGTCAGATTCAGGGTCAATATTTTGGATACCTTTCCATGGCACTCCTGGTTGGAATTCTGAGACATGAAGAAAGTGCCGGGATTAAAGTAAAGGCCTGACTTTTATTTATTATTATAATGCTAAAATAATTGTTTAGTAGAAAAAAAACATGACTCTGTGAAAAGTCTAAACAATGAATCTATTGTACATCGGATTTTCATCATGAAATAAAAAAGTTTACTCTGAATAAATGCTCTTGCCAATAGCAAGTCCTCTAGTACACTGTCTACCCATTCACCTGGTAGAGAACGGGATCATGTTCAAAGTCTGGATCCACACATGATTTTTCCAGCTACTAGAGGAATTGAAGTCTTTTTTTGTTTTTTTCGAGACAGGGTTTTTCTGTGGCTTTGGAGGCTGCCCTGGAACTAGCTCTTGTAGACCAGGCTGGTCTCGAACTCACAGAGATCCGCCTGCCTCTGCCTCCCGAGTGCTGGGATTAAAGGCGTGCGCCACCAACACCCGGCTGGAATTCAAGTCTTAAGGGAAAGAAGGAGCTCATGCCTAATGAAGTTAGGTCAAGAACTATGAGAAAATCTGGGCTTGAGACCAGTGATCTTTCCTATTTTTTTTTAATTAGATATTGCCCCAAATGCACATAATAAAATGAAATATAAGTGACCATTGCTTCACAGACTGTTCAGGGATAGTGGGGAACAAACAGATCATGAGAAAAACTATATATGAAAACTTATCATGTTTTTATGGATCCATTGACTCGATACTTAAAGCTATGTGATAGCATTAACAAACTGACATTTCCCCAATTGTGTTGAGAATAGCAATATGTATTATATATGAACAATTGGCACTGTTTTACTCTAATAAAATGTAATTATCCATTTATGTCTGAATTACATATAGACAGAAGAACAATACTAATTTGTAATTTTGTGCTATTAAATTTTCTATAATAAAAACAGAATACAGAGGGGAGGAGAGGGAGGAAGGAGGGAGCAAGAGAGACACATGAATCTTACTGAACCCATCATTGTGTACCTGAGGCATATAAATGACATATCTAACTAATGAATATGTCAATCGATTCAATACACACTTTAAAGAGCTCATGTTATAAAGCATCCTATACATAGCTGCAAGGCCACTTATTATTCTTAACTCCCCATTTCTTGAAGATCTTTTATTTTCCCACGGCACACATATCAGGGTGCATGCCTTGCCTTCATCAGACAATAACTACTAATGCAGAAAAGAAAGCACGGGGCTTCCTCAGTAAAGCAAGTGGCACAATCTTGTTCAGAACCTAAATGAAACAGAAGCACTATTCTAGAAAAAGCATTTTAGGAACAATACCTGGAGGCCAACTGGCATTGCTGGATTTACTTCCGATTTTATTAGTTGGTGGAGATTTGGCAGGTAACCAGCTATCACCAGCAGGACCTGTATGGCCACCCAGCGTGTCACCTGGGATTATATCAAACTGGTTGTATGGTGACCCTCCTCGGGTCTTACCAGGGGCCACAATAGAGCCTGAGAAAAGAGAGAAATAATTAACTGTTTAAGAAAGATCTCCTGGGGGGATAAAGAAATGGCTCAGAGGTTAAGACCACTGGATATTCTTCAGATGGCCCAGGTTTGATTCCTAGAATCCACAGTGCAGCTTTCAACTGTCTCTGACTCCAGTCCAGAGAATCTAATGTCCTTTTATGACCTCTGTGGGGAACAGGCATGCAACAGTGCACAGACATAAAAGCAGACCAAACATCTACACAGATAAAATAAGAAATTTAAAAACATTAAAAAAGATAAACAGAACTAATAAACAGAACTTTCTTACCCGTCATTTTTTTTTTAAAGGAACTCAAAGACAGTTTTGTTTGTCGTCCCGTCTCCTACCACTAATGCAGCATGAACAAAATGATTCATTCCATTTCTCACCTATGCAGGAATGCTCTTATTCTGAAAGCCCCATGGTGTTATAAAGTCAGTGACTCATATATACTATGAAGCACAGTATCTCCATGGTTTCTACACTAATCACTCAAAAGTAAGGAATGGGAAAAACTCTGAACAAATTTAGTACCTTGGAGAGTTTTATGTGAGCTTTCTATCAATGCTTTCTAATTCCTGCTCTTAAGGGCTGGTTGAGCCTGGGTTGTCTGGAATCTGCAATGTGCCATCTATCTACAGCTGCTTTAAATTTCAAATCACTGAGGTGGAATTCCTACCCAAGGTCTTTGCCAGCATGTCAGCAATGAACTCTACATTTCTGAACCCAGGGCCGCCTCACATACAGAGAACAGCAAATTCTTTGTCACTGTATTCCCAGGGGTATTCTTGTGGCTTTGTTAGTGCCTTCTTCAATCATTTTCATGCAGGAAAAGTTGAAAGCTTAAAATTCCTTAAGTTAACAATAATAACAAATTTTATTTTAAATAAAAATTCAGGAGCCTATAGAAGATTATTTCCTTATTTCCCAAATAAAGTTCATTTGACATAGGCTTAGAGTGGTGATCATGAGCACATAAAATGATTTGCAGAATAATGTATTAAAATGCTTAAATAAATATTTAATAAAGCAATCTGTTTGGTTTGGACTAAAAGGGATATTATTAAAATAGTCTCCATTCTCTGCTAAGAGGACACTGACTTTTCTGATGACAGTTACAGAAATCTGTTTCAGAGGCACAGTAGTGAGGTAATGGAAAATGAAAAGATCAATTATCTTGGGGGCTGCTAAGGAAATGAGAGGATATTGTACCTCTGAGACATCTTCTCACATGCTATTTTATATTATTCAGACCTGGCAAATCACTAGTTTAAGGGAGAAGTGCCCAGAGGTGCAGATGACACAGGACTGGGTTACTCAATCCATAAAACAGATTTTGTAATTTCAGTAAATTATTCTTGATTTTGATCATGCTTAATAGGGATAGGCAGAGAGCTCTGGGTGCTCCTTTTCCAGTCTCTGGATGGGATTACTAAAGAGGCTTTATAATGGGCTTATTAAAGAGAGTTTATAATGGATGGAAACCTGAAAGGCTGCAGACTGAATGAGTTGGCCTGGATGAGCCTGCCAGGGCTTTGAGGCAAGAACCAGAAATTATTTTTATTGATGTTCATAGAGACAACTCTGAGTCCAAGTGAAATATTGACAAATGAAACAACACATCAAAGGCTGAAGAAGGTCCAGACCTCTTATCTTTTTTCTAGGAAAATGGAGAAACCCTTCAACAAAATTATGGACAGCAAGGCTAATCCACACTCAAAATACAACTCCAATGCTGTCCTGGCGGGACACTAATTCACAAAGAACAAGGAGCTCTGGAAAAAAAATCCAATCCTTATGAATGCTCATGTTCTAGTCTCTTTTGGAGTTCAGAGGGAGGTTTTTCTTTTGCTGAGACAGGGTTTCACTATGCATCCCAGTATAGCCTTGAAATTATGTAGCTCAAGCTGGTCTTCAACTTGTATGCACTATATCCAGTTTAGGGAAGGGGCTTTTAAAATCTGATACTGATCTCCAATCTCTCAAAAAAACAAAAAGCCAGAAGTTTGAGATTAACATGGACTACAAATATTTAGCAAGACCCTGTCTCAGAAAACCAAACCAAACCAAACCAAACCAAACCAACCAACCAACACCTCAACAAGAGGATCCTGTTCTCTCAGCCACTTGATTTAATAGGGTTTTAATATTATGGGTGCCCAAGTTCATAATTATAACCTCAATCCCATGACAAGTGAGACATTATGCCATCCTTAACTAGAACCCTTTAAATACCTCGTAATGTGAATTGCAAGCGTACTCTTCCTCTGATAGATCTGATCTTGATTATTTGGAAATATCAAGAGACTCATTAGCAAAAGTTAAAGATCTGTACACAAAAAATTACAAAAGGGAGCTAGACAGATGGCTCAGTAGTGAAGAGCCCTGGCTGCTCTTCTACAGGACATGGTTTTGAATCCCAGCACCCATATGGTAGCTTACAGCCACTTCCCACCCTCACCCTCCAGACAGGGTTTCTCTGCATAGATAGCCCTGGCTGTCCTTGAAATCACTCTGTAGACTAGGCTGGCCTCAACTGCTGCCCCGACCTCCTGAGTGCTGTGATTAAAGATGTGCACGACCACTGCCTGGAGGTTTACAACCGTTTTTAACCCTAGTCCCCAGCAATATAATGCCCTCTCTTGGCTTCCAAGGGCACTTCATACATGTGGTGCACTGATATACAAGAGTTAAAAAAAAAAAAAAATAAAAGATCACAAAAGAAGCCATGATGGTATACACTGTTAATCCCAATACACAGGAGACTAAGGCAGCAGGACTTTTTGAGTTTAAGTCCAGCATGAGCTACAAGAAAGACATTGAAATATTCATTTATTTAACTAAAGAAGGTTCTTTTTTTCTTTTCTTTTTTCTTTTTTTTTTTTTTTTTGAGATAATGTCTTACGTAACTCCTGCTGGCCTAGAACTTGCTTTACTTGAACTCACCAAGATCCACCTGCTTCAGCCTCTCAAGCTGGCCTGAAATACTTTTTTTTTTTTTTTTTTTAAATTTATGTACATTGGTGTTTTGCCTGCATGAGGGTGTCAGGTACCCTGGAACTGGAGTTACAGACAGTTATGAGCTGCCATGTGGGTGCTAGGAACTGAACCTAGGTCCTCTGGAAGAGCAGGAGCAATCAGTGCTCTCAACTGCTGAGCCATCTCTCCAGCCCCAAAATACTGACTTTTATAGTGTGGTGGGACATACCTTTGATGGCAGCACTGTGGAGGCTGAGGCAGGATGATTTCTGGGAGTTTCAGGCCAGCCTGGGATCCAAAAGAAGACCCAGTCTTAAAAAGAAAACACAAACACACACATACAAAGCCAACAAAACATGCTCAAGGACTGAGTAGGGGTCAAAAGATTCTGTTAGTAACATGAGGATGCTCTCTCACCATTTTTGTGCATGGTGGCTTCTTGTGTGGCCACAGAAGGCAGCCCTTCCATCATGGAGGTCCACTGTTTGAAGCGAGACTCAGTCCCAGCCTCCTTGCCACCAACCATGCCATAGTCCATGCCACCAGAGCTGAAGCCTGGAAAGAGATCACAATTATGTCTATTTATGTCTTGAACCAGAAACCGAGTACCCAAGGCTGGGGCAGGATGATAATGTTGGTGTCACATGACTTTAGTCCCAGCACTCTGGAGGCAGAGGCAGGTGGATCTCTGTCTGGTCTGGTCTATAGAGTGAGTGCCAGGACAACCAACGCTACAGAGAAACCCTATCTTGAAAAAAATAAAAATATAAAGAAATAAATAAACCAATTACCCCAGGAAGAACCCAAGAACACCTTTTGACAATTTGCAGCTGACTCACAAGGTCTTTATACAGAATCAGCCACTTGATTTCAAACTCTAATCTTGGGTCCTGCTGTCTTTTTTTTTTTAATGGTATAAAAATGGGTGTCATTGTCATGTAATTAGGTACATGTCATTGTCTTCCTGCACCCACATTTTCACTGAGCAAACAAATATTTGTGCCAGACAGCTGACCAGATTCAACCACTCTCCAGCTACTTCTGACACTAACATGGGAGAGTAAGTTGTGTTAAGGGTGCCAGGAGAGAAACCAGTAAAGGGTCTGACTCATGACATTCAAGTGTGCTTAGAGGATGACAAGAAGTCAAATGACACTTCAGTGTGTCTATGTCTGCTAAGTGGCTAGAGTCTTTTTATTTTTTCCTCTAAAACGGAAAAGAAATTTTGGGAGAGAAGGGAAGGAGAGAAAGAGACAGAGAGCAAGAGAAAGAGAGAGAGAGAGAGAGAGAGAGAGAGGGAGGGAGAGGAGAGAGAGAAACAGACAGACAGACAGACAGAGAGAGACAGACTTGTGCACAAGAGCACTGTTTTAGAAGTAAAAGTGGTAACACATGGAGGTTGGGGTGCAACCTGAGAGATCAAGCTGAAAGCCAATGTTCAGAGTGAGTTATAGAAGGCATATTTTAGAGATTCTGAGTTCAGTGTTGTCAGGCTCTCTCACCACACAGTACCAGAGACTGAAAGCCATATACAACCTGAAAGACTCCCTAATGTAATCTCACTGGGTCAGTCACCCATTCTCCACTGGGTCACAATGCAATTTTCGAGCTGACACTCAAAACAGAAACTACAGGGTAAAGCAAGGCAGTGAAATGGTATACATCACCACAGGAAAATGAGATGAGTTGTGGGAAGCTAGTGTCCTGGGGAGGGGACTTCTATCACAGCCCAGAAACGAGGGTTGGTGGGTGGATAGGGTAAAACACACACCTCAGTCAACAGGCTTTCTATGGGGCTCCAGCCAGGTCAGAGCCCAGATGTTCTTACTCTGCTCTCCTAATGTAAGGTGGTACCTTAGGATGGCTCTTTCTCAAGCTCTATAGATGCAAGTCCCATGGAGGCCCATGCTATATTCTCCTCCCCAGGGCTTATCATAGTGTCTGGCTTGGTTTTATGAATGTATAAGTCAGGGGAGGGGGAATCTGACACCTTCTTGCCCTTCGTCTAAAATGTTTCTTATTTCTATAATAACCCTGTTTCTCCACACATTTATAATGTAGCCCAACTGCTTGTTGGAGGGTGAGGGTGGTGAGTAGATTTTATTTTTAACTATGTGTAACTGTGTGTGGGTAAGAGTGCCTGCAGAGGCTAGAAAAAGGGCATCAGAGCTGGAGCTGAAGTTACAGGCAGTTGTGGGTGATGGGACCTCGATCTCAGGTACTCTGCAAGAGTAGTACACACTCTGAACCATCTTTCCAGCCTGGAGATTATAAAGCCAAGCAAACTTATCTTCTACAACGGAAATAAAATGAGACTGGAGAACAGGGGCTCTGGAAGAAAGAGGGCTGTCTGTGAGTCCCTGGGGCTAAATATGTTGCTCCTTGCACATTACACTTCTGCCTTGGAAAGGCAAGCAGGCCAAGGTGTTGCAACTGCAGGCTTCTGAAAGCACAGCTTTGGGCAAAGATGACAAAGACACAAGGACTGGTAAGGAGAGAAGGAGGCTGTGTTACATTTGTTTATGCTGCATTTGTTTAACTCTGCGAAGCTGTGATTCTTTGCCTGTCTAAAACACCTGATGACCTAATAAAGAGCTGTATGGCCAATACCGAGGCAAGAGAAAGGATAGGCCAGGGAGGCAGGTAGAGAGGATAAACAGAAGGAGAAATCTGGGTGAAAAGACGAAGGAGCAAGATAAAAGGAAAGGAGGATGCCAGGGGCCAGCCACCCAACCAGCCACAGAGTAAGAGGGAAAGTAGAGATACACAAAAGGAAGAAAAGGAAAAAGCCCAGAGGCAAAAGATAGCTGGGATAATCTAAGTTAAGGGAAGTTGTCAAAAAACAAGCCAAGCTAAGGCCGGGTGTTTATAAGTTAGAATAAGCCTCTGTTTGTGATTTATTTGGGAATTGAGTGGTGGGCCCCCCAAAAGAATAAAAAAGCCAAAAGAGTAAAGAGTAAAAAAACCAACAGCAAGGCTGTCCTCACATAATAATTTAGTTACTCTAAAATGCCTTTTTAAAAAATATATAATTTATTTTTATTTTATGTTCAATGGTTTTTTTTTTTTTAAGAGCTGAGGACTGAACCCAGGGCCTTGCACTTGCTAGGCAAGCGTTCTACCACTGAGCTAAATCCCCAGTCCCTGTTCATTGGTATTTTTCCTGCAAGCATGTCTGTGTGAGGGTATCAGAAGCCCTGGAACTGGAATTACATACCAGTGTGAGCAGCCATGTGGGTGCTGGGAATTGAACCCTGGGTCCTTTGGAAGAGTGGCCAGAGCTCTTAACTAGCTGAGCCTCCCTCCAGCCCCCTTTATAATGTCTTTCAAACTTAGTAAATTAATGCTATTTAACTTAAACTATTGAGTTTTTCTGTGACATAGGAAGAGTAGGAAATGAGTCATAAACCTTAGAAGAGGCAAGAACTGAGCAGACCTCACTGAAGCTTAAGAAAGGCATTCGCTTCATTGGAAATGTGGGGGCTGAGTGCCAAAACAATGACATCATAGAGTCAATCTATAACCCAAACTTAAGAGGAAAACTTAGTGCAAACAGAAATGTTGAGGACTGCATGTAGTCCACAGCACAGTGCTTGCCTGGTATGCTGAGGCATATGACTGGCTGGTAAAGACTCTTCTTGCTGTCGTATAGTACCAGGATGGCACCAGGATGTGGACCATGCCCTAATGGCTGCACTCAGGAGCACTTCTATGGTGACCTTTATCTACTTGTGAACTCTCATCAAAACCAGGTTGTCAGGCTTTGTGGCAGTTCTTCTACTCACTGAGCTGTCTTGTTGGTCCTATTTTTATTTTCATAATTTCCATTATATACAGCTTTATTCTTCACTAGGTATACTATGTAAATATTATATAGTTTAATATTAATAAAAATAAAATATTTAAATAAAATTAGATAAGTCTAGCCAGGTGTGGTGGTGCATGCCTTTAATCTCAGCATTTCAAAGGCAGAAGCTCTGAGTTTGGCCAGCCTGGTCTACAGAGTGAGTCCAGGACAGCCAAGACTGTTATACAGGGAAACCCTGTCTTGAAAAACTACAAACAATGGGGATGGAGAGATGGTTCAGTGGTTAAGAGCACTGACTGCTCTTCCACAGGACCCAGGTTCAATTCCCAACACCCACTTGGCAGCTCACAACTGTTTGTAACTCCTGTTCCAGGGAATCCAATACCCTCATAAAGATATTCATGCAGGCAAAACACCAGTGTACATAAGAGATAATTAAAAGATTATTTTAAAAAACCCCACAAACAAATAAATAAAATTAAAAGGGGGGGGCAGGTGTTGGTGGCACATGCCTTTAATCCCAGCACTCAGGAGGCAGAGGCAGGCGGAGCTCTGTGAGTTTGAGGCCAGCCTGGTCTCCAGAGCGAGTGCCAGGATAGGCTCCAAAGCCACAGAGAAATCCTGTCTGGAAACCTGCCCCCCCAAACAAACAAACAAACAAACACAAGCAAACAAACAAAAACAAATAAAAAGAATATGCCACCCACATTCCCAAGAGGTGGGTGGGTAGTTTTTGGTCATTTGGTGGTTATGGATGTTTGTCATGTTTAGGAGGAAATTTTTACTGGTCATGTTAAGGGAGGAAACTAAAGGAGGGAGGTTGGATTCAAGAATCTCTTTCTGAAAAGAAAAGGAGGAATATAGTAATGATAGATTAAAAGGGTAGAATACTGAATACTTTTAAACTACAAAGTAGTTTATTAATCTCAACTATTAATAAAACTATTAATCTCAAATATTTTATATTGGTATGTATTTTTGTATATTGATACAAATTTAAGGTTATTTTTGTCAGAATATACTATATATCTATATATCTATGTTTTTACTCTTGTTTAAGGTATTGCTTATGCAGTTTGTTTATTTCTTTATAACCCCCGCCCCTGCCAGACAGGGTTTCTTTGTAGATCAGGCTGGCCTGGAACTCACAGAGATCCATCTGCCTCTGCCTCCCAAGTGCTGGGATTAAGGGCGTGCGCCACCACTACCCAGCCCCATACAGTTTATTTAAAAAATGTAATACATAATTCTAACCTTGAAAGTTATTATTACAAACTAGGTTAGTAGTTAGTCATCCATAATAATAAAATTTGTACTCAGGTATGTTTTCAAGGTTAAGCATATATTTTAGATAGGTGATCTTCAAACACTTCTGAGACCTACAAAATATGGCATTTAGGATGTTTTAATAAGGGGCTGGAGAGATAGAACTGTGGTTAAGAGCACTGACTATTCTAGAGGACCTGGGTTCAATTCCCAGCACCCACATGGCAACTTATAACTGTCTGTAACTCCAGTTCTAGGGGATCTAACACCTTTATACCAATGCACATAAAATAAAGTTAAACAAATTATTGGAAAAAAAAGATGTTTTAATAACCTAAGGCTCTGCATGACAGTGAGATAGGTATGCTCCTGGCAGCACCAATCTATTTAAAAAAAAAAAAAAGAGGATGGGCATCAAAAATTCTCCTTATGGAGTTTGTTTTCATTGTGGCAAAGCTAGCCACTGGGCAAGAAACTGCCCTTGCCTCGACTACTGACAAGTATGCTCTCCATACTGGACAAGCAGAACACAAAAGGTGACCACTGAACTTTGTCAAGTCAGGGTAGGATAGTCCTACAAAATTTCTGCTTCACAGAAAAGTCTGTCAGATATTCTAGGCCTATAGGCCAAAGATGGATGCCCCAACATTGTAGAGGAACCTTGGTTGACTGTTCAGCCAGCCAGCTGTTTCTGTCATTTCTACAGTTTTGGGAGCTGCTTGCTCTGCACTTCCTGTTTACTTAGTTAATATATTCTTCTTGGGTCTCTGATGGGGTTGAAGAATAGATAGTTACAGTTTTCCTTGTTACCAAATTCAGAAAAGAAACTTACATAAGAGGAGTAAAGTTTATAAGGCCGAGAAACATAAAAGCTTAAGTTGTTTATCTAAGAAGCTGTTTCTAAGGTCCAAAAAGGTATTTTTAGGTTGGCAACACAAGTTATGATAGAAAGTGGCTTAGGTATAAAACTTTGGATTCACTAGGATAGGATAGGTAATAGAGTACTTTCTCTGACTTTGAGAAATACATACGGACTGGACATTGTGAATGTATTCTGACTTGATAATTGCCCTTACTGTATAAGGTTTTACTGTGTCAGAGTTAAAACCTTCCCTTTTTATTTAGACAAAAGGGGGAAATATTGTGGGATAATTTTTTGTACACTGTGACTTGCCATGTGTCTTTGCCAAGGCACCTTCTGATTAGTTTAATAAAGAGCTGAGTGGATAGGCATGATTTCTGGGGAGAGGAAGAGAAGGAATGTAGGTGAGTGGAGACACCAGTGAGACACAGAACAAGTCGGACATATGGAACAGAGAGGTAACTGAGCACATGGCAAAATATAGATTAATAAAGACAGATTAGTTAAGTTATAAGAGCTAGCAGGGAAAAGCATAAGCTAAAGGCCAAACTTCCATAATCAATATTAAGTCTCTGTGTCATTATTTGCGAGCTGGCAGACCAGAAAAAAGTCTCACTACAGGCAAGATGTCCTGTTTTGTGTTCGTATGCTGTGTCTGAAGTCTACAGTCAGAAGCACCTCCACATCTATACTAACTGGCCTCTTCGCTCAAGCTCACCCCTTAAAGAAAACAGGACTGAGAAGGTAGCAAAGTCACCATTGTACTTTGCAAGTCATGAAGAGAAGCTCCCTCTACTGGCCACACTGACCTTCTATAGCCCAGAGAAGAGCAAGCAAGTGCAGGAAAGGGCCTGTCCTATGTCAAGTGGAAGAAAGGTATTTTTCCTCTCAGAACAGAGAACAGAAGCCAGGCTTTGTACTTATTAAGTATTCACTCTACCACTTGTAGTCTCAGAGAGGCTATTCTGAGTTTAAGTCAGTTCTCAGGTCACCTGTAAGAAGACAGCTAGTTAAAGCTGAGACTCAGGTCAAAGACACCCTAGTTGTTAACTACTTCCTAGCTCAAGCTAGAAATCCTAGTAGGTCAGGCCAGAAAGCAGCCGGTCCAGGAACAGGTTTCAGGTCTTCTCAGTCTTTTTTTTTTTTTTTCCTTTTTACACAGATTGGTATCTTCTTTACCAAAATAAATTCTAAATGCCATTAAAGAAACAAACAAACAAAAACCCTAACACCTTGCTATGTAGCTCAGGCTGGCCTTGAACTTGAAATACTCTTGGCTTAGTTTCCTAACCACTGAGATTAACAGATATGTGCAACTATACTCAGCTATTATTTTTTATTTTTAAATTAGTGTTGTCTCACTGAATGGACCCTGCTTACAGCATGCTGCCCATCTCTAAAGAGATGAAATTCTCAATGTAAAAAATTAGCCTTATTTGTGCCATACCCCACCTTTTAAAAAACTGTCATATCAGTGAAGTGAAACACTTAAAACTTGTACATGCTTTTATAGATACAACCTCAGCCATGGGCAGCATGCAGAGGATATATAAATACTTAATTGGCTTGTATATGTTCGTGTATGAATTCCATGTATGATTATATGGATGCTCATGTGTGTGCTAACATGTGTGCATGGTGGGGGGGTGTCAATCTTTGTGGATAATCAGAAGATGCCTTTTTTTTTTTTTTTTTTTTGGTAAATGATAGGGTCTCTCATTGGCTTGGAGTTCTCAGATTATGTTACACTAGGTGGCCACTGAGTACCAAGGACTGTCTTCACATCTCAGTGCTGGGATTATAGCATACCATTATCCACTGCAAAAACAGAGGGGAGCAGGAGACATGGCTCAGCAGTTAAGAGCTCTGACTGTTCTACCAGAGGAACAGAGTTTGATTTCCAGCACCCACATGACACCTAACAATCACCTATAACACTAGTTCCAAGGGATCCAACACCCTTTTCTAGCCTCTGAGGGCATTGCACATGTGTGGTGCACAGACATACACGCAATCAAAACACATAAAAATAAATCTCAAATCCCCCCCCCCCCACACCCTCCAGTTTCACTGTGTAGCCCTAGCTGTCCTGGAACTTACTCTGTAGACCAGGCTGGCGTCAAATTTTTATGAAAGAAAATAAATAACATTTTAAAAAAAAGCAAAGTCACCTGCTACTACAGGATTGGATAGGTAGATTTTACACTAAGTACTTTCTACAACACAGAACATACCAGAACCATATCCAGGAATTGGCCCTTTATTCTGAAGGTCTGGGAGTCCCACATTCAGTGCATTGGGTACCATGTTGTCCAAATGTGGCTTAGGTCCAACAGGATGAGATGGCGAATGCTTCATGCTAGGCTGCCGTTGCTGCTGCTGCTGCTGCTGTTGCTGCTGCTGTTGGAGAGCACTCACCATCCTTGCTAGCTGCAGGTTCAGCATCCATTAAGGAAGGACCCAAGAGAAATGAACAGATAAGCCAGTATCCCACAGTAGCTGTTCAGTCAAAGGCATCCTCACCCAGAGCACCAGGGGACCTCCCCACCCACACACCTGCTGTTCTTGCTGTTGGCGCACGGCTTGAGAGATCTTTCTCTGGTTCTGTAGCAACTGCTGTTGCTGCTGCTGCTGCAGGAGAAGCTGACATGCCTACAAAACAATGAGAAGGGAACCACAGCTTCCTAAGACTGACATGGAGTGAACATGCAGAGCACTCATAACCAAGTTCCTAGTCTATAATTAAGGTTATCTTCAGGCAAATGGACATATCAATTTTTAATCATAATTAATCATCTGGATAAAAGTTTGAACATAAAGAGACAAAGAGAAGGAAAATAATGCAAAGCAAAAAGAGAAGCAAATAACATTTTTAGCAACAGGAGAAAACATGCTACTTACCAACTGAAACTGGGGAATCTGTGGAAGCTGGCTCAGCATGGCAATTTGTTGAGGAGATAACTGAGGCCCCACATTAAAGAGACCTGGATTCAGGCCACTGTTGGGGAACTGTTTGAGCATTGAGGCAGAAACCTAACAGAAGAAAGGAAAAAAATCCTTAGAATTTACCAAAATAAAAACTTTTTTTTGTCGTTGTTGTCTCTTGATAGCTCTAAAGCACTGCTGTTTTCTTGAGAAAACTCTGCAGGATACTCCACAGTGTTAACAATGGTTATCTATCTTTGGGCTGTGAGGTTGTTAAGAACCTTTCCATTTTCACCTAAGACTTTCTAATTTCTTGCAGTAAAAATGATGAAAATTTAAATCAGGGAAAAAAATCTTTAAAAAAAAATAATGACAATATGGCTTTTCTCTAATTGAGAAATCAGCATTTGAAACATGCCATATAACAAAATGTGCTAAACTGCTTAGAGCTAACAAATGTTTACCAGAAGCTGGGGTGGTTCACCTGCCTCTGACTTTGGAGTGCTGGGATTAAAGCCCCCCCACCCCCCGGAATTTTTTTAAGATGTTATTTATTAAGATACAGTCTTCTGCCTGCATGTGCCCTGCAGGCCAGAAGAGTGCAGGCACCAGATCTCATTCAAGGCGGTTGTGAGCTTTGATGTGATTGCCGGGAATTGAACTCAGAACCTCTGGAAGAGTAGAGCCATCTCTCCAGCAGCCCCCACGCCCCCATACTTTTATTCTTGGTACCACTGTCAGTTGAACCATAGAGAACAACCCTAAAACTTCCACACAGCACAGGGGCTAAGAGCTTATTCAGTATTAATGGGGCAAGGCCTTGTTGTCACAACTCCTTGGGAATCAGACATATCTCTTGATCCCTGGAATTCTGGGCCATTCTGACAATGCATAGAGACCCATTAAAAGTAATAAAAAAGCCAGGCGGCGGTGGCACACGCCTTTAACCTCAGCACTTGGGAGGTAGAGGCAGGCAGATCACTGCGTTCGAGGGCACCTTGGTCTACAGTGCAAGAGTTCTAGGACAGCCAGGGCTTCACAGAGAAACCCTGCCCTGAAAAACCAAATAAATATCTAAACAGAATCTAAGTAAATAAATACAGAAGGGAAGGGAAGGGAAGGGAAGGGAAGGGAAGGGAAGGGAAGGGAAGGGAAGGGAAGGGAAGGGAAGGGAAAGGAGGCAGGCAGCAGGCAGCAGGCAGGCAAACTGATTTTAGGGCTTGAGACAGTCTTCTAGGCACGTATCCCAGTCTCTATCATTTCTAAGCTGTGACTCAGAACAAGCACCTTATTTAACCTTTTTTGAATTTTATTTGTCTACATCAAAAACAGGAATAGAAAGTAATTAAGCAACTAAACCAACCAATAAAAACCTCCATGTGTTGTCTGAGACATTTGAGTTGCTCTATGCTAAAGACTTAGAAATGTACTTTGTAAATATCCATTCTTATGTCACAGAACGGTTCTTCAGTTCTCCACCATCAAGCTAACACACCTGCTTCTTTCACCTGTTTCTCAATGCAGAACCAAGAACAGAAAGTCATTTTCTAGGTACAGTCTAACACCAAGTAGATGTGGCCATCCCTAAGAACTTTGCAAAGCCAGACTTTTTCTAATATAGCCTCAGGTCTATTTCTCTAGTGATCACATCCTAACTCTCTATTCAACTGTAAGCTCCATATCAATCAGAACCAACAGTATTTTAAATGTTTGCTTCCCAGAGTTCTCTTTACTTTTTGCAGCGATGAGGAATAAACCCAAGGCCTGAATCAGTGACAGGCAAGCCCTCTTATCAAGGAGCAACAGTCCTAGCTCCACCCTCACAAGGTAATATTGAACCCATGAAAATAGGTCTCTCGTTTTTTTTTTTAATGCATTTATCTTTATGTAGATACTCTATAAGTGCTTACTAAATGAACACACTGCCAATATTCTAAATAAGAGTAATTCACCAAGTTATTTTCAAATAATTTTTGTCTACTTATTGGCACTCTGCTGCCCCATGGAGACCATAGATGAAAACGAAGAACCAGCTAGGTAGAGCTGAGGATAATCTAGAAGG
The DNA here is from genome assembly GCF_003668045.3 of Cricetulus griseus. Taxonomy (NCBI): domain Eukaryota; kingdom Metazoa; phylum Chordata; class Mammalia; order Rodentia; family Cricetidae; genus Cricetulus; species Cricetulus griseus. The sequence goes on along the minus strand of NC_048595.1, from coordinate 378,057,951 downwards.
ATGCAAGCAGAACTTTTGCCCAGCCTGAAATTGATCAGCTTGAAAAGAGCCCACTACTCACTAAGCTGTCAATGGAGGTTTCTCTGTCCTGCCCTGTCCTTTGAAATTACCACTCACAGCCCAGGCTGTCCTGGAACTCACTATGCAGACCATGCTGAAGATCTGCCTGTCTCTGCCCTCTGGGTGCTGGGATTAAAGGCATGTGCTACTACACCTGGCAATCTGGCAGTCCCCTATTAATTTCAAGTCACCACCCCTGAACATCCTTTAGAATGCATGACTATCTTTTCTAGTCTAGAAATATCTGATCAAGTTCAGACTTGCTATATATCAACTATATATCAACTCATTTTTTCCCCCCATGATCTCAGCCACAACTGGTTACCCAATCAATTCTACTGTGAGGTTGTTTACTTCCTCTCCATCCTGGTGATGCTGAGTGTTACCCATCTTAAAAACATATTTGATCTTTCTTTGAACTGCTGAATTCACAGCACAATATGAGCATACCATGACTGTGGGGTCTGGCTCCCACCACAGTTTTATGACAAGTATGTGGAACATACCTTCTACAATTTCCCTATATACTTCATATATACTACATATAGTATATATTTTCTTTTGTTTTCTCCCAAGAGAGTCCTGTAGCCCTGTGTAGCCCTGGCCATCCTGGAACTTGATCTACATACCAGGCTAGCCTTGAACTCAGAGATCCGCCTGCCTCTGCCTGCCTTAGTGCTGGGATTAAAGGTACATGCCATCACTGCCTGGCTTTGTATAGTCTTTGATATATACTATATGGTTTCATTGCCTAAAATAAAAAAGGGCCAAATTAATAACACTATTTAAAGATGGCCAGATATAGAAGAGCACACCAACATAAGGCATTATGATATTTATATTGCACCACTGTATATGCTCCTTAAGTTTTAGACTTTATGAGTTATATTCAGGAGGTCTTGCTCCATTGCCTCTGCAGGCTATAGATACAGTGTCTCCTAAGAGTTACAAAAAGACCAAAAAGCATCACCACTATGCTCTTGGAAAAAATGGCTGCTAAAACCTAGGATGCAAAGTAATTAACATGCATGTTTGCATATAGCCATTGTGGAGAGTTAATTACCCTGGCTTAAAAGCCCTCAGTCTCCAGCTGGGCTGGAGAAAGTGAAGATCTCCCAGCAATCAATATGGCTTTTAACAATGCATTGCAGGAGCAAAATGGCAGAAATGTAAAGGTACATCAAAAGCCACTAGAATGTTACTTTCTGAATACCCCAGTGATGGAGGGATACTCAATTGTAGAAACAAAGGCTGTAACAATTCTTTCTTTTTTTCCTGGCTATACTGGGAAAAGAACCTAGGACCTCACACATGCTGTGTGAACTTCCTACAACTGAACAACATTCCTAGCCTTGTGATAAATGTAACTTTCAGTGTCTCTTCTTTATAAAAGCAACAAACAAAACCTCAAAAACTGCATTCTGGACAACTAAGTTTAGAAGTAATATAGGCCCATGCCTGTGATCCTAGCACTAGGGAGGCTAAGGTAGGAGGATCATGAGTTCAAGGCCAGTCTGCACTACATAGAATGAAACTAATATGGATGAAGGTTTTTGTAGAATTTCTCTGCAGATTACTTATTATAGTAAAAATTTAGAAACAATTTAATATCCAATAAAAGGGGAAGAGTGTTAAGTAAATTAAGGTAAATGTATCTAATGAAACATTCATTAATAATGATTTAACACTGCCAAGGTGTGGTGGCACAGCCTTTAATGCCAGTACTGGGGAGGCAGAAGCAGTAAGATCTCTGATTTTAAGGCCAGCCAGGGCTATAGTGAGACCCTGTCTCTAAAAAAACAAAACTCCTGAGCAAGGCAAACATAGTTTTGCCATATTCTGTCCCTAATTCCTTGTATAGTTTCTTCTCATCCCACTGAGGATTGCATGCATCTCTATCAACCTGTTCACACTAATCCTTTCCTTCACACACCAACTCCAGCTATCATTGCAATGGCACAAAGTTCCTGTGGCTGGGAAGGTCTCTTTAATGTGGCTAAATCAGAATTTTGAACTTACTCTTAAAGGTTCAGTTTAAATGTCACTGCTAGTGATGCCAGGAACATTTAAGCAGGTGAAACACCACCCTGGTCCCAAACTTTGCTGGCTATCTGACATTTATCACACTAACTGCTGCCTCTGCACAGTCCTGTCAGACTGGCCTCTTCACCAGCTCTAGGGCTCTCTGAGTAGGAAATCAGTATTTTAGCATACAGCTCCTTAGAGCTCTACAGAAAAACTAAGAATTTCATAATTCTGTGTATCTTCAGGCAAATCCCTGAGGGCATTCTCTTTCTGAACACAGTTACCTTAGAATTTATAAACTGGTTTTGTTGTTGCTGTTGTTTTCCAAGACAGGGTTTCTCTGTATAACTGTCCCGGCACTCACTCTGTAGACCAGGCTGGCCTTGAACTCACTGACCTCCGTCTACTTCTGTCTCCCAAGTGCTGGGATTAAAGGTGTGAGTCACTATAGCTTGACTACAAACTATTTTTAATTAGGAACAAAAATAAAACAAAACCAATACAGTATTAGACAATTAGTAGTTGCAAAGGACGGACTTTGTATGCATGATGCAATTTAAAAAGGGGGGCTGATATTCTGTTCCAACAATCTTGCACTTGGCATCTGGATTTGGCAAATGTCCAGCTGTCCCTTTAATGCGCACCAACCCGGCAGTATCAACAGGCCACTAGTTCCATGTTCTCTAACTCCAGCTTACCTGGGGGGAGATAAACTGGGGAGGCACTTGTGCCCGGAGACCAGGAGAAGAACTCAGTGGCTGCACTGGAGTGTGCAGACCTCTCGATTGTGCTGTGCTGTTTCCAAACAAACCATGATTGCCGCCCTGCAGAGGGAACAGCACCAGTCAGGACGTTCTGTCAGTTCAAGAAAATAGTTAAACAGCAGTTCTAGTTTCTATTCCTAAGAAGAATCAAGATGGAATGATAGCATTCATTTTAGAACTGAGGGGATCTTCATGTTGGGATGTTGGGGGACAGTTACTCAAACAGAGTCACAGGCCAATCGTTCACCAGAGGTAGTCTGATAAATTCTATAAACTGAAAGTCAAATTTGGGGCTGAAGAGGTGGCTCAGAGGTTAAGAGCACTGACTGTTCTTCCAGAGGGCCTGAATTCAATTCCCAGCAACCACATGGTGGCTCACAACCATCTATAATGAGATCTGGTGCCCTCTTCTGGCCTGCAGGCATACATGTAGGCAGAACATTGTATACATAATAAATAAAATCTTTAAAAATTTAGTTAAAAAATTCAGTCAAATTTAGAAGTAGCACTACATTGTTTGTGGCTGAAAGGAACGGGCTGTGCAAAACTTCACAACTGCTCTTTCTGTAACAGGTCTCACTCTATAGTCAGCCTGGGCTCAAAGTCAAGGTGAGTCTCCTAAGTGTTGGTATTACAGGTGTGTGCCACCACAAAAGTCTGGGTTTAAATTTAATTCTCAAACTTTATAATCTGAGATCCATCTTAAAAGGCACATGGGTAAAAATATACACCATAAGCAAGTATCACTTGTACAGTAACACTCTGGCATCACTTCCCTCAATCAGTTGGCTTAATCAATCACAGCTATCCATCCACAGGGACCCCACCCCACCCCACTCTAGCTCTGAGCACACTTCCCTGTCCTGAATCTGTTGGCTTTCTTTGCTATATTGTAAATGTTCATCAGTCTCACATCAAGATAAGAAAAGGATGTATTCAATCTCATTCTGGGTCATGGAAATAAACATTACTCACCTGTAACTTTTCATTCAAAAACATAAATATCAGCCTAATTTAAAAAAAAAAAAAAACAACTCAATTCCATGATTCCCAATGAACCACTTCACTGAGCTCCTTTCTAATTTTCCAATGAGAGCAGGGGGAACTGAGCTCTTGGGACCCTCCCTTTCTTATTTGTTTCTAGCTAAGGAAAGTTCTTCAGGAAAGAAACCCATTTAATGACTTGCCACTGTTTGTTCTGTCTGAGGATTGCCCCCACCCCACCCCCACCTCAACAGTGTTTTACTAAGCAGCTCATGCTGGCAGTGAGGCTGACAGTGAGGCATGCACCATCCATCACACCTGGCCTCCTGAGAGTCTCTATATCATATGTCTTGGCCTGTTCAAGGCCTGAGTTAAAGGACCCACTAGGGGTATCTTACCCAAAGCCTCCTTCCTCATTTCAAGAACAAAGTAAAATGAATTTCCCTCTGTGCTAACAAAACTATGGAACTCTTTCTTGATGTCTACTAAAACCATGATACAGTCATTTTCCATTTTTGTTTCTGTACCAGTTTAATCCTTCCTTTTGGCATTTTCACAACTTTATAAAGCCTTGGTCTATAGGATGCACAAATCATTTGCAAATATCCATGACCCACCAATCACTCATTTGAAAACACCCCACTTAACATCTTCAGAAAAGACAGCTAATAATGCATTTGTAAAGTGAGGTCATCATTTTCAGTTTAACACAGGGATAAGATAATCTTAAAGAATTAAAGTAGCATCTTTAAATTCCAGAATACTAAAGATACTGTGATGGCTTTAATGATTCAAAATTAGATTAAGAGATTGTTACAGGCAAATAAAGGAACTTAAAAAGCACTAAAACTAAAAATGACTACAAACACAAAGTAGAAATGGCATTTAAAATCTGTATATATCATAAAAAGATCAAAGCTCACCCACAAACTTTATTTTCCCAAGGGTTGTTTAACTCACATCACTGCACCCAGTTTAAAGTCACTTTATTTATTTATTTATTTATTTATTTATTTATTTATTTATTTATTTATTTATTTATTTTCCTTTGTGTAGCCCTGGCTATCCTAGAACTCCTTCTGTAGACCAGGGTGGCCCTCAAACTCAGAGATCTGTCTACCTCTGTTTCCCCAGTTCTGGGATTATAGTTGAGAGTCTCCAGTCCAGCTAGAGTCATTTTAAATCTCAGCCTTTCCTTTTGTAAGATTCTCGGCTTCTTGACAAAAAGTGAAGGATGTCTGAAGTCACACACAGCATTCTGATGTTTTTTGAAGTGGGTACAAGCAAGCCAATAGTGGTCTATAAAAATGCTTTCCTGTTATATTAATATGAGCTCATTTTCTTGGCTCAGATTTGATGATTTTCAGAGGATAAACATATATATAAAGCCTTCAAAAACAGTAAATCTAGGAATTAAGAAGACAGTAATTCAAAGGCTATATATACATGTAGTGGTTGTTTATCTGAGTACTGTTCAAGCTTTTCTGGTATATGTGGAAGTTCTAAAATGACTATGTCTATGTCCTCCTAATTACTGGGGTTATTTGCCTTAACCCAGGGTTTAATTCATAAATTTACATAATTTAAAACAAAACTAGCAAGCTGAGTAAATGTGTGATTTAGGAAAAATATTATTAGAGAGAGGATCTTACACTATAGCCCAAGCTGGCTTCAAACTCCTGCCTTGGCCTCCCAAGTACTGGGTTTAAAAGTGTGCTGCCATGCCAGGTTTAAGTTTTATCATTTAATTATGAAGTAAATGTAACAAACTCCATAGGAAAGCAGTTGAAACAGTTAGAACTGTATTTGGATAGGGACATATTGTACCACCAGGTACTGATGGACTCTGCAGTAATCCCCTCAAGACAATGAATTACTTTTTTTAAAAAAACGTCCAATGCCAAGCTGGTGGCTGGTCTATTAAATTTGAGTTTACCTACTAATAGCATTAGGTATTTATGTGAGCCTTGAACCACATTTGCATTTTATATTTTCTATACCTTAATATAAAATAAGCATCCTCAAAACATTGTTTTTCTCTGTTCAAATAAGCTACATATAGCCATCCCCTTTAGGAAACTATAAAATAAGCAAATAAAAAACAGACTAAAAACACTGAGATTAAAGGAAATAGAAAAGCAGTCTATGATTCCAATCCAGAGATAACTAATCTGAATACATGGGCACAACACAATCTACTTTAAATCTGCACAGGATTTGGCTATGCACAATTTGACTGTGCACAATTTGACTATGGTGTAAATAGTCCTGCTTTACCTTAGCCTTTAATGTTCATGTAAAAGTCATCACATGTGGGCTGGAGAGATGGCTCAGAGGTTAACAGCACTGACTGCTCTTCCAGAGGACCTGAGTTCAATTCCCAGCAACCACATGGTGGTTCACAACCATCTGTAATGAGATCTGGTGCCCTCTTCTGGTGTGCAGATATACATGAAAGCAGAATGTTGTATACATAATAAATAAATAAAATCTTAAAAAAGAAAAAGTCATCACATGAAACAAAATGGATTGAACCACACATTGTATAATTTATATTCTTGGGCTCATCTTCAAATGAAAGGCACAGTGATAAGTGTGAAATCACAGAACTAGAGTTAGGGAAACACCACTGTTGGGAGATGTTGCTATAATAGCATTGGTGGCCCCAGATTCCTGTTTTCTCCATAAAACTAAAACAGACCCTGGCATCTTTGCTGTGTCCCTCAGGCCCATAAGAGTTAAGTATGAATCATCAATCCCCCGATGGACCCTGCCAGTTTTGATGCTACTGTGTGGCCCTTGGTTTGGCAACTGCAAATGTTTGAGCAATAACTACTTTTTATAGCTTCACTACTAAGGATCTCCTTTTCTATGTCCTTTAATTTTTTTTTTTTTTTTCGACAGGGTTTCTCTGTGTAGCCTTGGCTGTCCTGTAACTCACTCTGTAGATCAGGTTGGCCTAAGAGATCTACCCTCTGCCTCCCGAGTGCTGGGATTAAAGGTGTGCACCATTACAGTCCAGCCACTGTGGTTTAAATTCTAAAGATGATAGACAAATCCCCAGGCCCAAGAAGCTAGACATTTTTTTTAAGATGACGTAATCCTCAAATGTTTACTCCTTTAAAAAAAATTATTTATTTTTATTTTATGTGCATTGGTGTTTTGCCTGTAGGTATGTGAGACAGTCAAATCTTGGAGTTACAGACAGTTGTGAGTGGCCATGTGGGTGCTGGGAATTGACTCCCGGTCCTCTGGAAGAGCAGTCAGTGCTCTTAACCTCTGAGCCATCTCTCCAGCCCCCCAAATATTTACTCTTAATCTTCCTAGTTTTGCTACTAATGTTTAGTTAGTAGGTAAACTAACCAAGAGACCCTAGGAATACTATTTATCATATATTCTAATAGCTTTTGAAAATATTTATTTTTATTTTATGTATGAGTATTTTGCCTGCATGTATGTCTGTGCATCATGTGTATGCCTGGTGAGTGCAAAAGCTAGAAGAGGGTGTCTGATCCCCTGAAACAGGAATTATAGGAGGCTGTGAGCTGCCATATGGGTGCTGGGAACAAAACCCAGATCCTCTACAAGAACAGCAACTGCTGTGCCACCTCTCCAGCCAAACATATAATCTATATTAAAAAGTGGCAAATATATTACTAGATTATATAAGGTACCTATAGAGTCTCAATCAGATTTCCCTAAATTAGTTATAACCAAAAATAAGAGATAAAAGAAACAGATTTAAAGTAAAATCCATGTTGAGAAACATGAAGAAAGATGGGTTCTATGGGCTAAAAGATGTAAAACCTACACTTAGTATCATTCTGTGCATTCAGTAATCAACAAGTTTCCCAAGACAGACAAATGATGCAATAAACTGAAGACCAGGGCCAAGGTGAGGCCACAGCCAAGCAATTACAAATCTGAGAGGCCTCCTTACTTGTCTAGCAGCGAAGTTTTGGGGGTTGAGCCCTGTGCCGATTGCTCCAAGGCTGACGTTGGGTAGTGTGGAACCAGAGGGAGACAGCTTGTAGCTGGGAGAAGGGGAGAAGGGAGAGCAGGGAGCCTCATCCCCAAGGCACCCATCTTGATTGGAGAAAGGCAAAGTCAGCTGAAAGGTAGTAGGAGTTAGCCAATCACAATGAGTGTTGGTTAGTGAAGCAACAGAATGTAAGAAGGGAAAGAGAGACACACTAGAAATAAACAGAGTGGATTAGCAATAACCCAGGATGAAATTTGGATCTGATAATAATCGTCACACTTTGCCCAATATATCTGTCATCCTACTTCACAGAGACTTCCTCTTCCTCTAAGTTAGTAACCCTGTCAGCCCACTGCAAAGGACAAGGGTTGCCAGACACTTTATTTTTACAAGTCTAATACTTACTACTCTGGTAGTATGGCTACTGAAGCAGAAGCCAGTCAATCTTCCTGTGAATATGGTGTCACCAGACTGGCAACAATGCTATGGGCCCAGATCTCCATGTTTTAATTTTAATGTCTTATGGGGAATTAGGAGCATTATGAAACAGTATTCTGAATCAAGGAACAATTTCATTAGAAATGTTAAAAATCAGAACAAGTGAGTAAAACTTACTTGCTTCAATAAGAATTTGAAAAATAAACCATTTACCTAAACACAAGCTAATAGGGAAGTGGGAAAGATGGAGAGCTTTTCTAGACCAACTCAAGCTCGTAGGAGATACATATTTTGCACAAAGCCCAGATTTTGTCTGTTGCTGGCACAGCAGCAGGATCAAGAGTGCAGAGTAAGCTTGTCTCTCAGTGCCCATGACCTCTCCCAAACTCCATGAATATCTCAAAACTCAGAGTTCCATCACAAAATCAGTAAGGACAGATGGCTCTCGCTCACTGACATCAGCTATTTTCATGTTGCTACATTAATGCTGGTGACATTTATGTTCTACTTGCTGAATTCAGTTAAGTTTATGCTTTCTCTAGAACTGGCTATCAGAAGACAAGTAAGAACACATAACTTAAATAAAGCATGCAACTCACCTTCTCAAAGTAAGGCCCACTATCTGCGGTTCCCAAGTCTTTGGAATTAGGTGGACGGAACCCAGGTCGATCCTTCCTCATGATATCATTAAAATCCCCGAGATTCATTGTTCGCTTGTCCACATCAAATTTCTTATCTTAAAGTACATAAATAAAAACTTTAAGAGTCAATGTCTCAAAAAAAGAAAAAAAATTAACATCTCCCTCAAGAGCCACATGTGACCTGGCCCACCTGCTCTCTGAGGTCCTAGGAACAAATTCTCTCTACTCTTTGAATGACACCAGCAGAGTTCTCACTGGTTCAGGGCTTGTTCTGTCCCTGGAGTACATATGGTCCAACTTTTAGAAATTAAATACACACCTGCTACAGACTATCTACCGTGGAAGACTGAGGAGAGCCTTGAGGCAAAACTGACTAAACAATATATAGATCACAATTGATGTGTTGGATGTATACATCTTACTCAAATGTTCTCAGTGAGAGAAGTTACTTGTTTTCCTTATTAGCACCAGTTAGATACACAGTTGGAGTTTTA